>NC_090844.1:12281363-12591590 GCF_028021215.1 Eschrichtius robustus | reverse complement strand
AGAAAATCCCACATCTCACAGATTTCACTCACTTCTAGTTTCTTCTTATTCATGCCCAGCTCATGTGAAGGGCTTGTTCAACCCGTCTGACTATGGGAAAATGCCAATTATCAAAAGGGTAAATATTCCCTAAATCTTCAATAATATCTAAAAAGTGTGTGATTTTATTCTACTCCTGACACATTTTGATGGTTTCATGGGTTAATGGATCTTCTTATTGAATCATTGAGCAAAAGCTTTAAATAAAAACATCAAAGCCTTTATTTTATTTTTCCTCAGCCACAGGACAGACCAACCCTGCAGCCCATTTCCTTATTAGAATACTAGAACCGTCAGATTTCTGCCCACACACTGGCGGGCTTCCCTGTGTGGTAAGGAGTCCTTTTTCTAGCCCTGAACTGAATGCTATTCGTTCTTCCACTGTTCACTCACTATAGTTCTTCTGTAGTATTCTGATTCTGTTGAGAGAATCCAAAATTGGCAAATGCTTTGATTTACAAACCTTGATTTACAAACACAAAGGGTAAACATTTTCTAACTCTTCAGTAGTTTTCCATAATATTCCAAAGCATGCAACTTTATTCTACACGTTTTGACGGTTTCATGGGTTAACGGATCTCCTGACTGAACGATGGAATTATTAAGCCTTGCGTAAATAGTAGAAGCTCCTCTTCAGAGGTGTTAGATAAAGTAGAAGTTTGGCAACAGTCTGAAGTGGGGCTCTATAGACCACCAGCCTGGAAAATCCAGTTTTCAGTTCAGTTTCTCCTTGGTCCTGTCCTAGGCTGGTTAATAGAAGCTGAAGCAGGTTGACGATTGAAGCAACTTGGATTATGACGGCTGTAAGATTGAACTTTTGAAGTGTAAGTATACTTAACGTGATCTGATATCTGTGTTTGCTCCTGGAAGAGTTGTGTGTGAGTTCAGTTTTGGTCACTGCATAATTTTCTCATTTCCTTACACTATAAATTTTAGAATGCTTTACCTTGGTGCCTAATTACCTTTAAAAGGTAGTTATTTCCAACATTTCTCTTTCTGTTTTTCTGTTCATAGGCTTCTGATAAGTAGCCGTTACCCTCTTAATGAATGCGTCCATTGGAAGCTGCACTGGTAATAAGACAACGCTTTTTATAAGGCTTTAATTTATTTCTTTTAAACAAAATTTCTCATGTTGGAGTTTCTTTAAGCAGAGCACATATGCTGATTAGCCTGGGCAAATCTGACTGCTGTACAGGCACTAGGAGGTGCTGACTTTGGGGTTGTCCTCTCTCTGGTTATTTATTGCTGTGTAACCAACCGTCCCAAAACTCAGTGGCTTGAAACAACAATATGTTTTTCTCTCGCATGGTTCAGTGGCTTGGCTGGGTTCGACTGTGTGATTTTCCCTTGCGGTCTCTCATGCAGCTTGCCATCAGATGCTGGCTGGGGCTGGAGTCACTTGAAGGCACTTGGCTGGACGTCCAAGAAGGTTTCTCTGGTCACATGCCGTGTGTAGGCTGGGATGACTGCAGAGCTGGGGGCTGGCTGGGTGCCTCTCTCTCCCCAAAGCCTCTCTCCGCGACTAGCGTGGAACTCCTCACAACATAGCGATCTCAGGGTGGTAGACCTTCTTTCTGGCAGTGGCTTCCCTGAGAGCATGCCATCCAACAAGTATGGTAGATAGTGCGAGGTTCCTGGCCTTGGAACTCAGTGCCACTGAGGCTGCATTCTGTTGTTTACATGGAAGTCACAGGGCCAAACCAGATTCAAGGGGACAGGACTATACACAGGCCTGGACGTCAGGAGTTGTAGCCCATCAGAGATCCATCTTTGGAGTTTAGCTACTGTGTTTAATGTATCTCAAATTTATAAAGTGGGTTAGAGTTAAAGCTACCTATTTTGGCTGTATTCCTGGGAACACTTTAATAATAATAATAATAATAATAATAATAATAATATCTGCCATTCATGCAGCAATTGCACTATCAACCACTGGAGACAGAGTTGGGCAAAAACAAATTAAAAATTCCTGCTCTCACAGAACTAGTGGGGGAGAAAGGCAATAAAGTAAATAAGAAAATATACAGGATATCAGACGGTGCTAAACTCTATGGAGAAAACATAAGCAGGAAGAGGATTAGGAAATGTGTGTGTGGAAGCAATGCTAAGTGGGCTCTTAGAGAGTCTGCCCTGATGAGGGGACATTGAAGCAGGGATCTGAGGGAGGTGAGGGCCCTTGTGGGGAAAGAGGTTTCTAGTAAGGGGGCTTTTGGCTGGGGCTCAGTCGGGGGGTTAGGAGACTGGGTCAGAGTGGAGGGAGGGGTGTGGGGGGCCGTGAGGGTTACATAGGCCTTTTACTTACATGAGGCTTTTACTCTGAGTGTGAATGGAAGCCCCTGGTGTAGTTGTCTCTGCTGGAAGGGAGCACGGGTCCAGCGGGGGACAGTCAGGGGGCTACCGCACAGCCCAGGCAATGGGGGCCTGGACCTGGGTGTTGGCTGCAGAAGTGCTAGGTAGTGAGCTATCATATTAGAGGCACATTTGGAAGGCAGGACCGACGAGATGTGATTGCAGATTGGACCTGGAAACAGAGACAAATCTTCTGAGAAGTTTTGCTGTGAATGGAGGGAGTGGAGAACCAAGGTGCAGGCTGGGAGGGACATGTGTTTTCCTCGGTTTTGTTTTTGTTTTGGGTTATTGTTTTTGTTTGTTTAAGATGTGAAGAATGTTTGTGCATTGGTGGGAATGGTCCAACAGAAAGGGAACAGTTGTTGATGCAGGAGAGAGAGGGGCTGATTGCTGGTGTGACGTCCTTGAACAAGGAGCAGGGTGGGATCAGGGTACCAGCGACGGGTTGGCCTCAGGGAGGTGCACCGGCAGCTCGCCAGAGTAACGGCGGGAAGGACCAGGTTTATGGGTAGCTGGCTGGGTGTGGGGTGGCCTTTACGGAAGTTCTCTTTTGATGCCTCCATCAGATCCACAGAAGAGGATCTGGGGGTCTGGGAGGGAGACAATTTGCCAAACAGCCATCAAAATGAGGGAAGAGTGAACTCACAGGACAGGAGGCAGGATCCCTGGGCAGCGCCTGGCGCCCTAGACGTTCCTGACCAGGGCTTGAAAGCCGGACGAGCGCAGGGCTGTTCTTCTCCATCGTTCCCAGCGGCGCGGAGGCCAGGGTGTTGCTGGAGGACCGGGTACAGAGCAGGGGACCAGGCAGCCAGGTCAGCTCAGAGGGAGGAAGAGGAGGGAAAGGCGCTGGAGTAGCAGGCGAGCGCCCGGACGGGGCGGGTGTCGGGGGGTTGCCTAAGGCCTCGGGGCTACGCAAGCGCTTCCCACCCGGCTCAGCGGGGATTGTGTTCAGATCCTGAAGCTCTCCTAAACTGTCCACAAATATCTTCCGGACCTAACAGAGAAACAAGTAACTTACGGGAAATCACAGACCCCAAACCAACTAACAGAACGACCGACCGCTCGGGGCTTCCTGTCAGGTCAGCTGCCAGCCACTCCCTCCCCCGACCCCGCCGGGCCTTCGAGAAACTGCCAGCCGCGGCCCCAGGCCCGGGGCCCCAGCGAGAGGAGAGGACGCCGCCTGCCGGCCGCCCCCCGCCCCGCCGCCCGGGCTCTCCGCCTCCCCGGGCCGCCCTCGCCCGCCAAGTTCACCCGGCAGGGCCTCCGCCCCCCGGACCATCCCCCACCTGGGCCACCCTCCCCCTGGCCGGGCCACTCCCACCCGGACCCTCCCCCTGCCGGGCCACCCTCTCCCCGGACCACCCTCTCCCGGGTCAAGTTCATCCGGCCGGGCCACCCTCCCCCGGGCCGCAGTAAAGGCGGGAGCGATGGTGGAGCCGGCCGGCAGGCAGGCGGGGGCACCGGCGGCGGCCCGGGGGCTGCGGCGCGGGGAGAAGCGGGGTGAGGCAGGCGTCGCTCGCTGGTCCGCCCTCCGCCCGCCGGGATTGCGGCTTCGGGCCCGGGCACCCACGGTCCGCTCCTCTGCGCCTGCAGCACTTTCCCTGCCAACGCCCGGCCGCCCCCATCCAGCATTTAGGCGTCAGCCTGGAAGCCTTGCTCGGGAGGGCTGTCCCGGCCCCCCAGTCGGTGTCGGGGCCGCGGCCTCCCGAATTTCTCCTCCGCCTCAGTGGTCACCCCGCTACCTTGTCTGCTCATCCTCAGTATCACCAACATGACCAGGAAAGCAGGGCCTCTGTCCCCGCTGCTCACTGCTCACAGGTGTATCCACCGTGCTTACCACAATTCCTAGCACACGCATGCACCCAATAAACGTGCCTTGGATGAGTGGTGAGTCCGGCCAGTCTCCCTGCACCTTCCCAGGCCTCTTTTTATTCAGATTGCATGGCTGGTAAGTTCCAGACTTGTCCCAGACCGGGCCTCTGACTCCCTGTTTCTGGTCTCCATTATTCTCTGGTAGCCAGGTGAGGACTCCAGCTCCTAGCCCTCAACAGTCAACCAGCAAACTTTTGAGGAGGGCTCAGCTCTCCTTTTTGCTGTACTGTAGACCCAGTTTCAGTCCCAAACTGCACTGATCCTGCCAGCCTCCCATGTCTGAGGTGTATTCTGACCTTTGGTGACAGAGAGCAAAGAATATGCATGTTTACTCTGGATTTGATCCGCGAGGAGGCGACAGTGAGATTGGTTTTGAACAATTTCTGAAGCTGGCACTCTGGCTGGCCGTTGTCAGCTTGCTGGTTGTGTAATTTTATTGCTACTATCTGTGTGCCCGGAAGGGTTGCAGTGGGAAGAGTTTTAAAGTCTAAAAATAAAAGTCAGTAAACCAATAATGAGGACTGTCAAGCTATAATAACTCACACATGATTGAATCTTTTTCCGAATCCCAACAATTTGTTTTCAACACCAACCGACCAACTCTGGAGCCGAGGTCTGATTTGTCCCCACTGCTCAGTCCCAGCACTGGTCTGAATGGCAGCGTGCATGCGTGCTGCCCGTCTGTCGGCAGAGCCATTACAAACCACTAGCCCAGTGTTAGGTTTATCTCTGCATTGATTGGCTTCAGGTTTGGGCGTGCTGTGTGGTTCCTGTGCAAGGACCCAAATCTTTCCTGTCAGAGCGAGAGCACAAATAACCCAATCATCCGTGAAAAATTCATTCACGAAAACACAAGGAAAATACAATAATACAGGAACCGTATTGAAATTAATCAAAAACCGGAGACACTGCCCTTCAGATGTGGCTCTGGGTCCCAGTTATCAGGGCTGCTTAGAACAGCCTCTATATTTTCTCACTGGGCCCTATCGCGAAGGATTTCTTGCTTGGAAAGAACAAAGCTCTACTATAATTAAATTAAAGAATGATATTATTCTCCCATTGAAGTGTGAAAATTCAGCAAGAGCTGTGATAAAAACAATAGTCACGGGTCCCTCTCTGTACTGTCAGAGGGTGATTCCCTTTGGTGGCAGCCCCTGGGGACCGGGGCCAGCTTCCTGTTCTGCATAGTGTCTTGATGGGGTCTCAAGAGGTCTGGCCATTTCTCAGCTGGTCACTGAGCTATGGGTTAGAAAGGGGTGGGAGGAGGTCAAAAAAGAAGGAGGCACAAAAGAAGAAGAGAAAGCAGCAGAAGCACGTTGTTGTGCAGAGAAAGGTGAAAGCCCCTTGTAGTCATGTGGCTTTGATTCTTCAGCTAATCCTCACTGTGCCCAGAGTGTGAGCTCCTCCATCCTCCCAAAAGAAATGTCTAGCCTGAGCACACACAGAAGTCCCTTTTCTTAGTGTGTCTTAGTACAAAGGAGACAAGCTGAGATTTTCGAAAGGGCATTGACAAAGGAAAGCAAAGAGGAAGTAGCTCCAGGAAATATCAGTGGTATGCAAAAGTCAGATTTCCCAAACACAGATTTCTTTTTCTTTAATTAATTAATTAGTTTATATTTTCGGCTGTGTTGGGTCTTCGTTGCTGCGCGCGGGCTTTCTCTAGTTGTGGCGAGCGGGGGCTACTCTTTGTTACGGTGCGTGAGCTTCTCATTGCAGGGGCTTCTCTTGCTGCGGAGCACGGGCTCTAGGCTTGCGGGCTCAGTAGTTGTGGCTCGCGAGCTCTAGAGCGAAGGCTCAGTAGTTGTGGCGCACGGGCTTAGTTGCTCTGCAGCATGTGGGATCTTCCCGGACCAGGGCTTGAACCCGTGTGCCCTGCATTGACAGGCGGATTCTTAACCACTGTGCCACCAGGGAAGTCCCCAAACACAGATTTCTGGTTCTACCGTGATGCTGGTCTCACCCCCTAGGACACTGCAACTCCACAGGCACTGGGGCTGTCCTCGTGTGATGGGTGCTACCTAAATTCAGGTCACCCGGAGCTGTATCTTCCTTGACACTGAGGAGAGCCCCCTCCCCACATGCTCTGCCACTCAGGTCCAGTTTTCCACATGAGGGATTCACCAGGTAGACCATACAATGAACTGTCCACCTTTTGGGGGGACCTGCCAACCCCACTTACTGGAAGATGGCTTTCCATGTCTGCAGGTGCACTAATGTAATGATAGCTGAAATACATGATAACCTGTGATGTTCATATAATCATATACACACATTCTATCCTCAGACATGGAGGCCTTGCACAGATGAGGAGCTCAGTAACTATTAGTTGAGTGAATGAATGAATGGCACTTTATTTCTCAGATTGATTTACAGAACAGAAATGATGGGCACGGCTGTAGCCCAACGAAGGCTTAAATAAGCATATTGTGGGATTTACCAACCTCCCCAGGTTCTTCCAGGCTGGATCATTACTCAAAGTCTTTTATCTTTTTCATTCCCTCTTTCCATCCACCCAAAGCCTTCTGCATGGACGCATTTTGTACAGAGAGAATCAAAAACAGGTATGCGTTAACGAGAAGCCCTCCTCCGAGTTCTCCGAGGCAGTGGTGGGTATCATTCAGGGCAGGCAGGGCTGAGAGCAGCCCCACGAGGATGGAAAGAAACACGAGGGTTGCAGGCCATGGAGCACAGGGGGTCAGGGAGGTTGGGGACCAACTTCAGCTTCTGAACAATTTGTTCGAGTATGAAATTTAAGCGTATCCTTGGGAAATTAAGCAATTAGCTTCTGATACCGTGCACACATGAAGGTCGGGTTGATAAGTGTCTTTTAACAAATGGACAGGACAGTGGAAAAGTAACCAGAGACCTATTTACATGATGACTTGCTATGAACATGGTCACGAGAAGCAACTTTGACCTTTGGGACTGGCCAAGATGAAAAAGAGTGTGGGTTCACGGGGTTGCCTATGGAAGTAAGGACCCAAGTGCTTGAAAACCTTCTGGGGAGGATACATTAACACAAGGTTGCTGGGGGAGCAATTAGCTAAGATGTAGCAAGAGCCTTTTTAAAAGTGCATTTCCTTTGAACCAAAATAATCTGTACCTCCCCCATGAAAACACTCATCGCACTCTATTTGAATTCCTTGTTTGATTAATGCTCAGATTCTCTACCAGACTCACCACTTTGAAGGAGGGACCTTGATCTGTCTAGATCATTGCTCTATTCTCAGTGCCAATAGTGTGTTAGTAGGCTTTCAATACGTGTGTTAATGCATTAGTCACTACCTCCCACTTCTAGGATGTATCCCCAGGAGACAATTGGACAAATGTGCAGAACTCTTTGTAAAAGGCCATTGATCTCTTCATTGCCTCTAAAATGTCTACAGGTGAGACACTGGTTAAATAAATGAAGGGACTCTATCCAACAGAATACTATGCAGCCATTTAGAAGGGTGCTTCATATTTATTGACATAGAAAGATATTCACAAAACAGAGCTAGAGAGAAACGAAGCCGATTGCACAACTGTGCACCATCTATCACGGAAGTTTTGTAAAATAAAAAAAGCCGTGTGGTAGGAAGTCAGGTATTTTGATTTTCCTCTTTAGCTTTCTGTATTGTCTGATTTAACAAAAGCTTCCTTAAAAAGTTCCTTGTATAGTGTGAAAAGCCAAGAAAATCACTTCCATTTTGAAAACAATGTAATTGTTCATTCCCACCTGGCCTTTCTCCATATACAGGGCAATTATGCGTTGCACTTGTGAAAGGAGGAAGAATGGCTTCGATTAGAGAACACGAGAGACTGGCACATCATTAACTGAAGGAATCAAAAAGAAGGAATTGTGTCTACTAAAGGCGCTCTCCTTTGTAGCAGGCAAAACAACTGAAAAGACTTTTTAAAAAGTCAGAGAAATAAAATGGCATCACAGGCTATAGGTTGAGTTGGTGCCCAATGAACACTCAGAACAGCAAATCTGGAAATGATGCATCACGAGGGCTTCTTTCCTTTTGATTCACACACATAATTATGCCGAATTGTAACCAGTGTCAGCTGCCTGGATGCTTCTAAGTCCTCCAGCCTTTTGCAAATCATCCTTTTTCTTTCGTATCCAGACAGACTTGCTTGAGGCCCTATGTCAAGCTCTGGCTATAGAATGTTCATGGTTTCACCAAGATTTCTGATGACTCCCCCAGATTTGGAGGAAGGGGGTATGCACTCTATTCCCACAGTCACCTGTTGGTAAAGATTCCTACTTTTACTGAATCTGGGTGATCCATCCATCTTGTTGCTTCCTAAGGCTGCTCTGTCTACCCACACTGCTTTGCCCACCCTAAACATACCTCTCTCTCATTCCCCAAAGCATCAACAGCACTGGAACCTGATGAATGTTTAGGCCCTAAGAAGACTCTTACAGCGCTGCTCAGAATAGGCAAAGACTTGCAGCTATGCTCTGCCCTCCGTATCCACGGGTTCTGCATTAGTGAATTCAACCAACTGCAGATGGAGAATTTTTTTTTTTTTAATTCAGAAAGTTGCAAAAAAGCAAACCTGGCATTTGTCACACCAGCAACTATTGGCATAGTATTTACCAATGTTTATATAGAAATTACATTGTATTAGGTATTACAAGTAAACTAGAGATTTTTTTTTTTATTGGAGTATAGTTGCTTTACACTGCTGTGTCAGTTTCTGCTGTATGGCAAAGTGAATCAGCCATACACATACATATATCCCCTCTTTTTTGGATTTCCTTCCCATTTAGGTCACCACAGGGCACCGAGTAGAGTTCCCTGTGCTATACAGTAGGTTCTCATTAGTTATCTATTTTATACATAGTAGTGTATATATGTCAATCACAGTCTCCCAATTAATGATCCCCCTTCCCCCTTGGTAACCATACATTTGTTCTCTACGTCTGTGTCTCTATTTCTGCTTTGCAAATAAGATCATCTATACCGTTTTTCTTAAACTAGAGATGATTTAAAATAAACGGGAGGGGACTTACCTGGTGGTGCGGTGGTTAAGAATCCGCCTGCCAATGCAGGGGACACGGGTTTGAGCCCTGGTCCGGGAAGATTCCACATGCCACGGAGCAACTAAGCCCGTGTGCCACAACTACTGAGCCCGCATGCCACAACTGCTGAAGCCCATGTGCCTAGAGCCTATGATCCACAACAAGAGAAGCCACCGCAATGAGAAGCCCGCACAGTGCAACGAAGAGTAGCCCCCGCTCGCCACAACTAGAGAAAGCCCGCACGTATCAACAAAGGCCCAACGCAGCCAAAAATAAATAAATAAAAATAAAATAAATGGGAGGATGTGTGTAGTTATATGCAAATAATACACCATTTTATATAAGGGACTTGAGCATCCTTGGATTTTGGTATCTGTGGGGCTCCTGGAATGAACCAACCCCCCCTTGGATACTGAGGGATGACTGTATATATCAAATATCACAACCCTCAAGTTCCTTTGCCTTCCCTCCTATGGGGTTCTCACTGGCTGTCCCTCTGGTGTTGGTGTCTGCTGTCATGTTTTCTCTGTATGCCTCTTTTCTTCCATATCTGTTCCTCCTTCCATCATCCAGACCCACAAAGTCTTTTTCGACCGTGTCTGCCTTCCCCTTAGTCTATTTAGCAGAGCAATTTTGTTTTCTCTCACTCCTGCCCTCACCTGCCTGCCTAATCCCAACCCATAGAAGCTGGACAGGGGATGTCACCTTTCCTGACCCAAAGGCCCACGGCATCTTTTCTTACGCGTATGTGCACGCTTTGAGTACTGCTTTTTTCCTAGAATGTGAAAATTCTATAGTAATTTAATTTTTTAAAATACTAATTTCCCCTTCTCATGCATAGATATCAGGTGTCAGAGGCACCTAACTGCATGGATATTTTCTACATTTCTGTATACCCATGCTTATCCCTATACGTACACAATTAGTTTGTTAAATAAATCAAAACTGGTACATTCTTTCAGAATCTGTCCCCATTTCTGTTGTACAAACTTTAGAGGTGGGGTAGCAAAACAAGAACATATGGAAAAGTTATTTTGGCACAGACATTTCATAAGAAATCTCAAAGCAGCCATGCCTCGGAGTGTATTTGCAGGGTGGGGTGTAGAACCACGGAAGCTAGGAGTTTCCAGTTGGAGGGCAGTGCCTACCCTTCAGGGGCTCAGCCTAAGACATTTTGGCCTCTCGCTTCTGGCAGATGGTCCCCTGGAAGTTACCCACTCAGCTGGGCTCTTTCTCACTCAACTCTAGTGGAGAGGGCATTCCCCCCACCCCAGGTCCAGAAGAAAGGTGGTTTCCTTTGAAGTGGCCCTGGGATGTATAGTTATGATTTTTTCTTGGCTTGTCCCAAGCTATGAATAATTTAGGGTTGCATTTCAACCCCTAGACTCCATCGACTATTCAATGAATCTCTTCTCTTTCCCCTGTCTGCCTTTGATTGCCCTGGAAACATTTATAAAGCATCTGGCATTGAGTTTGTGCATAAGCGTTCAAGAAACACGACTGAAATTATCCAAGCACATGCGTGTGCATTGACTGGAACTAGCATAAATATTGTCTCGAAGTCATGTCCGGGAAGCATGATAGACTTATTGTGGGTACCCACGTTCTGGAGGGACATTTATAGCAACAGCGAAAAGGCCAGATAATGGCCCCATTTAGAACCATAAATACATTTCCTCAAATAAATCTGCTGATTACTTTCTCACTGACTTGACAGCTCAGCCAAGTGGTTTGCCCTAAATGCAGCAAAAGGTCTCACCTCGTGTCCATCCACATTGGGGACCTCTGATGAAGAAATATAATTGGCGGGCCCTTTTTGGAAATGATTGCACAAGATGAGAAAAGAAATGGGGAAAAAATCTCACAGGAGCAAGCATTTATCATCTAGCTAGTTGCCTATATGAAATCGTAACTACTGCTGCAGGAAAAATCGGCCACCATTCAAGACCCAGACAAGTGTTACTACAAATACTTTTGAGATGACAAAAGAAAAACACAAGTTTTCCTTTAGATACACTATAAAGATTAGGGTGGATGGTAGAACGCTGGTTTGTTAACCGTTCAGGGGGTCGGCTTGTTTAAAATTCTTGAGGGCCTTCCCTTGGCTTTTAGGATAAAGTTTAAATCCCTTAGGATTTAGGATGGCAGAAAAGACCCTTCCTGGTTAGGCTGTGTCTTCTCCGCCACCAGGAGTCCTCATGATCTGCTCTAACCTTACAGAACCACCAGCAAATATGTCTTGTTCTCTGGTGTTTTCTCCCCACTCCTGTCCCCATCTTTCTCACTGAGTGAATATTTGTAAGAATTCAATGTACGGGTCATTCCCTCTGGAAAGTCTTCCTTGAGTCTCATCCTCTGCCCCAGACTGGCTTGGATGGTCACTTGCCTTGCTCCCCTGGCACTGATGGCTGTACTGGTCGTCTTGTGTGGTTTTCTTGTCTATTTTCCAGTAGGCTGAGGGAAGGGGCCATCTCCCTGCTGCTGAAACACGGTAGATGTTTGATAAACATTACATGGCTCATAAGAGACAACATGTATGTATTCCTACTATGTACCAGGCACTGACCTCAAGCCCTTTACATGCCTTACCTCCTTCAGTCCTTCCAACAACCTTGGGAAGCCTTGTAGCCCTGTCCCCAGACTAGGAACAGACTCATTTCACAGGGGAGGAAAATAAAGCACAGAAATTTGGGGCAACATTCTCAAGGTCAGTCACACAGATACTCTACGTTGGGGTCAGGATTTGAACTCAGGCAGCTGGACTCCTGAGCCTGTATTTTTTTTTTTTTTTTAACATCTTTATTAGAGTATAGTTGCTTTACAATGGTGTGTTAGTTTTTGCTGTATAACAAAGTGAATCAGCTATACATATACATATGTCCCCATATCTCCTTCCTCTTGCGTCTCCCTCCCACCCTCCCTATCTCACCCCTCTAGGTGGTCACAAAGCACCGAGCTGATCTCCCTGTGCTATGTGGCTGCTTCCCACTAGCTAGCTATTTTACATTTGGTAGTGTATATATGTTCATGCCACTCTCTCATTTCGTCCCAGCATACCCTTCCCCCTCTCCGTGTCCTCAAGCCCATTCTCTACGTCTGCGTCTTTATTCCTGTCCTGCCCCTAGGTTTTTCAGAACTGTTTTTTTGGGGTTTTTTGTTTTGTTTTTTTTTAGATTCCATATATATGTGTTAGCATACGGTATTTGTTTTTCTCTTTCTGACTTACTTCACTCTGTATGACAGTCTCTAGGTCCATCCACCTCACTACAAATAACTCAGTTTCATTCCTTTTTATGGCTGAGTAATAGTCCATTGTGTATATGTGCCACATCTTCTTTATCCATTCATCTGTCGATGGACACTTAGGTTGCTTCCATGTCCTGCTGAGCCTGTATTTTTAAACACCGTGCTGGGCTGAGTGACGGATAGATACATGATGGGGAGACATCCTTCTTGATGCTATTTCTTGAGAGTGAAGGAGAGGAAGAGAAGCTAGAGTTCTATTGTCACAGACACCAGAGCCCAGCCCCTTGCTCGAATGAGCCTGATGCCTCATCTGGTGCCTGTGGGGCGGGGGGAGACAGGGGTGAGCGGGGGGCGGTCAGGAAGGCGTGAGGGGCGTGAGGGTGGGAGGAGCTGCTCTTTGACATCTTTTTGCTCCTTTGACTTCTTGCCAATTTGTTCCTTTTTTGGGTGAATAATTATAGACTATAGGGGTAGATGTAGATTATTCCATTGTCTTAAGCTATACATAATGAATCCCACTTGTAATATACCGCTTCTTATTAATATCTTAGAACAATATTAATATCTATGAAAAAAACGCCTCCTTCCTTCAGCCCAGACATCCTTCAGACCAAGACTGCCACAATCTCTCCCACAGGCGTGGGTGTAAGCCACAAAGCATCAATGGCTCCATGACTACCCCAGGCTCTGGTGGTCCATCACTCAGATCCAGGTGGGGCTGGAGTGGGAGGTGATAAGGATGAACAGCAGGAACCAACCCAGGAGGCAGCTGAAGTGGCCCTGGGCTCCAACAGAGCTTTCATCTGGATTCCCCAGAGAGAATAGCCATTGGACACCACCTCTGGAAAGGGGCAGAGGGGCTGAGCTGCAGACCGTGTCCTTTGGACACTTGTAGTGCCTCAGCCCCCGGAACAGTGCTTTGTATGTCCTTGGTGAACGTCTATTTGCCTGTGGATGGTGAGCAGAGAGGGAGGAAGGAAGAAATAGATAAAGGAAGGAGGAACGAAGGCAGTGAGGGAGGGAGGACCAGGAGGATATGGAGACTTGGGTATTGAAGAGGCGAAGGTTAGACATAAGAAAAGAAAGCCATGGTCATGGTGAACTCAAGGTAGACTTATCTGAGGATGGGGGGTGGTCTTTACAATGGTGAATTTTCTTTTTTTTTTTCCTGTTCTTTAAAAGAAAAACTGGGGGGACTATATTCCCCGTGTTGTACAATATATCCTCGTACCTTATTTTATACCTAATTGTTTGTACCTCTTACACCCCTACTCCTGTGTTGCCCCTCCCCGCTTCCCTCTCCCCACTGGTAACTACTAGTTTGTTCTCTTTGTGAGTCTGCTTTTTTTTTTTGTCATATTCACTAGTTTGTTGCATTTTTTAGGTTTCACGTACAAGTGATGTCATACAGTGTTTGTCTTTCTCTGTCTGACTTATTTCACTTCGAACAATGCCCTTCAAGTTCATCCATGTGATGGATTTTATTTTCAACTTTCATTTAAACATCTTTTCTTTCCCATAGCTCTATTTCTTTTAGGTCTTGAATACATATTAACTTTCCCATCTGCAGGACTTGGATTTTGTGGATGAACAATTTGTTTCCTTGGGATTTTGAACAGCCCTGCAAGGTCCCATGCTGGCTCCAGTGCAGACTTTTGTCACAACTCTTTTCTGTACCCATCCAACATCGCATAGTTCAGATCTGTTCTTGATTCCACTTGAAACATGAAGTGACTTTACAACAGATATATTTTAATCCTAGGCAGAATTGTTTTTGGAATAGCAGAGAATGATTCTGAGATTTCAGAATAGGTTATGGAATTAGGTCACCATAATTCAGTTCCCACCATATCACTGCAAAGGCCTCCTAATGAGATTTTATCTAAGCAATACACAGTTGCTCGTTTATTATTTTTCCTGGGTATGCCCAGATAGATGGCGTTGACAAACCCGAACTCTGATCATTTTATCACAATGAGGTCAGCTCAATGAGAGATCTCTTGGCTGAGACCCAGAAAATATCATAACTCACTCAAGATAAGGTCAATGTCATGGTGTAAATCACAAACTCTATAGTTAGAACAACCCTCCCCTATACACTGACGTCTGTTTTCAGACGCGTTCTTAATCAGGTCTTCCAAACAATGCGTTCTTTATTTCAAGGGTTTGCTGCTTTAATCTCAGACAATAATGGCCATTCACTTACTCAAGCCAGCAGCTGCCTTCCTCTCTCTGCTAAAATTCCTTAATTGGAATCACCCTCTCATTGACCTAAACCATTCATTACAAACTATTTCAGACAAGCTCCTGATAGCCCTGAAGTAGAGGTGCCACCTGTTTTTCTCTCATCTAGGATACTTTTCCACTCCGGGAAGCTCTAGTCACTGCTCAGAAAGCTAATTTCTTTTGCCCTCACATTCTCAATGAACAGCTTTGCATTTCTGTAGCAGCAAAATCTGAGACAACTAGATCTTTGGGTTTCCTTAATTATCCAACAAGGTTGATGAGAGCTGGTGCAAGGAAATAGGTATTCTCCTATGTTCCTGATGGGAGTGTAGGTTGATATAACAGTTCTAGAGAGCAACTTTATGCTATGTATCAAGAGTTTTTGGATTAAATCATTAATAAAGTAGAAATTAATATTAAATAGTAATATTAAATAAGTTGTTAATTAATAATTTAAAATTATTTGATCAAATTAATGCATTTCTAGAAATTTATCTTAAATAATCACGGCTCCATCAAATGATTTGACTATAAGATGCTCACTGATAAAATAAATCTTGGGGATGCGATGTACAGCATGGTGACTTTATTTTTTCTGTAACACTGTATTTTTTTTTAAAAATAAATTTATTTATTTATTTATTTATTTTTGGCTGCATTGGGTCTTCGTTGCTGCACGCGGGCTTTCTTTTTAGTCACAGTGAGTGGAGGCTACTCTTCGTTGCGGTGCGCGGGCGTCTCATTGCGGTGGCTTCTCTTGTTGCAGAGCACAGCCTCTAGGCACGTGGGCTTCAGTAGTTGTGGCGCACGGGCTTAGTTGCTCTGCAGCATGTGGGAACTTCCCAGATCAGGGCTCGAACCCGTGTCCCCTGCATTGGCAGGCAGATTCTTAACCACTGCACTACCAGGGAAGCCCAGCATGGTGACTTTAGTTAACAATACTATATTATATTTGAAAGTTGCTAAGAGAGTAGGTCTTAAAAGTTCTCATCACAAGAAAAAGAATTTGCAACTATGTGAGGTGATGGATGTTAACTAGACTTATTGTGGCGATCATTTCACAATATATACAAAAATCAAATTATTATGTTGTACACCTGAAACTGATATCATGTTATGTGTCAATTATATCTCAAGAACAAACTAATCAACAGGATATTCCTGGACGTTTTCCTAGGTTTTCGACTACAATTTTATGTAAACAAAACTCCATGGTTTTAATTTGTCTTTAATGAATAAGTTCCTTGACAGTCTTAATTAAACTTACGGATTTTTTGTTCTTATTAACCGTAAATATAGTTGAATCCAGGCAATTGGAAAAAAAGAAAAGATGCTCATGGAGACTTTTTAAATAAAAGTGAAAACCTAAAACCACCTAAATGCAAGATAATAAAGGATTGGTTAAATTAAATCATGGATTATAAATACATTTTTATGTCACAACCACACAATGGACCAGTGTGTGGCCATTAAGCATGAGGGTGGAAAAGCATATTTAAGGCACAGTACCTATGAGTCAGGGTCTCGCATTAAGGTAATCTAAGGCGGGTTTCTCTACAAAGGGACTCAGTCTGCAAATGTGAGTTGTGACACGAGCCACCAGGGACAGTGCAGGAACTTGGGCAGGCGGCCGCAGAGCTGCTACCAATCCTGGGCCAAAGGGACACCGAGTGGGAGAGATGACCAGAAAGCGTGACCAGAGAGGACTGTGGAGACCCTGGAGAGGAGTCATGACCTCTGGTCAAGGGCAAGGCCAGCCCAGGGGACCTTGCAGAGCAGAGCCCAGGAGAATAAGGACTCTTCTCCTTGCATCTGAGCTCCGGCTCCTGCTCCCACGAACCGAGCCAAAAACAGCATCAAGGATAGTGGCCCTGCGATGGCCCTGATGCTGCACAGAGGCCCATGAGGAGGGGCAGAGAGGGGTCTGCAGGGGCCACGTATTACTGTCCTACTGTGGCTGCCACAGCCGCACCAGAAATGGGGAGGCTTGAAACACAGACAAGTATTTTCTCACAGTTCTGGATGCCAGAAGCCTCAAATCAAGGTGTTGGTTCCTTCTGGAAGCTCCGAGGGATGATTGCTTCCAGGCTTCTCTCCTGGCTTCTCACAGCCGCCCCGATTCTCCAAGTTCCTTGGTGTGTAGACACGGCACTCAGATCCATGCCTCTGTCTTCGTAGCTCTTGCCCTCTGCATTTCTCTCCACCTTCTCTTCCCGTCTCTTCTCTTCTCAACACTTGTCACTGGATTTAGGGCCCACCCAGCTAATCCAGGACGATCTCAGATTGAAACAGTTAATTCAGCCACACCTGCAAAGACCCTTTTCCCAAATAAGGTCACATTCACAGGTTCTGGGTGGACAGACGGTCTCTGGCACGACCATGGGAAGATATTCACGCAAACACGTAGGTGTAGGGGCCAATGGAGCAGGAAAACCAGTGTGTTCCTATCCATTTTTTGTAGGAAAACCACACACGTGTGTATCGAGGTATAAAAAAATAATTGTAAGAGCACACCCAGAAGTGTTCAGAATGGCTCTTGATCTGTGGTAAGATTATGGATGATTTTTCTTTTCTTTCTTTTTTTTTAAATTAAAATATAGTTGATTTACAATATTGTTAGTTTCAGGTATACAGCAAAGTGATTGAGGTTATTTTTCAGATTATATTCCATTATAGGTTATTACAAGATATTGAATATAATTCCTTGTGCTATACGGCAAATCCTTGCTGTTTATCTATTTTATGTATAGTAGTTTGTATCTGTTAACTCCATACTCCTAATTTGTCTCTCCCTCCCTCCCTCTCCCCTTTGGTAACCATAAGTTTGCTTTCTATGTCTGTCAATCTGTTTTGGTTTTGTATATAGATTCATTCATATTATTTTTAGATTCCACATATAAGTGTTACCATATAGTATTTCTCCTTCTCTGTCTGACTTACTTTGCTAAGTATAGTATTCTCTAGGTCCTGGATGATTTTTCTTTGTTTTTATTTATTTAGAGTTTCTACATTAAAAAAAAAAGAGATGATGCTGTATTACATTTGTACTATGAAAAAGCAAATAACAGCCAAAGACAGAGAGAGAAAGAAAAAGAAAATAATGGCTGAATGATTGGTACCTGATGTTACGATCTCATGAAAGAGTGAAAGGATTTTGCCCATATATATATTAAAGCCCCCAAGTGTGGTCAAGTTGTATAATGGGATGTAATTGGCCCCGTGCTTCTCTCCTGACAACACAAAAGGAAAAGGGCATCATCTTCATTTTTAAAGTCCCAAAGCAATCTTACTGTCTCCTGTGGGATCTTCGACTGCTGGCTTCTGTCCCATCAAAGAAAAAAGGTCACATCCTGGCTTTGAGAGAATGGATTTAATTGTATCTGCTTACGTTTGGCATTGGCCAAAGCCAGGGCTGTGACTCACCAGGACCTACAGGTGTCAAAATGCTCTGATATACACCTGCCGTTAGCCATGGCAGGGTAAGAACTCTTCTCCACACTGGGGTCTGCGTCCTGATGCTGAGTATACCCCTGGGGTTGAGTGGGAGTCCCTAAGTGCTCCTGGCCTAGCCCTAACCCCTTCAGTAGATATACTGCTCTTTAGACAACTTCTTCAAGATTTATCAGACTATCTTTAGGAACTAACCTCTGTATGGATGTGATGGGCTGATTAAAAGTTTCTGCTTTTCATTTCTTGGGGGTTGGCAAAGTCATGGTCCTAACTGTGATTTGCAAGAAGGTCAAGAGGAAGATTTTTCTACTTCTTTTTTTTTAAAATTAATTAATTTATTTGGCTGCGTTGGGTCTTAGTTGAGGTGCGTAGGCTCTAGAGAGCACAAGCTTAGTTGCCCCGCGGCATGGGGGATCTTAGTTCCCTGACCAGGGATCGAACCCGCGTCCCCTGCTTCGGAAGGTGTGGATTCTTAACCACTGGACCACCAGGGAAGTCCCGATTTTTCTACTTCTGCATGGCTTTGAGGAATGGAGGAGCTAGACGTCCTCATGCACTAAATAAATAGATGCAAAGAAGGTGGAGTGTCTCTGAACAGCAAGAAAGAAAAGGGTAGAGTTTTGAGCTGTAGGTGGGAATTTGAAATCCCTTGTGATCTATTTTATCCACAAGACAGCCTGCAAAGGTCCACAGCCTACCAGTAGGGACCCACCTTTCCCAAGGTTTCTTTTACATGTGTGGCCCTGCAAAAGTTACTGAAAATCATCCTTCAATAGATAAAAGTGTTTAATTACCCATTAGAAGAGAAAGGCTATTTTAGTTTTTATTTTTCCACCTCCTTGTGTAAAACAAAAAAGAAAAAGCTTTTAAGAGTCATTTGTTTGAGCAGAAATTCCATTTACCTCGCAACCTGGAAGTTCCTACTTAGTGAGACTTAATGGTGATCTCCCACAAAATGTCCATGCCAAACCTGTGAATGTGACCTTACATATTTGGAAAATCTATTGATACTTGGCAGATGTAATCAAGTTAAGGATCTCAAGATGAGATCATGCTGCATTAACTGGTGGGCCCAAAATCCAAAGACAAGAGTCTTTACAAAAAGGGGAGACACAGGATTTCCCTGGTGGCGCAGTGGTGAAGACACCACCCTCTCAATGCAGGGGGCCCAGATTCGATGCCTGGTCAGGGAACTAGATCCCACATGCCTGCTGCAACTAAGAGTTTGCATGCCACAACTAAGGAGCCTGCCTGCCGTAACTAAGACCCAGCACAACCAAATAAGTAAATAAGTAAATAAATAGATATTTTTAAAAAGTCACATGAAGCCAGAGGCAGAGAAGGGAGTGACTCCAACCAACCAGGAGCTGGAGGCCAGGAACGGACCCCCGCCCAACTCCCCGAGCCTCCAGAGGGAACACAGCCAACGCCTTGATTTCAGGCTTCCGGCCCCCAGAACTGTGGGAGGGTAACTTCCTATCGCTCTAAGCCATCCAGTTTGCGCTAACATCTTACGGCAGCCCAAGGAAACCAATACACCCTGTTTCTGCATATTATCCATCTTTGTCATTGCTCTGGTCACCTGGTGGCCCTAGAGGCAGTTATATGATTCCAGCCTATCATTCTAGAGAGCACTTTTCCATTAAAAAGTTGTCGCTGTTTTGGAATGTGTGCCCTCAAATGCGTTTTAACTTTGCCTCTTGAATGTTTTTCTTCTATTTGTGAATCTCAGCTTCTTTCTCTCATTTCCTCTCTGGGCTCTTCCCATTTTGGGGGTACCCCTTGATTTCTGGAGAACTTTTCAGACAGCAGAGAGGACCCGAGAGGCCAGGCACTGTGCTTAGGGTCCGCCCCAGGTCTCCTGGAGCCCTGCTGTCACCTGCGATCCATGACAGACCGCCTCCTCATCTTTTGCCCTTTCTCGTAGGACCTGAGTGAGTACTGTATTATTTTCTTGTACGCTCTCATCCATGCAGGGAGATGGGGTCTTCTCATAAAAGCTTAGTAGATCTGTTTCACTGTAGATTTCCATGGATTTGGAGGAAATCCCTTTAGTTTCACAACGTGGATGGATTCCCTGTCTATCTCACTTGGTTCGGCAGGGCTGTGTGGGTCTGTTGTCGGTTCAATACACAACTGAAAAGGAGAGAGAAGGCCATTCAACTTGGGCCTGTGGGTGGGAGGTATTGCAGGTGAGACAGAGGCAAACGAGGGAGTAAGTACCAGAGACATGAACCAGGAGGGAGGGAGAGGCTTGATCACAGGCTGAGGTCACTGAGTCTAAGCCACTCGGCAGGTAATGCCTATCTGGACCTTCCCAGTTATGTGTGCCCATGAATTTCCTTTTTTGAGGAAGGTAGTTCATGATGTTTCTGTGATCTGCCATTGAAAAAGCCCAAACTCTTGAACCAAAGTTGCCAATGATATTCTGATTATTAAGTTTCTTCTCCTCATAACAGGGAAGCAATAAAGCCAGGACCAGCACTTCCGTCTCAGAATTTCTAGTCCCATGTTCTTACATTAAAAAGGGAGCATATTTCAATTCATCTCATTTGCCAAAAGCAAGTCACATGGAAGATATAATCAAAAAGCTCAGTAAATGACAATTAAAAATTTCACAAAACAGTTAAAAATGAACACAAGATTAATGTCTTCCATTTGTTTCCATGTTATACTAACACACTGATGTCACCACGTGTGTATCTTGTTGGCAGAGGATCTGAAACTCCAATCAGGACTATCCTGATGGATTCAGTGGTTTTCATGGTGGCCAATCCATTTCCTTTCACAGTTGGTCTCAATTTAGAAATTGGTCCAAAAGTTACAAGTTAACTTTTTGGTGGGTACATTTTTACCTGCCCCAAATCACCAGATGGCAAGTGATATGCACAAGTTACATGCTGCTTAAAATTTGACATTTTCAAAGAGCTTTGCAAACAAGCTACTAGGTGAAGCTCACTGGATACTCAAGCAAGACCCGCCCTGCCCAGAAACCATCAAGCAAACATTTGATCACGTTGTCCATTAGCCTGATTAACTGACAGTGGCTGGTCCTCTGGGAAGCATGCGGACGGGCGCTACCGCAGGCAGCCAGCTCTGAGCCCGCAGGCTGTTCTATGCAATTTGCTCTCACCGGTTGAGTTGTATGCTTGCCTCGAATTGTGGTGTTCGTTTCCTGATCTGTTTATGCCGTTTTTCTTTGGTATTGATTTGTAATTTAGTTAAATAGCACACAAACCGATTAAACATGCGTGGGAATAAAGTTAGTTTATATGAAAACTAGTTTGAAGACTTTGGAAAGACGGATCAAGGTAAGTAACCCAAAACGGCTCTTATACTAGGTGTTGGTGAGACAATTTTAACAGATTAGGGGCAAGTCAGAAGAATCTTGACACCTGCACCCGAAACGCTCAAGAGCCACAAGTTTTTACTCCATTTTAAAGAAACCAAGAGTAGAATCAGTGGAGGCTGCGTTCAAGTGTGGTTTCTGCACAAAAGTCAGAGAGATTCCCCAGTCCGTTGACCCGTTCTCAGAGAACGGCCTGGCCTGACGTCACAAGATGAGTGTCCATAGACAGAATGTACATTTCTGTCTTCGAAAGTGAAGTGATGTGATGGAGGTGAACACGTGTCATTGTTCCTGATTCCCCACTTTAAGAGACTGTTTTTCCATTAGATGACTCACTAAGCCCTCACTAAGAGGGCTTCTGCCCTCATCAGCGAGTTCCTCAGCCCTTGTCTCCCTCTTGAACAGGAATCTGCACAAATCAGCAGGGGCTGGAGGCTCACATGCCTCCTACTCAACTGTCCTTGGCTGTCATTTGCCTCTGAGTCAAACCTACACAATTTTTTAAAAATTGAAATATAGTTGACTTACAATACTGTGTTAGTTTCAGGTGTACAGCAAAGTGATTCAGTTATATATATATATATTTTTTTCAGATTATTTTCCATTATAGGTTATTATAAGATATTGAGTATAGTTCCCTGTGCTATATAGTAAATCCTTGTTGTTTATCTATTTTATGTATAGTAGTTGGTATCTGCTGATCCCACACTCCTAATTTATCCCTCCCCCGATCTTTTTCCCCTTTGGTAACCATAAGTTTCCTACATCTGTGAATCTATTTGTTTAAGCCTACACAAATTTTTGTCAATGAGGTAACACGCTTAGTACTCACAGGGGCCAGGCAGGTAACATGAAGGAGTGAAGTGGCCAATTGTAAGAAAAATCAATATAGGTACACTTTACTTTCATTTAAAATGGGTAGGAATACTCTTTACACCTACAAATAACTCTACCTTTTTGTTTTGTTTTGTTTTAAATTGAAACGTGCTTCTCCCACTATCTTTTGTTTTTTTCACTTTTGCTCAAGACTTGGGTACCTATTGGGGGCAGATCCAACTTTTGCAGGGGAAGCAGATACAATCTGGAAGGTCTGATTTAAGAAAAGAAGTGTCTAGGAAGCACGCTTATGAGCAATGCAAGTGCATTTTTAATGGTTCTTTGTTGTGTTGAGCTGCACAGATATGATGTCAAATAGCTCTTAGACAAAATACACTGACTCACTGATGAATATGTGCTGTTTTGTAACTGGAAATGCTTGACTTTTCAGGTGATCTCATTGTGCTCATACAATTTTGTGTGCTGTTTTGTCTGCAGCTGCCAGACTTCATCAAGACAAAAGATGTGTCAGATTCACCAACACTTGATACCATACTTTGGATACATAATACATGCAACTTCATGAACAGATATATTTTTCTCTTTGAAGTACTCCTGGAGATTTGTGCCCTCAAACACAGCAATTTTGATAAATTCTATTTCATGCAGTTTCCTCCCCAAAAGAAATATGGTGCATTTACAGTAGTGTACTATGCATTATAAACTGTACTTCAAAACAGGAGAAACCTTTTATTTTGATAAGATGTTACTGAGAACTGGATCCTCTGCTTACGGTTTTGTGTATCTGGAGATTGAAAGGATTTTCCACAGACCAGTTTTTGGCTCTGCACATTTCAAACCTTGTTTCTCCTCATGCTGCTTGCAGATTTCTGGTGCCAGGCCCCGTAGGTCACATTCATACTGTCACTGGAGCTCTGGGCCTGCATCTCCAGGCCATGGCGCTGGACGAGTCAGCACAGGTGTGGGGAAGGGTTTCTAGGAGACTTCTGCACTGGAATGGCTATCAAGTAACCTAGTACCTGGAAATAACTGAGAGCCATGAAAACATTTCCACAAACCTTGATTAAATGTGTCTTCAACTCGAAAAGGGAACACTCCTACACTGTTGGTGGGAATGTAAATTGGTGCAGCCACTATGGAAAACAGTATAGAACTTCCTTAAAAAACTAAAAAGAGAGTTACCATATGATCCAGCAATCCCACTCCTGGGCATATACAGTATGCGGAGAAAACTCTAATTGAAAAAGATACATGCACCCGAATGTTCATTGTAGCACTATTTGCCATAGCCAAGATATGGAAGCAACCTAAATGTCCATTGACAGATGAATGGATAAAGCAAATGTGGTACATATATACAATGGAATACTACTCAGCCATAAAAAGAATGAAATCATGCCATTTGCAGCAACGTGGATGGACCTAGAGATTATCATACTAAGTGAAGTAAATCAGACAGAGAAAGACAAATGCCATGTGATAGCACTTGTATGTGAAATCTAGAATATGACACAAATGAATTTATTTACAAAACAGAAACAGACTCACAGACAGAAAATAAACTTATGGTTACCAAAGGGGAAACGGGATATGGGAAGGATAAATTAGGAGTTTGGGATTAACAGGTACACACTACTATATATAAAATAGATAAACAACAAGGCCTTACTGTATAGCACAGGGACCTATATTCATTATGTTATATGTAATGGAAAAGAATATGAAAAAGAATATATATATATATCTGACTCACTTTGCTGTACACCAGAAACTAACACAACATTGTAAATCAATTATACTTCAATAAAAAAAAATGTGTCCTCAACTCAATTTCTCTTTAGTCGAATCCCCTCAAAAGGAGATGCTCTAATGCTGACCAACATGGGGGTTGGGTGGGAGGAAAAGTGAGAGGAAGAGAGATGAAGGGAGAATCAGAGTGACAGTGACAGGAAAGAAACCAATTGCAGTGAAAATAGATTTATTCTTGCAAATTTTACAAAAAAATACGATCAGGCGAACAAATTGCTAGGCCCCCTCCCGGAGTTCAGAATGAGTTTATGCAGTCCAGGGGCCCCAAAGCTTAATTCCATTAGCATCGTGGAAATCTGCCTCTGGTACCAAGAGGTGGTTTTCTACACCAAGATAACTGGCGAAGGCTTTCCGTCAAGATGGTGGGCTGCCCTGGGCTATAGGTCCCCCACCTCCTAGTCAGCCCTGGAGAGAGAGAAGCATGGACTTGAGGAACTAATAAAGAGAACAAGCCCTGCTGTTTCCTGTTGCCCAAGAGCTTTTGGAATAATCATCACCTGTCCATTTGCCACAGAAATCAGCAGCAACAATTCAGGCCATTGGTGCGTGTCCGGGGCACCAGTAACAGGAAGAACAAAAGTCAGGATGGGAAGGAAGGGAGTGAATGGAAACAGTCAGGGCTTCACTAGCTGCCCTCGGGCATCCTCTCCTCCACCCTCTTCGGTCTCCAAGTGGAGACCCTTTTCTCCCCACGTGGCTTATTTAAGACTAGATGAGAGAAGATGAGCTGCACAATGGCATGGCAGCCCACAGAAGTGCTCAGCTAAGGGTTCCGTGGTGCCTGTGACTCTCCCTGGGGGATCATCCCTCCCCACTCCTTAGCTTCCCAAGAGGCACCCAGATTAGGACACAGCCTTTAACCCTAAAGGGCATTACATCCAGAGTGGCCAACACTCCAGGAACCTGATCTCAGGGGCTCCAGGAGCAAAAATTCTAAAAGAAAGACTAAAAAGTGGGACAAAGAATACCATGCAAAGCAGAACTATCGGAACAGATGGGCTAAGACTTAAAAATATTCAAATTTTTATTTATTTATATTTTTTTGGCCACGCCGCGTGGCTTATGAGATTTTAGTTCCCCAACCAGGGATCAAACCTGGGCCGTTGGCAGTGAGAGTGTAGAGTTCTAACCACTGGACCGCCAGGGAAGTCCCCTATATTTATTTTAATAGAAAAGGAAGATATTGGCATTGTAAAACAGGAATAAGAAGTCAGTAATTTAAGAGACCTAAGAAAAATTAAGTATGAAAGCTTTTCTAGTTGAAATAAAGAACACAGTAGATGCAGCGGAAGGGTCTGGAATCAGTCAATGGGCAGCAGTGGGAGGAGTTAGAAGCTGTCCCCACAGAGCCCAGGCAGCAGCCGATGGCAGCCATGGGGCAGGATGGCCCGCTGCTACTGCAAAAACCTCTCAATCTTCAACAGAAGCCAGAACTCTCTTCTTTCTTTCTTTTTTTAGTGTGGATTCTCTGCAATATTAAATGTCTCAATTTTAAAGAAATACTGGGCAGGCTGAACAAAGCACACAGTCCCAGTTTGCAAATTCTTAGGCTCATAGCTGTGAAGTACGATGAATCCAGTAGGTTCATAACATATGAGCTGCTGATCATCTCCAGGATAATCCTTTTCACGCTGAGGATCAATCGGAGCATGAATTAAACGGAAGGGGGTATAGCCACACACCTAATGTATAGTTGAATACCATCATTTAATGCCTCGTTTGCAGCAGTTGCTTTACATATATTATTTCCTCTCAACCCCTACAACAACCCTGGAAGGGAGAATTATTATCTCCACGTTACTGTAAGCTGCGGCTTAGAGAGGCTATGCAGATGTGTCCTGTAGCACGCCCTGGGTGCTGCACCTCGGTTAGACATGCCAAGATTCAATTCCCCGCCCCACACAGCCCTAGAGGTGACAGGTGGGACCTGGAGCCTCTTACCTGAGCAGACCCCTCTGCTTACCCCAGAGTATCATACGAATGTGATAATATTCTATGTCAGGCCTGAGCATGAATACACAAATGGACGGTGGCTAGACCACATATACAAATAGAACTCTGACGCACAGTCTGCAGTAGCCAGCCCAGGAAGCCCACCTGCTAGCTGTAATCTCTAGCAACTGGTCTGGGAGGCCAAACAACGACCCTGTAGCAATCAGCCCCGAACGCCCAGGACTCGATTAATGATTGCCAGCTGCTCCAATTTTTGTCTCTGCTTCCGACTTAGGACCAACCAGAGAAAGCCAGATATGCACCCCTCACCGACGAAGAAGGATGCCCACCTTCTAGTTACCTGCCTGCAGTTTCCTGGGGCCAGGAGTCTCCGATCAGGGCACACTGGAAGCCTTCCCTTTGTTCCACTATGAAGCTTTCCTAGCCCTCTGCCTGCCTTTTGCAACTCTGCCATAGTCCGAGGGATGATGGCTGATACCCTTGCTTGTTCTCATTTGTTTTCTGTTTACTTCCATAGGCCTCGGGGGTTAAGCCAGATGGTTTGAAATTTTAATCCTATCCAGTAAAAGGTAAAATGTAAAAATTATTAAGACATTTCTTGACTGGAAACAAAACCTCTCTTCCCCCCCCTCATATATGTTATATATATACAATCACTATTACTGGGTAGACAAAGCATTTTCCCTTGTTATAAATTCTAAGACCAGGCCTTCCCATTAATGTCAGCTAGGATGTGTTAAACTGCCAGTAACTAAAACCCTGACTCACTCTGGCTTAAACAAGAAGCGAATTTGTTTTCTCTTAACAGGAAGTCGGGAGGTGGGGCAGCCCTGGGGTCACTGGCTCAGCGTGTTACAGTTTCACCCAGGACCCCGGGGGTCTTTCCATCTCTCCATCCGCCATCCTCAGCGTTGACTTCCTCCTCAGGCTGGAAGCAAACGGTAGGGGCGGTTCCACAAATCACACCCGGATGAAGAAGAGGGACCGTGTCTTCCTGTGTTTCTCTTTTAGTCCAGAGGAAACATTTCCCAGAAGCTCCTAGTTGCCTTCTCACTTCCTGTTGGGCAGCATTGGGTCCCACGTCCATTCTGGAACGGATCAGCCGGAGGAGTAGCATTACGCTCGGTCCAGACTGGTCCAGCCTGACCGGGGTGAGGTTGGTCGGCTTCCCCTCGATTCCTGGGGGACACAGCTGCCTTTGGGGAGCGGTGGCTAACTGAACAGAGCTGGGTGGTGGGGAGAGATCTGCCAGGAAGGAATGCACCTTGGGTGGGCAGTCATCACCCCCGGCCCCTGCCTGGTTGTATGCTTTGGCTCTGGGGTGACAAGTAACGACGATCTTTTTGTGTTCTGCATGGATGGTGTGGGGGGATTAGGAGGTGCTGGCTAAAGGGTATGAGGTTCCTTTTTGGGGCAACGAAGGTGTTTTAAAGTTGATCATGGTGATGATTGCACAACTGTGACTATATTAGAAACCATTGAATGGTACACTCTAAACAGGTGAATTGCATGGTATATGAATTCTATCTTAATGAAGCTGTTACCTAAACAACAGTCTTTCGATTAGAATTGAATAGTAATACAGTGAAGAAGAGAGAATTGATTTCGGCTGTTTCCTGAAAGCCCCAGTTTGCACCAGGATTGGTGCCAGTAAGCTTCGTAGTTACTAGACCCTGAAGATCCTAAATACTATGTTGCTGCTCATTTGCTCCCTTGTGTGTAACTTCTTTACGTGCGGGCGCAGCGGATGCCGGCCCGGCCAGACCAGCTGTCCCAGAGGAGAGGAGGACGTCTTGGCTGCTCAATCAAACGGAGAAATTCCACCACTCCGGGCTCCTTGTCGATTCCTGCCGGCTACCGCCTGACGCAGGAATGGGACAAGAGGCTTCCCTTGCACTGGGCTGGCCTGCGGTGCTTGGAGAAAAGAGACGCGTGTCTTCTGTCCGAGGCAGGTGTGCAAGCACGAGGTTCAAGTCACAGATGATGCAGCATCGAAAACAGCAGCCGGAGGTCCTGACACTGCGGTCCCCGGCCGGGGCCCCAGGGCTCCCTCGATCCCACGTTGGGGTGGTTTTCCTTTTAAAGAGCTCCATGTGCATCTGATCGTCAAAACACCCTTCGTAAATGATGAACTTGAGCAACTCTCCAAGGAAAGGACCCAAGGAACATTTAAATGAAACTTCCTTCCTTTTAGGTTATTTTGTAATGTTTGTAGGATACTTTTTTTTTAAAAAATATTTATTTGATTTATTTATTTTTGGCTGCGTTGGGTCTTCGTTGCTGCACGCGGGCTTTCTCTAGTTGTGGCGAGCGGGGGGCTACTCTTCGTTGCGGTGCGCGGGCTTCTCATTGCGGTGGCTTCTCTTGTTGTGGAGAACGGGCTCTAGGTGCATGGGCATCAGTAGTTGCGGCACGCGGGCTAAGTAGTTGTGGCTCACGGGCTCTAGAGCGCAGGCTCAGTAGTTGCGGCGCATGGGCTTAGTTGCTCTGCGGCATGTGGGATCTTCCCAGACCAGGGCTCGAACCCGTGTCCCCTGCATTGGCAGGCGGATTCTTAACCACTGCACCACCGGGGAAGCCCTGTAGAATACTTATATACTTTAAAAAATATAGTCACACTCAGCAGGGGCATACTGCTTTACATTCTATCATGGCTTAAATATCCAGATCTGAACACGCTGGCATGGTCCAGGGCACTTGTTGTTGTTAATGGCCATAGGGTATTTCATGTCAATGCATAATTTGCTTAGCGGTTTCCCCTATTGTGTGTGTCTGGCCTGTTTCCAGTTTTATACTGCGTTGAACCGCAGCTGCTGTGTATATATTTGTACATATTAGGTTGTATATTTTTTCGGAGTTATTTTCTTGTAGCATATTCCCCAAAGTGGAATTACTGGGTCAAACCGTTCTTAGCTCTTGTTACACATTGTCCAATTTTTCTCAAGAAAGAGAGGAACCACTATAAAGGGCCACCAGCAGGGTATGAATGTGCTTATTTCCTTAAAGTCCTGCCAGCATTGTGCTTTATTCTTTAAAAAGAAGAATTGTGCTAGCTTAATAGATGGGAGATTGTTTTAAGTGATTATTTCTGTCATTGCTGGGGGTTTGAAATCCATCAGCTTGGGATCGGGCCAGGTGGCCACAGGTCTGTGTAGGGTTTCCAGCACAAAAACATGCAGCCAGCTGCACCCAGGGAAGAGTAAATAGGTCACCAGGGTGGCAGCCCTGCCAGTGCCCGGTAGTCACTTCTCTTTAACATAAGCGACTTCTAAGGAGGCGTGTACCACACACGTGAGGCATATTTTGTCCCTGAGGGAAGACTTCAAGAATTCTTTGTATTAGTCCGAATCAGCAAAATCTCCCTTACCCACGTTTACGGAAGATGGCTGGGGTTCGTGTGACAAGTTGGTCTTCGTGAAAGTACCCCTTACCCACGTTCACGGAAGATGGCTGGGGTTCGTGTGACAAGTTGGTCTTTGTGAAAGTACCCCTTACCCACATTTACGGAAGATGGCTGGGGTTCGTGTGACAAGTTGGTCTTTGTGAAAGTACGGATTAAATGGGGTTCTGTCAGCCTTGGAGGGGTGCTCTGGGAAACCACGCAGGGACTGAGAGCGTGGCTCTATCTCTGCCTTTCCTCACTTGCAAAAACAGAAAATGCCATGTGAGGCATGTATGTGTGTGGAGGTTCAGGCCCCCATGCATCCAACATCTCCAGCAAACAACAGCCTTCCACCCAAACTGGAGCCATTCCAGGTGACTGAGCCCGGAGGTCCCTGCAGATGGAGGTACAACTGAACCCAGATGACGCTTAGTTGGGTGGCCCCAGATGGGAGGCTGCTTCACTCTGGGGCATGGTCTTGACTGTGGAGATTCTCGGGATCAGCCCAAGATAACCCCGACTGGAGAGCCATCGGGACACCGTGGGGCTTCTTGCCTCCCAGCCCCGAGACCTGCTGTTTCCTCTGCCCAGAGGCCTTCCTCCATCTTTGCTCTGTACTTCCTCCACATTGAAATGATAGGTCATCATTTCAATGTCATCTTTTCCCAGTTCTGGGTCAGGAGCTGCCATTCTGAGCTCCCATGGCATCCTGCCCTTTTCTCCTTCATACACTCATCACACTGGACCGTGGCAGCTGGAAATGTGTTTGACCCGTCTTCAGTGCAGGGCTCAATTTGTGGAACGAATGAATGAACATATGTGATGATGAAAGGGTGAAGTAATTAACCCTGGTACTTACAGTGGCCACCAGGGCCTATGGTTTGCAGCAATCCAGGGCTGGACCAGAAACTTGTGAGGCATCCAAGGCAAGTGAGCCCTTGAGTTCTCTTTATCTCAGAACCTGGAGATGAGGGGAACTCTGACCCACAACTGTGGCAGCAGGGGGAGCGCTCTGGGGTCTCGTAGGCAGCTGGTTCTCTAGTTATCTCTCAGCCTTAGTAAAATTAGAATCATTTCTTCCAAACACATTTTGGACTGTAGTCTTTGTTCCAGCAACCTCAGAATCCCTTTATGGAATGAGGCCAGAAAATAAAAAAGAAACAAAAACTATCAATCAGAACTTTGTTGTGAGGAAGCAGATTTCCTTTTATGTTGCTCTACAAAGACCTCACAAAATATCACACATGTATCACAACCCATTTTAGGTCCTCGAGTCCTTAACAACGCTTCATTCTGTTTACTTGACAGACATAAATGAGCCACTGCAAAGTTCTGGACACACTGGGGGACCAGGGCTGGGGTTCCTTGCATTGGGGGTGGGTACAGAAATTCTAATCTGAGGCAACTGCAAGGAATACAAAAACCAAAAAAAAAAAAAAAAATTAGGGCTGAGAATTGTGCTGAAAGCTAGGCCTAAGAACAAGGACAATACAGAGGGTGGATTGGCAGAGAAGAGAGGGCGTGGGCATCACTGGGCAAGAGGAGGCTGAGTGGTCGAAGCCTTGTTTTGAGTGGCCACAGCAAGACAGTCTCTGAAGGGCCCAATGCGCCAGGAGTAGAAAAAACTTTTAGAAAGGGATAGCATATGGCCATCGCCTTTAAAGACTTTCCCAAACATCCAACCAGCAGGGAAATCAGACAAAAAAGCAGGTCATAGCACACAGAATGCACTGGTGAAAGCGATTATTATTTCCCAACCATGACCATTTTCTCATTGCAATGACGATAAATATGTTAACAGTAACTTTTTATCTAATAATTTAGACAGGATGCACATTAGTCTTTGCTTAAGCAAAGAGTTTACTTTGTATGAATTTGATATTAAAGATGGTTGCATAAACCAAGCTTTTCATGTAATCTTCAAAATTTTAAAGTTGCACGTACTCTGGTGGAAAAGTGATAAATCAGTAAAACGAAAAATTCTTGCAACTGTGTTGCTGTGCAGAGTTTATAATTGTCTTTGCCAGAATCAGATTCTTTAGAGAAGTAGGTAGGTGGATATAAATGATAAATTAATAAGTAAAAATAGAATCCCTGGATTCTACTATTTTCTATCATAGGTTGTAGCCACTTATAATTAAAATTTAATTTTTTTTCAGTATATCATGTAAAGACAACAGCAACTACTCTTTCTCAGGCACCTAGATATCCTGCTTACAACTGTAATTTTCTAAAATACAAAGTTCCTCAAACTGGGAATCACAGATGCCTAAACATCTGCAAGATTTTAATTTTGTATTTTTGCCTTAGTTAAAACTGGGGTTTGTGCCATCTGATGGGTCGTCGGGTCCAGACCTTTAAATGGCTTCTGAAGGCCCGTGACTCCCAATATAGGTCTCCAGCTCGTATCTCTGAGCACCGGACGCGTTTATCCAGCCACCTACTCGGCACCGCTATGCGGATGACTAATAGGATCTCGGATATGAAAAGACCCCAAAGGACTCTTAATTCTTCTCTCCCGCGCCGTCTCCTTGGGTCTGTCCCATTCCAGGACACGTTGTCACCAGCCACCCAGAGGCTCAAGCCGCGATCCGCAGTGGCACCGCCGACCCCTCATCCCCCCGCCACCTGCCAGTCACCAGTAGGTCCCGCCCGCGCCCTCTCCAGGGGATGCACCTGAATTCCTGCCTCCCCGCTGGTCCCTCCCCAGGCCGGGCCGATCGCCTCCACCGCGGGAGCCCCGCCTCATCCTCACCTTCCGACGGGCCTGCGCTAGGCTCCCGCCCCCGCCCTGGCCCCGCCCCGGCCCCGCCTCACCTCGCCCACAGGTCTCCTGCCACCGCGCCCTTTGCTTGGTTCCTCAGCCAAGCCAAGCGTGTTCCCGTTGGGCTTCACGCTCTCGTTCCCTCGGCCTGGAATGGTTCACCCAGGCCTTCGTTCGGTTGACTTTCTCACTGGTTAGTTCTTGGCTCACGTGTTACTTTCTCAGAGAGACGGAGCCCACCCATCATGAATCTCACCAGCTTCTCCATCATTTGGTTTCTCCCTTTCACTCTTGTATTGTCTGTCTCCATACCTGACGGATGGCCGACGAGGACTGTGCATTTCTTCATCGCCTTCTTAACCCCAAGGCCTGGCACAGGGCCTCACACGTAGTAGCTGCTCAATAAACATTCGTGGAATAGCTGAATGATTGCGACCCCAGCCTATCCAGTGTCACTTCCTGTCACCCCACTGCCCACCTCATCCTCCCTCCAGCCGGGACCTGGGGAGAGGGACTACTGTGGTCCCAGACTGGGCACCACGCATGGCCCTGCCTTTGCCCGGTCCCCCCTACCTGGAGGCATGCCACCCTCCTGGCTTCTGGCCCTCCCCCAGCTCCTAGTACTTTCCAGTGCGTGGCAGGTGCACGGTTATTGTTTGCATGGAATTTGGTCTCTCTCCCGGAGAAAGGGCAAATACCCTGATGGCCAGGGCCCCAGTGAGGGCTGTGGATTCCTGCCAGAGCCCGGCAGTGTGGGAGGGTTTCAGAAAGATCCCCGGAGTACGAGTCTAGAGGCCAGGTCTTCGTCTTGACACTGGTCCTGACCAGGTGTGTTGTTTCTTCAGGCCTCAGCTTCCTATGAAATGGAGCTGCTGTGGTGTCTGAGGTGTGGGCTGAGCCCGGACTCCAGGACTCTCTTGCCACTCACTTCCTCAAGACGAGGTGCCAAAGCTGTCGCTGATTTGCGATGCTTTTCCCATCTGTTAAATGGAAACCAACTCAGCCACGAGCATTTCGAGCCTAGATTAATACTTAGGAAGGATTTACAAAGAAAAGAACCTAGTTAATCCTGAGATAGAGGGCTTTTCATTTCTATTTGCAAAGTGGGTGGGGACAGAGTCCCTGGCTAGGACAGTTCCCACATTCCTCCCTGTAAAGGCCCTTTGCTGATATAGTTTTTAACTTTACAGCCACGAAGCCAGCCCCAGCTTCCGTGGTTCAGCTCCCCTGCTGTCGGATGCACTCAGCGCCGGACTCTGGTCCAAGGGGGCGACACTGTGCTAAGTGGATGCCGAGGGTGAGCAGGTAACACTTCTAGACAAAACGGAGAGTCGATCGTGACAAAGGCCAAAGGTCGCTTTTCACAGCATAAAATGATTACGACCTGGACTTCAGTGTTTGATTTGGGCTGAAATCTTCCTCTACGTAGGGCAAGCTAGTTGGCTTGTTTAAACCCCAGATTCCTTATCTATTAAATGGAGGTAATAATGGTGCCTAATCACAGGGTTCTTGCGAGGATAAGCAAGATAACACAGACAAAGCCCTTCTCTGAACGCCCAGCAAGTAGTAAGTGCTCAGTAAACACTGGTTATTAATATCATACTTTAATATTAATATTAAACTTTATAAAGTATATAATATTTATAAAATATTATAAAGTATATAATATTATACTTTAATATTAAAGTGTCCGTCAGTCCCATCGGTCACTGCATGACAGGATGTCCCCTTCATTCTTCAGAACTCAGATCTTACATTATCTTTTAAGTATTAGTCCTTTTCAGGCTTGGAATAAAATCTCAGCTGGGGCCTAAGAGGACAGAAACGTCAGATAACTAGGCTTTCAGAAACACTCCTCCCACACACACCCAGCGCTGAAAAGGGCTTTCAGACCTGGTGCTGGGAATCCACTTGTTCCTCCAAGGTTTCCCTACTTCTTCTTTTAAATGCCATCACCTGAAACTGAATGAGGGCACCTGCAGCCCCTCACACATCAGTGCTTACGCGTGGGCGATGCATCCTGGTGTGGACATTTGGACAGCCCCCTCTGCATTGGGACCTGGAGGGCAGCCCCCAGGGAAGGGTCCACATAATCCTCCCAGATCCATCCCCTAGCTGCTCTGCTGGGCTGACCCCCCTCCTGCCACCTGCTCTCATTTCGTTCACCTCCAGAATGTCCTGAGCAAAACGTGTCAGGCCAGTGGGAATAACTTTCTGGTGCTGACCCCCCCAAGATCTTCTGACGCAAGAAGCCACTGGCTGCAAGTGTGAAGACCCGGGCATGCATGCTAAAATTGCAGAGCGTATTAGTTTACACTTGTTGATAGATGTTTCCTTACAGTCTTGTGATGTCCACCAAAGTGGGTTTTTTTTTTTTTTTTTTTTTTTACTCCAGTAGGCAAGGATGGGAGCTTTCTTTTTCTTTCTCCCCAAAACCCTTTGATGGAAGTTTCAAGGGCCATTCAATACACTGCCTGGCAATTATAAATCAAATCAATCCAAGTAATTGATAAGTGTTCTGAATTTTAAAACATTATTTTTTAAAATTTTAACCACCAATGTCTTAAAATGTCTAGAGGCCTCAGAGTCATAGAGCTGGTGGTGTTTCAGGGAACAGAAAGGCATAAGGGACCACATCTATATCTGAGAGAAGTCACTTGGAGTAAAACAGCAAAAATCATGAGGTAGATGGAATAGAAAGGGCTGGCAAAACCCAGACCAGACCAGCCGTGCTTCCGCCTTCTCCGCAGCCCTGAGGCTGAGTTTCAGCGGTGGGCGTGGGGTCAGCCCAGGATTCTGATGGGTCTCAGACTTGAGCTGGCAGCAGTGTCAAGGGGTCTGGTTCTCCTGTGGTAATCTTCAGCGTGTTTGTGAATTCCTGCAGGAGCTTGTTAACCTGCAGAATCCTTCCCCCCAGCTCGTTGGAGAGACCCTGATTTGTAAAGTCTGGGCTCGTCCCAGTGATAAGCTGGAGCTCTCTCATGCTGACTCAGAGCTGAGGGTTAATTTTTCAGGAATTTGGGGAGTTGGCTGTTAATCATAGCTATCATTAAAATTGAATTATATGATATAAACTTAAAATTAAGTTATATTAAAAACAAAGTATTAATACTCAAAACATCACTTCCTGATTATTTTATTCCTCATTATTATCCACGCTCTTGAGGTTATTTACATCAGTGTATCTCTATGGTAAGAATACTATATAATGGCGGCTTATGGCACGTCTCTTCCTAACGCCACATTCAGTGATTCACATTGGTAGCCTGGGCACTCAGAACAGTGCCTGGTAAGTAGAAGGCACTTGATCATTGCTACCTATTTATTATGATCTGACGAAACATTAAGAACTTAGTTCAGCGGGTTATCTTTTTTTCTTTTATAATTTTTTTTCTTCTTTTGAGAATCCTACATGTCCTCGCTTGAGGACAGATCTTTGCACCCCTGGCTCTCATGTGGTCAAAGATGCAGACAGGTGAGGCTGAATCAGTGAGCCAGCCTGGGCCCTCGTTCTGTCAGCCCTGGGCCAGCAGAGAGGGCAGGACGACCACGTGTGAACTGGCACAGGGTGGCAGAGGCAAGAGTTTGTGTAAAACGTGTCAAGGTCTTCACAGCCCAGGTATTTTGGTTGTGACCAGAAACTTAATCTTGAGCATGAAAGCAAAAAGCCAAGGAGAGAAAGAAAGGCTGGCTTTTCTATACAGTGCTTGCCATGCATCTCCTGGAATCTAGATTTGCTCAATGGTTCGTTAACAGGTCCATCTGGTTTACTTTTCATGATAGATCTGTCTTCCAAAAATGGCCACAAAAGTACTTCCAGTCTCACAAGCTCTTCCAGAACCTTGGTGTTATTTTTCCCTCTCCCTGATCTGCCTCGTCTATGAAGTGATGGTCTGTGACTTCGGAACCTCGGTCATAAAAGGTGACTCAGCCTCAGCTGACACTGCTAGGGGCAGAGACAAACTGTCCCCACTGACTGCAGATTCCTGAGCAAAATACACATACATGCTTGTTGGTCTGAGCAACTACACTTTGGGATGGTTCATTTGGGGACATTTTTCAACCCTTGCCCTGGACGGAGAGGTTTCCCACGATGCGTGGCTTTGGGCAAACTGGGATGGTTGATCACCCTCACCTTCTGTTTGTTAAGAAAGTACATAATCTGCTGACCTCTCGCGTTCTGTTTATGAGTTGTGTGGGTTTTTTTTTTTTTGTTTGTCTTTGCTTCTTGTTTTTTAAGAGTAACGTTCCTGAGACAGAGAGCATGCAGTCCTCCACATGCTGAACGACATGCTGGTAATATTTGTTTCCTGGCTGAATTTCACTCCCATCCCCCTCTGGAAACCGTGGTCTAAGCGGCTAATCCACGAACTGAGACGTGGAGACGGGAGCCCCAGGTCAGGGGAGGGTGGCCTTTGTGCTTTCAGTCTCCGGGCGGCTGCACTAGGGTTTCCTCTGCCTGCAATCCTCACACCCCGCTCTTTTTATTTCTTTGAATGATCGGATTTACTTATTTCCCGATGGCCTCTCCCACTGGAACATGAGCCCCCAGAGGCAGGGGCAGCGCCTGTATCCGGACTTGTCTTGGTAGTGTCTTCAGCACTTACTGCCTGGCCCGGAGGAGGTCCTCAAATACTTTATTTACTTGTTTGTTTGGTTGTTTATTTGTTTGTTTTACATGCTGCAAGAATAAATGAGCTGGAGGTTATCCGGGTCCATTCCCCACCGCAGAGGAATTTCCTCCCTGTGGCCCAGGTGAGAATCACCTTGTTAACGCCTTGGAGATGGAGAGCGCCCTGCCTCACAGAGCAGCCTGTCCCATTCCACCTTTTGTTAAGTTTCAATGTGATATGAAGAACCGTCTCTCCATAATTGTTAATGATTGCTCTTGAGAGCTTCATTAACTTGACTGCCCCCTGGAAGGGAAGTTCTAGGTCACCAATATCCCGCCTCCTGGGACGAGGCCCCAGGCAAGTCTCTAGCCCTTTCTGGACCTTTGTGCCTTTGTGCAAACTGGAGCAGCTTATTTCAGTACACTGAGGACAGCCAACAATCCTAAGGGATTCTGAACATCTGTCAAAGTTGAGAAAGAATTCATCTTCTTGTTTCAAGTATGATGCTGGAAAATGCTGAAGAAGGGAGATCTAACCCGACTCCTGTGCTCACTTTGGTGTGTCGGGATTGGGGTGCTGTCTCTCTGATCCTCTGTGGAGAGACATCGTAAAGGACCTTCTCCAATCCTGGACTAGAAATGTGATGGGCCGCTGGTTCACAGATTAGAATCTTCCAGGGCAGTGGCTCCATTTTAGGAACCTGCATGTCCTTCCTGCTCCAGGCGGGCGCATCAGGTCCTGCCTCTGGCTGTGGCCACAGGAGCCCGGTGGCCCCATGGGCAGGAGCAGCCCTGGGAATGGGGGGCGTGGTCTCTCCTCCTGGCCTGTGAGGCCCTGCAGAGAGGGTCCTGTTCAGCAGAAGCATGCACTCAGGTGTGGCTTCAATCAGAAACACAAACAAAGGGCTTCCCTGGTGGCGCACTGGTTAAGAATCCGCCTGACAATGCAGGGGACACGGGTTCAAGCCCTGGTCTGGGAGGATCCCACATGCCGCAGAGCAACTACGCCCGTGCGCCACAACTACTGAGCCTGCGCTCTAGAGCCCGTGAGCCAAAACTGCTGAGCCTGTGAGGCACAATTACTGAAGCCCGTGCACCTAGAGCCTGTGCTCCGCAACAAGGGAAGCCACTGCAATGAGAAGTCTGCACACCACAGCGAAGAGTAGCCCCTGCTCCCCGCAACTAGAGAAAGCCCCGCACAGCAACGAAGACCCAACGCAGCCAAAAATAAATAAATAAAATAAATAAATTTATTAAAAAAAAAAAATGCAAACAAGATGACGCCTCGAAGGTCAGCCCCATGGTGGCTGTTTGTCTTGGAATTGGCAGGAGTTGTCATGCCTGGTGCTGCTTTGTCTTTGTGGCTTAAATGACAGTGAAGACAGCTGAGCTCTAGACAAAAACAAACAAACAAACAAAAACAAAAAACAAAAAACAGCACCTCCTGGACACTAAGAAATTACACTTTACCCCAAGTCCTTAACAAGGATGGAGAAAATCTCAGAATGAAATCCAGAGCTTCCTGAGATACCCCCCTCTCCCCTCAGTACCTATGGGCACAGCCTCAGCCTTGGCATTTTACTTCACCCAGTGAACCAGCCTCTACCTTGCAAAGGAATCTGAGGGAAAGTCTTCTGCCAAGTCCCAACTGAGTCCCTGTGACACTCAAGAACCTGGGCCAGGTTCTTGTGTAGGTTAAAGAAGCCTGAGAATAATAAAGATTATAGGGAAACAGTCTACCTTTCTTTACAAGGTCTTGTTTTGCATCTCTGAAATCTCAGATTCAACTATTACAATGCGGTCCTGTTGTAGAAAGAGCTGGCCTTTTATCACCACTTAAAATCTAATTAATCCATATTGAAGCACAAAGATTTCTGTTGTATTTTAGGGTGAGGGGTCATAGAGCCCTCTTTGTTCATCTTTAGACTTATAATCATCAAGCATTGGGGATATAATTTTACCAAGCAAATTGGAAGGTAACAGATCAAATCCTTATCAGAAAGCCTAACTCATAGTTTTAACAGAGTCCTTCGTCCTTTACATGAAACATTATATTCAAGAAGAACAAAAACGCATTTCAGAGTGCCCAAAGGGTTAACGACCAAAGCTTATATTCCCCAGGCAGCATCGAACCAAGATTGCCACACTACTGTCCACCACAGGACAGCAGCGCCTATAGAGGTGGCAAGGGTCCTAAGATCTGTTGCGATGGCTTTAGTCTTTAGAGTAGCAATGCAATTCGTTGGAATTTTGCTATCTCTGCTGGGATGGGTTTTATCCATTATTACAACTTATTTGCCACATTGGAAAAACCTCAACCTGGACTTAAATGAAATGGAAAACTGGACCGTGGGACTCTGGCAGACCTGCGTCACCCAAGAGGAAGTGGGGATGCAATGCAAGGACTTTGATTCTTTCCTGGCTTTGCCTGTTGAGCTCAGGATCTCCAGGATTTTAATGTTCCTCTCAAACGGCCTGGGATTCCTGGGCCTGCTGGTCTCGGGGTTTGGCCTGGACTGCTTGAGAATTGGAGAGCGACAGCAGGATGTGAAGAAGCGGCTGTTAATCCTGGGAGGAATTCTGTTCTGGACAGCAGGAGTCACAGCCCTTGCTCCTGTCTCTTGGGTCGCCCACAGGACAGTCCAGGAGTTCTGGGATGAGACCATCCCCGAGATTGTGCCCAGGTGGGAGTTTGGGGAGGCCCTCTTTATCGGCTGGTTTGCTGGATTTTCTCTCCTGCTCGGAGGGTGTCTGCTAAACTGGGCCGCCTGCGGGACCCAGGTTCCCCTGGCTTCTGGCCACTATGCAGTGGCAGAAATGCAAACTCAGTGTTCATACCTGGAAAATGGAACTGCCAATCCTTCAGTGTAAGACTATGATGAGACCAGAGAGGTGTATGTCCCTCTATCAACTGTGATGGAGGGTCTACATGATAAAGGGTTCTTTGTTACGTAACTATATTTGTGATGCTCACGTTTTCTCATTAAATACATTAAATAATGACTTTTCTATCCTAGATACCCCATCCCCCCAAAACCTGGAGAAGTAAGAAAGAAGCAAATCTTATATCTAAAAGAAAATGATTGTGGTAAGCATTACATTAGGTATGAACAAAACAAAATTTCATTCATCTGGTTATTTAAATCAACATTTGGTGGCGGTTGTCCAAGAGAGCATTATTAAGCTTTACTGTGTTCATTTGATATTAGAAATGTTTTTTTGGTTTTGTTGGTAGCTGAAATTGATAATTAGTTCCTGTTTCCTAAAGAAAAAAACCTAACAATCTGAAATCCTTTAAGCATTCTGCAGTAGCAAAAGCACATGCTAAGCCTATCCAAAGTGCTATTTCCACAACAATGACTTGGTCTTTCTTGAACAGAGGTGGTTTGTTTAGGAAATTGCTAGGAGCCCTGTGCGGCAGGACTTTATGAGGCTGAAGGTTTTCAGTACATTGTGATACTCCCAGATTTAAAATACTGGCCAATCTCTTCTCGTCTCTTCCCTCAAAAGCTTCGTACTTTAAAAAGATAAACAATTCCAAAAATATTTTTCTTAATATCCAGCTCATCTGCCCTAATAAAAATTTTCCTTTGTTCAATTAAAAGTTACATGCATGGGGATGAACCAACAGAGACGTTGATTCTAACTTACGCAGTCCTACTGCTTAACTTTTCCAGGGCACAGAAAGCATATTTAAGCAAAGAAACAAAAAATAGCAAGTATTTATGTCCCTGTGTGTGAAGCTGTCAGGAAGGCGTGGAAGTAAACAGACTTGATATTTAGTTCAGAATCGTTCATATGTTATTGGGTATATGTAGCCTAAGAGATTTAAAAAAAAAAAGAAAACCCTGATTTGAGGTCTACAGAAGAGATTTCTGAGATTGATTTATTTGGTTAAGAAATACTTTTCTTGAACCTGTTTTTAAAAATGATAACACTCAGTTATAACCACAGTATGCATATTGAAATGAGACCTCCTAACAGTTGAAAATCTGATAGGTGCAATTAGTAAGATATAAAGTAGTAGTTGAACCAAACTGTCAATTAAACATCTTGCACGGAGACTTCGTAATTCTTTGACTTGTCAGAAAGGTCGGGAACAACGTGAAAGCCATTTATACTTTAACAATGAGAGGATTATTACTACTTAATGTTATTTCAGGGACAAACTGCCTACTACAAAATGCAGCCCATAGGACGTGAACGTGATCTTGGCCACACCTTGTCATTACTGGTTTGCAGAATTATTTCCCTATCCTTTTCTGAAAACTATTCAACATAGAATTGAACGATAGCAACTCTGGCAAGAATCCTCCTATATACACAATGAAAAAATAGTTTTGAACTCTGCAAGTGATAACACAAGTGTCACACTTCTTTTCACAGACACTGAAAGGCAGGGGTTGGTCTGGCTAAGGTCACAGGATTTTATAATGGCTTTAGTTTTTAGAGCTGTGGCACAATTAGCGGGAATTTCACTATCTTTGCTGGGATGGGTTTTATCCTGTCTTACAAACTACCTGCCACAATGGAAAAATCTCAACCTGGACTTAAATGAAATGGAAAACTTGACCATGGGACTCTGGCAGACCTGCGTCACCCAAGAGGAAGTGGGGATGCAATGCAGGGACTTTCTTTCCTGGCTTTGCCCGCTGAGCTCAGGATCTCCAGGATTTTAATGTTCCTCTCAAACGGCCTGGGATTCCTGGGCCTGCTGGTCTCGGGGTTTGGCCTGGACTGCTTGAGAATTGGAGACAGCAGGTGTCACAGCCCTTGTTCCTGTCTCTTGGGTCGCCCACAGGACAGTCCAGGAGTTCTGGGATGAGACCATCCCCGAGATTGTGCCCAGGTGGGAGTTTGGGGAGGCCCTCTTTATCAGCTGGTTTGCTGGATTTTCTCTCCTGCTCGGAGGGTGTCTGCTAAACTGGGCCGCCTGCGGGACCCAGGTTCCCCTGGCTTCCGGCCACTATGCAGTGGCAGAAACGCCGCCTCACCGTCTACACCTGGAGATGAAAACCACTCACCTGAAACTCTAAGCCAGAAGGGATCAGCGGTGCCCTCAGATGATTTGGTAGGATTTCCTGTTACACAGTAACCCATTCACTATGCTTTTGATTTTCTGAAATGCATTTTCCCGTCACTTCTGAAACTGTCATTTCTTCCTAAGATGGTAAACCACTTTTATCTTCTACTCTGAGACCAAAACCAATCAAGACTTAACAGTAATCATACTCATTACTGGGGATGAGTTTTCTCAATTTTAAAATAGATTCAGTGATTGCACAGAACCGGTAGATAAAACATTGTATTAGTACCTACACATCTTTTGAAGGTGTTATTTAATAGAGACGAATCATTTGGCAATTGGAAATGTTACTGCTGATCATTGACTTCTTTCAAGTGTTTAAGATCACCTATTATACTGAAACTAAAGTCTGGCTGCTTATTTTTTTAAAAGGTATGACATCTGATTATATTAAAAAAATTGGTGGCTCTCTGAAAGCTTGAGAGATGCATATGGGGGACACATCATCTATTTTTTAATTGGAGACTTCAGTGCCTCTATGGAGACTTTTCCATTCATTCATGTCTTCTTTACTGTGTCAGAAGCAGAGGAGGGCAGTCTTGTGTTTTAAAGATTCATGTAAAATCTACTGCACCAACATGCTTTTGCTTCTGTGTCCTGTGCTCTGCGGTAGATGGTGCAGCCACAGGCGCACTGCAGGTTGGGACTGGGGGTGTGGGCAGATCTCCCCATCCCCTTTTTTAAAAAAAAAATCAGCAATATATATGGTCCAGCCAAGAACTATTCACAGCAAGCTGCTGGCTTGGGGAATTCTTTTTTTTTTTTTTTAATTCATTTATTTTATTATTTTATTTTATTGGTTTTTGGCTGCGTTGGGTCTTCGTTGCTATGCGTGGGCTTTCTCTAGTTGCGGCGAGCGGGGGCTACTCTTCGTTGCGGTGCACGGGCTTCTCAATGCGGTGGCTTCTCTTGTTGCAGAGCATGGGCTCTAGGTGTGTGGGCTTCAGTAGTTGTGGCACAGGGGCTCAGTAGTTGTGGCACAGGGGCTCAGTAGTTGTGGCTCATGGGCTCTAGAGTGCAGGCTCAGTAGTTGTGGCGCACAGGCTTAGTTGCTCCGTGGCATGTGGGATCTTCCTGGACCAGGGCTCGAACCCGTGTCCCCTGCATTGGCAGGTGGATTCTTAACCACTGCGCCACCAGGGAAGCCCCCAAACTTGGGGAATTCTTCATGAAAGAGTTTATACTTGTTTGGTATATAGTTCAAGTAAACTTTTCTGTTTGCGCCAGAGAAATTCACTGAACAATAAATGACACTGAAATAAAGTATTAGGTAATATGTATCTTTGTTTAAAAAAAAAAAAACACTGAATTTTTTTCCACCCACAAACACATGAAAAGTGCAGAAACCAGAGTTAATCTATGTGATGTATTTGCATACTTTTACAAACAAGACAAATTAAAACAGAAACATATTCAGAATTTAACCTGATTAAATATTTAGTTCAGTCCTGAGCTTTTGATATTTAATACAATATAAAGTAATAGCAAAAAAAAGATTTTAAATTTATTTGATTTGCATGCTACAGAGATTCAGCTAAACTTTGTTCATTTGGCTAGCAATATTCTTTTTGTACCTGTAACACTTAGATTCTGATATACAAAATTGTAATAACATACTGATAATTCAAACTTGAGAACTAAATATTACATTCTTTTTACCCTGTGAAGAATAAATTCTACCTTTAAAAAATAGTACTTATAATATTAAAATTCATGTTGTCCATATGGTTTTGTGAGCAAGTTATTAAAATGTTTTGTCACTGTGAATCATTTGGGTTAGTACAAATATGACAGGATTGTTAAAAGCTGCCTATAAATACATAACACTATTGCTGATTTTTAAAGAGTGAAAAAGGATTATATTAAGTTTGTCTCTCATGTTAGAAATGAGCAAATACTGTAAAATAAAACCAAAAGCATCTTGGTCACAACTGCTAACTACCAGCCTGAGACAGATTTTATTCTTTTATGCTTGTCTGAAACTCTTTGTCGTACAAAAAGTTAACAGCTAATCTGATGGAATTTATAAAGCTGTAAATATTCCAATATAGCCTCTTCTGTGTCAAACATTTAAGATGGCCAGAACCGAACTATATATTAAACAGAACATAAATAAGACCGTAAATAAATAAATGAAGAAAATAAAATCGTACGGTACAACCACACATAATCCTATAAACATTTTCATGGTCAAACTAAGAAGCTGAAAACAGCTGACCTTCATTTAACTCTACATTAAATAAACTTCTGTTTTTCACATTTGACCTCGACAAGGATGAACGGTGCTCTTCCTCCAGTTCTCCTCGGTCACGTAACAGGATGAACGGGGGCCGCCTGCAAGGACTGTACTCAGTCAATTCACGAGGCTGGTTTTTGTTCAAAGTAGTGTCACGTCCAGTTATTCCTTCAAAGACTTTTGTATATAAACGGTGGGACACTTGGGAAAAAGTCATTACAGTTCTAGGCTCAGAAATGGCTTGATCTGAATTTTGATTCTGATAAAATGAACCTTCCAAAACATGTGTAATTACTTTCAAATAAATATTCTTACCAATGAGGATTCTAGCTTAGGAACAGAACTTGTGTTTCTTGTTTTTAAGGGGCCCATTCCTTTAAGATGATTTTTTCATCTCTTAAAAAAAAAATTGATTTCACTTGTTACATAAGATGGCTCACCAAACATTGCCTCTTCCAGTACTACAGACCGAGTAATATGTATGATTTAACTTGCATAAAACTATTTCTTTTAAAAGCCTTTTATGCTGGCAGAGCTAACCTGGGGATTTGTTTCTTTTAAGAAGTGCTTGGGTCGGGTAAGCTAAAATTCTCCACTGGAGGAAACTTTGGTCAGTTTCCATCTTGTTTGCCTGGAATATATATATATATATTTATTTATTTATTTTTTACAAATGACTCAGCTTTTACTTCAAATTAATAATCTCCCCAGGCACTCTCTTCTCTTTGCCTCCCAACTCCTTACCACAAGTTATAGATAGGATTCCCTAAAAATGACAGCTGCAAAGTAATTTCTAGTAAATGTTAGAAACCTGTTTACTGAAGTATTTAAAAAATTTTGGGCAACCTTGATTCAATCAAGATACCCTTTGCTCTGTTCCTGGTTTCAGCAAGTGATGCTCATGTGTTCCCCTCCACAGTACCAGCACTGTCTCTGCTCAGCACCCTGGGCCCCTACCTTCCCCCACTTGGTACCATCCTCACACCTAGGACGAAGCATGACTGGTGCAAGCCAGACACTCACGTCTGAACACCGACGCGCAATCGGGTTGAGCAAGAAGCAGCAGCTGCCCACTGACGTGCTGATTTTAGTGTATTTGAGGCGAACTGGCTTTCTCCTTTCATCTCCCTACCCTTAAAGTCCTACATCACGGGATCTGCAGTGTGCTGGGAGCACTGCTCCTTCGCATTCTTGCCTTCCTGCACTTAGCGTTTTGTTTTTGTTTTCTTTAGACAAATAGAAAAGGACCAAGAAAGGCAGTTGTTTTAAGGAAACAAAGTGTTCCGACAGAGGTGACGGAAATGAATGCAGCACCTGTTTCAGGTGGACCCAGGACTCTGCACTGAAGCTCATGCTCAAGTTCAACCTCACGCTGAACGAGCTGCCCTCTAGCACCAAGCATCACCTGGCGCCACTGCCAGCTTCATAGTTGCTCATGGGAAAACAAAGGAAAAGCGAAAACCGCCTGCTGCTAAACTGAGTTATTTCTCAACAGTCGGTTCAATAGGATACACGCTGGGTCCCGCCTCTATTCCATTTTTACCAAATAAAGCCCATTGGCGATATACGTACACTGTACATCTGTGTACCAGATGATCCTGTTTGGGTTATCTGATTTTTTTTTTTTTTTTAAACATGTAAGAATTACATTCAAGGTACTTTACAAATTAACATGTTGAAAATCTGATGTGAAATAAAAGCTCTTTAAGAATTGACAGTTATATTACAAAAAAACCCAAAAAACAAAAAACAAAACCCCAAACAAGAAAATGTTCAGTCTTTTGCCCTCCCTAAGAAATGAAGAGGTGAAAACACGATCTCGTCAGCGATGTAATCAGACGTCATCAGCCGGCAGGGACGGGATGCTGATCTTCGCTCTGGTGAAGTAGGCAATCTTCTCCCTAGAGCCGGGGTGAGAAATACACCGACTTCAATAGGATGTTGAAAATGCTCTATGCCCGTTAAAAATAGTCCCAAGAACGCCAGCGTTGTCTCCACAGGCCCGGATGGGAGATCTTGTCCTTAGCTAGAGTTCCATTTAAAATCAAGACTGTCTTCGCCTTTTTACGGAAGGACATAAAGGAGAACGGCAGCTCTGACCCACGGTAACCACCGGTCGACAGAGGCAGTAAGGTCCCTCCCAGGATTTCCAACCTCAGACAGGTTTTAAACCACTGGGGCGGGGGTGTCGGGGGAGCGTGTCAGTCTAGGTCTGAGCATTTCTAGACCAGGTAGTAGAGGATTCCAGGGGCCAGAATCCTCACAGGAAAGTACACGATCCGGGGAGAATTCTTTAAACTCAATAATACATGCTAAGGTAAGGGCAACATAATGAGCGATGGATACCGGGGCTCAGATGAGGGAAGAGAAGGAGCCTGACCGTCGTAAAGGCAGATCTGCCGCATCCCGATGCGGGGATGAGTAGAAACAACCTGAGAGGGAGAGGCTGAGAAAGAAGGGGCGGGAGGGTTTTCAGAGCTTAGGAGAGTGTCAAGAAAGTAAGGTTTTAGGGTTGTAGAGCCGCCAAGGACAGGAGCAACACGTCTAGCCTCCAAGAAGCCTTCACATCGAACAGTCCCCCCTCAACACAGGCTGCTGAGGGGGTTCCCCACGTGCGGACACGCTGGAAGTCCTAAGGAGGCATAAAGCACGGGCCCTCCTTCGAGAAACTGGGAGCGAGATGGTGCAGGAGCGTGGTGTTACGATGCAAGAACTGAGGCGGAAAAGCTCTACGTCTAAGGAAAGGAGAGAGAAGGAAGGAAGCATGAAAACCCTGGGCAAGTTGGAAGGAGAGTTATTTTTGTGCTACAGCGTCCTTTCCATTGGCTCAATTCTATGAGACAAAATTAAGAATTAAAGGGGCGAGTGAAAGTAGTCACGATGTCACTGAAGGCAGAACCCAAAACTGGGGTCTTTGCTTCGACACTTCCCGCAAGCGAATTTCTTTGGCTCACGTGGTGCTTTTTAAACACACAAATTAGTTGTCAGTGTCTACGCTTGAGATATTTCACATAAAATTCCTGATTTCTACCTTCCCTCGACAAATCGGAAGAGCAGGGAGCCCTGGGCTTTGGGAGAGCAGCTCAGGGAGAGCGCCCCAGGCCCCTATACGTATCCCGGTCCATCTCCCTCTCCTTCATCACCTGCCTGGCGATACGCCTCGCTTTGGGTGCTAAGGGAGTGTTTATAAACATTTATTTCGGGTTTTAGCAGCAGCTGAGGTTGGATGACTTCTCCTCTGGACAGTGTTTCTTGCACCAAAGGCACGAGAGGATTCCCCGCGCCACCCTGCAGCTCTAGAAATCCAAGAAGCGGCATCCTCTGACAGTTACAAGAGCGACCCTAGAGCTGAATGGAGACGGGACAAAGCTGACTCTTTACTATAAGCCATCGTGTTAGAGAGTCTGAGCCTGCCATGACCCGTCTCCTTCCCCCGCACCCGACTCACTCAGGACAGCAGGAACCGCCACTGCGTCCTCTGGCACCAAACCCACCCCTTCCTAACGAGCCCTCTCCACCCCACATCCCCTCTGCCCCGCACATCAGACACGCTCCTTGGGCTTCTCCCACGTCAGCCCAAGAGCTTCCTACAGACCCCTCCACACCACACACACACACACACACACACACACACACACACCAATAAAACCACACCTCTCCTGTCGCCCCCCTCTCACTTGACTGAAACTGTCCCTGGATGGTCACCAGTGGGCCCCAGCCTGGGGAGTGTCTTTCAATCCTTCTTTACTGTTGCCTTTGACAGCGTCCGTCACCCTCCCCCCTCAGCTCCAGGACCACGCTCCCCAGTTCTCCTCCTAGCTCTCCGGCCATTCCTTCTTAATCTCAACGGTCTCCTGTCCTGGTCACCTTCTCACACTTTCCGGTATGTCAGACCCATGTTTGTTGTGGAACCACCATATGTGAGATGAAGACTCCCATTTTTATCTTAATCCTGGCTTCAGATTTTTATTTCTACTTACCTACTGACCACGGCTTCCCAAGCTGGCCCGCGGGAACTGTTAGGCTGGTTTGTCCAAAAGCAGAACTCTCCCCGCCCCCCAGCGCCCCTCCGTCCACCCACCTCCCATCACCCTCCTATCGCCTGCCGGGCCTCCCCTTTCCAGGGTCTGCCTGGCCGCTCTCCACGATGCCTCTAACGCCCTCACTCACTCCTGCGCTTGGAGACCCCTGCTGGTCCCCCACCACTCAAGGCCAGCGCTGGAAGCTTCGACACAGCACACGGGGCCTTGTGTGGTCAACAGGCTCACCCGCTGGCACTGACCTTTAAGGCTCTGTGCCTCTGTCCCTGCCGGTCCCTCCTGCCTCGATGCCCTTTCCAAAACCACCACGCCTGGTGCCTGACACACGCGTACCCATTCTTCCAGCCTGTACGGCCTCTTAGACTCCCGTGCACTCCCGCAGGCCCAGTGTCTGCCCTCACGGGACCCCGCCTGGCCTTCAGGGGGCTCCTTCCGCACGGCACTGCCCACCCCCCTCACACAGACCGGAGCCTCCTTCAGGCCAGGGGCGCTTGCCCTTCTCTGGGTGCCCGGGCCCAGCCCCGTGCATGGCTCACGGGGCCTGAGGAACAGTCCAGGGAGGGAACAGCAAAACCCTGAAGACAGGTGACTTTTCTGTACCTTTTTGTTTTCTGCGTTAAGATTTCTCATTGAGATGTCTAACTGCTTCTAAGAGCTGGGGACACCCCGGGTCCCCGGGGAGCCGGGCTCAAATGGAGTCAGGACTGTGGCCGGCAGGGTCTGTGAGCTCAGGGAGACACACACATCAAACCGGAAGCAGAGGGCCTGGTGTCCCACATCCTAACACGTGTCACCTGCCAGCCACCCTGCGGTGCAGGCCTGCGTGATTCAGACACACGGGGACAGCCCCGCACGTCCCACGGGCGCTCACCTGAAGGACTGCACCTGCCGGGGCACCTTCCGGCTCTGCTCCCGAAGCCGGCACACGTCCTTGGAGACCTGCCTCATCAGCTTCTCTGCGTTCAGGTCCTGCTTCTGCTCTTCTCTGGACTGTTCGGCCTGGTAAGGAAATGAAAACACAGAACCCCCCGGAACATTAGTTAGAGATTCCCAAAGGGGTGCACTAAGGCTTGAAGGACGCCGGGCTCATGTCAGGAGGCCAGCCCAGCAGGACGACACCCATGCGTCCGCCTCATGCCGACAGGGAGCAGCTACTGGGTCGGGGCAAGTGTGTTTTAATGCATTTTAAAAATCTTATCACATAGGCAAAATGGGATCATCTTGTTACATCTGGAACACCTGGTAACTGCCCCCCCTCTCCACCCACCAAAACAGAAATTTAAAACTACTTACAGCACCATGTCCAAGAAATATCTACTGTTAACATTTTGGAGAATACACTTTCAACCGCTTATTCATCTTTTCAACCCTTTTTTTTTCTGTCTTAGCCCTTTTAAAAGCTGTTTACTGAAGTAGAATTTACATACCAAAATAGTGCACACAGACGCGTGTGCAGCTCACAGAGCCTTTTACAAAGTGATACCCTTCTCGAAACTACCAGACTGTAAACATCCCAGGGAGAGGACAGAGCACGTCCCAGTCTAAGTTTCCACAGAGGCTTCTACTCCCAGGAGGACGCGTTGTGAGTTGCGCTCAGCCCTTGGCAGGGAGGGGCGGGCGTGTGTATTGGGAGGGGACACTGTTAATTTGAGTCAGGGGTTGGGGAGACTCCACTCATTTGGGCACCCTCTCCCCATGACCTCCCAACTGGGGCGCTACGGTAACAGAATTTACTGCTCAGTGGAGGCCACTGGTCATGGTGGGGCAGCTGGACCTGTGAAGGAAATGGGTGAGGAAATTTAGAATACTGGTGTTTGCAGCTAAGTCTTACAAGAGAGATCAGCTCGGGATCAGAACTAAGTAGTCGGCACAAAGAGATGGAAGGAAAAGTGGCTTTGCTGACGGTGGTGCCTGTAGCCTGCAGCAAGCTGATGGTCCCATCACTGGGACCCTTCTGCACTTGAAAAAGCCGACTGCTGTGCTTGTGTTGTTAACACAGGCAGCTGTAAACTTTACAGTAAAGAGCAAGGTCTTCCGGCTTAAGAGACGAAAGACAAGAACCAGTCTGACTGGTTCACAGCCGAACGGATACAAACAGCAATTCTACTACTAGAATTCTATTCGTGCTTTGGAAACGCTACTGAAACAAGAAAAGTGTCCCAAAATGTATAGGAGTGTTCACTTCCACACTGTCTATGACTGAAATTTGGGAAACTATCATTAGTAGAATAATGAAATAGTTATAGTTATGATTAAATAAATATGATATGATATATTCGTAATGTGTATTACAAATGCCTTAAAACAATCAATTTCAGCAACATAAACAAATATGGAAAGCTGTTCATCTTACATGACTAGAATTAGGTGGGGGAAAAAAATAAGTTGCAGAACAGTATGTCTTCAGACCCTAGTTTTCTGCAACTCTTCCAAATAACACTGACACATATACATGGCATAAAAAAGAGCTGGAAGGACATATAACAGTCAACAGAGGTCATCCCTGGGGAGTGGGACTCAGGGGCACTTCTATCAATACTTTTTGCTTTATATACTTCTGCATTATTTGGCTTTGTTACAACATGTTAATTTTTTAACTAAAAAAAACTTCCTAAATTTTAAAATATTCTCAACACACAAATGCACTAAACTCAGTTTAAATTTGAAAGCAAAAATGCTTGTGGCACTTTTAGGAAAGATGACATTTTACAAAAACTATTTATTCAGCCAAGTACTGATGAAGATTCAGTTATACTCACACCACTTTACGGAAAGCTAAATAGCCTACAACGGGGCATAACCTAGTTAGTACTTTGTTAATAATACTCTACCGCAGTAACTTCTGATTTTTTTCACCACAAAGGATCCCTTTTCCAGATATTTTTTACTGCTCCCCTTTCCTCTCCTTGTTTTGAATGATTTTGTTTAGAAAAGTGGCCTATATTTAAGAAACAGTTCTTTCTTGATTATTTTGGAATTGATGAGATAGGTGAGCCGTCACTCGGAGCTTCTGAATTTGTGTAATTCAAATTCAAAGGGGACAGATGTGATATTTTAGTTACTTTGCGAAGCCTTACCTTCAGCCAATGGATGATTTTTTACTAGGCGTCAGGTTGGGAACTACTGACTTAGTAGACACAAAGAAATGACTTCTACCATGATGTGGTTCATCCAGCTAGGAAACTAATAATTCTACTAAAATGTTGCTGCTATTCTAATTTTGGGGAACTTATAAGATGAACAAACCAATCTTAAAATGGCCATCTCCTTACTGACTTGAACAAACGGAGAGATCAGGAAAAACCAGCAAAGGAAGGTACATGCCGGATATACTTAGGGGAGAAAAGCTGGCCCGGTTTCCCCAAGAAAGTGTATTTTACCAGATCAGAGATACAACAGGCCCCCGGGATCCTGTTCAGTATTTTGTTCCCTTCCATATGAATGGAAGTGTGAGGCCTATTTTATCCCCTGTACGCACTATTAAGACGGTCCCTCGAAGTAGCCTGCCGGCTGCTGCTGTTTGCAACTACCAGCATTTACGTGGCGGCCGCAGAGTCACTCTGAGACTTGGCTTTGTTCTGCGCAAAGTGAGACCGACCACCAAGGAACACACGAAGAGCCTCCTCTCCCTGCTGAGTAAGAACGCACTTTACCGCAGACTCCATTTGTCTCTGTGTTTATGTATTTATACCTGTACCTGGGTCTATGTCTTCCTCCAAAAGTCTGGGTGCTAAAATATAGCATAAAATTTTCATCAGGTGTTAATAATCGACAGTCGCCAGCTTTGCAGGCAGTCGAGGTTCAGCGCTGAGCACTTCACTGTAATCACTGAGTTCTTTTGTTGAATGAGCTGTATTAACATTTCTGACATATAATTTTCTTAGCGGATTCTAACTTTTACAAATGTTAACATCTGTATTATTTTAAGCTTTTAAGAAGCCTAGCGTCACAGAACTGGCATTTTGACAGGGGAACCCTCAGAGGAAGAAAAAGAAATTTCTGCTTTGTAAGCAACCTGAGGCTCCTTTGGAAAAATACCAGCCCTTCCTCAGCACGCCTCTCCCCTTCTCACCCAACAAGTCACGATAAGCTGCCTGGTTCAGGAGGATCGGAAGCCAGTTTTTATGCCCCGGATTCCAGGAGAGTGTGATTAACCTTCAGTTTACGCGGTGGGGGGCCTGACCTGCAGGAAGGTCCAGTGATTTATTTACGGTCACGTTAAGAAGCCTGACGGAGTAAGGAACACAATCCGTCCTAATTACAGTCCTGAGCTTCTCGCTCTGCTTCCTAAGGGGGTTGTACTATACACGAGGACACTACCTCTGATTCAGGTTTTATTCTGAGCTACAAAACAGACTTTCAGCCACAAAGGAGGAAGGTTATGGAGAGTGACCCAGAGGCCTGACAGCATTCCTAACAAGGCAGGCAGATCTGGGCTCTGCTGCTGGACTCCATTCACAGCTTCCCTGGGAGCCGTATTTTTTATGGCAATTGGCAGGCTGTTTGCTCATCGTGAGGCATTTTACGGCCACGGTGCTGAAAATCTCACAAATCCCCAACCGCCGGTGGGGGGGCAGGTGGATGTGAAAGGGCAGCGTGTGTGTGTGCATATGCACCAGTGTGTCCGCATGTGTGTAAGGAGTGGACGTGGGGCTTAAGAGCAAGCAGGAGAGAAGCCAATGGTTCTCACCAACTTCTGTGGCCGGAATGAAAGGCGCACAATTGGAAGCAGTCTCTCTTTCACAGAGTGGGTGAGCACAAACTTCAGGGATGAGAAAAAAAGGCACATAACTCCAATAATCTATCTATACATACAGAGATGGTAAAAATAAAGATGAAAAAAATCTGTACTCAGGGGAATCAGATTATTCTCAAAATGGTACAAACGCACCTTGCTTTGCAGGCTCTTTCTTCACTATCACTGGATGCAAGGGCTGCCACCAGGCAGGAGGAAACACAGTGGGAACAAATGTGTTCTAAGTTCTAGGAAAAGGACTTGAAGACTCGAGCAAGACTGAGGTGTAGGCTGAGTACCTTCTACCCGGCGGGCTTTAGGCAACGTGAACTCCACGCGAGCTGCGTACCTGCTTCTCGGCCTGCCGCAGGAGCTTCTGGAACCTCTCGTCCTCCAGCACGCCCGGTGGAAGGTCCGTCTCGCCCTGGGCTTTCAGGTCCTCGAGTTTCTGCCTCAGGCCCCGCAGGGCCTGCAGCTCGTCGTTCAGGCGGCTCTGCCGGGTCAGCGAGGCCTGCAGGTCCAGCTCCAGGTCCAGAGAGGTTCGCACGGGGCATTCGGGCGCTGCCCTTCTGAGCACCGGCTGGCACACCGCCTGGAGGGTTAGAAACAACACGACACCCTCATTACGTCGGTGGTCACCTAACAGGAGGGCACTATCCCTGCTTCCTGCTTTGGCCGATGAGGGGTGAGTGGCAGTGATGTGGCACCTCCTGCTCCTGTTACAGGGGCAGCAAAGGCCCAGAGGAGGGAGGCCGGGGGCCTTGGTCCTGAAGGAGGACAAGCAGAGCCCCCGGCCCACCTGCACTGAGCACGCAGGTAAGCAACAAACGAGCCTTTATTGTTTTAAACCGCAGAGAGTTTTGAAGTTGGCACCGTGGTAGAGCCTAGCTTAGCCAGACCAATTTACTGCACGAAGCCGGCCTCTGTGAACGACAAATACATCATAAGAATCTCACATCTGCTCCGTTTCAGGCCACGCACCTGCGTCCCCGCAGCTCACACCTCTCTCTTTATCATTTCTGCACGCACTGGCCAGGACACAGCTGCTCAGGGGAGCTAGGGTTTTGACTCCTTCCTCGGTTTCCCATCGCTTAATATCTATTCAGTACTTTCACCCCTGAATCACTGGTCTCTCTCTGGGGCCAAGCTTATCCACTTATCAAGAAATAATTACTGAATACGTATGAATGCATGTCCGCTGGGGGTTTGTAGGCAAAACGCTAGGAGGAGAAGACACAATTTGTGACCTTGAGGACATCGTTTAGTGGGTGGTACGAGACAGTAAACAACAGCAAACTGCGCGGCGGCGGCTTCTGTGTCACAGGAAGTCAGGGAAGGGAGAGATCACTCAGGGCTGGGTCAGACTCGCTTGAGGAAAGGCCTTCAAACGAGGCTGGGCGGGACTGCCTGCGCAGAGGGAAACAAGGAGGGCATTTCTTGCCTAGACTGTTGGCAGTGGGAATGGAAAATAAGAGATTACTAATAAAAACGGGTACTGTTTGATACAAGACAGAAGGACTCAGACCTGACGGGTATTCCAGCTGGAAGGTCTGGAACAACGGCGGTGCTCATGACAGACGGGAAGGAGAGGCCTGTCCGTCCCGCTTCTCATTTCAGAGCCGCAGCCCCGGTCTGAATAGCTTTCCTTGTCTCCTCGGATTCCTCTTTCTCCTTGCCCAACATATCCTGCTGCAACATTCTCTAATGTTCTTATTATTAGCTTTCCCTTTATTCAACCTCTGCTCTAACAAACTTATTACACAGAAGAATCATCTAGACACACACTCTCTTCAACTGTACTACTCTTTTTTTCAAGATCAGAAATCCTTCCCAGCTGTCAGGTACATGGAGGCTTTCTAGAGTCTCCCGTGGGCACGGCCTGCTGGTAAGTGTGTAACAGCGGGCTCACTGGTTTGTAAGATCTGCCCACTTCCCTGGTGTCAATGCTCCCCGCCATGACTGCTCTCAGGCTGTCAGTGTGGTGTCGCTGAACTGGGGAGAGATGTGGCGATGGGTCCCCCCCAACCTCATGCCTCGCTGGCCGGGCTGCCGCCTTCCCAGCCAGGGAGCCTTCCACTGATCTCCGGAGGTGCTTTTGTTCTCTTCACCTCTACGTGGTTCTCATGCTATAACTCCTAAATCAGAATACACTTCCCCATTCACTTCTACCAAACTCTATCTGCCCACTTTAAAAGCTATTGACAATGATCTCCTAAACAGTGTTTCAGGATTAACCTTTGTCTGGTTCAAGAAGTTCTAATAACTAAGTTTATCAGTAACCCGACTGTTTTTCAGCTCCACTCAATTCATAAACCCTGCTGGTTAAAAGTTCTCTGAAGAGTGCTACCATCCTCTGAAAGTATGTGCTTTTAAAAATGCAGGGGACTTAGAAAAGAGTTGGGAAGAATTTTCATTCAAGATGATGGAAATCTAGGTGCTTTTAAAGCACAAAGTTTGGTAATCTGAAAGATCTATGTTTCAAAAGGTCCTGAAAATGCTGAGGTGAAAGAAATGCTTGCATATTTACCTTTAGAAAAAAGAAATATGCTTATGACTGTCAAGTAGCTAGGAAGTTAAACCAGGAAGCTACATGTTGCCCAGTCACACATCCAGTACTTTGCCCACAGCGGCACTAAACCAGAGCCGCTGGTGAGGGTAATGACTCAAGTTACCCTCCAGTCTTCACTCCCACCCACGGGGCCCAAGCCTGGCCGAGCTGGGTCCCTCCTCATCCCCTGAATGTGCTTCCCTGCCCCTGTGCCATGTCAGGCCACCTACCAACAGCACCCAGTAGCTATCTCCATCCCTGCAACAAAGCTACCACTTTCTTTTGAAATTTTATAGGGGTGTCAAGGCCAGACACCTTCCCCACAAAGCACTTTCGATTCTCCCGACCAGGTGAGCTCACTCCGCCCTTCTATCTGCACCTGGACTCGCCTGTGTGCCCTCGGAAGACCTCCTCCAGGCAGGGAGGTCCTGCCCGTCACTGCAGAGCTTAGTGTGCACAGCACAGCGCTGCATTCTTACTGAACACCGTGCTTTAAGCCGAAATAAAGCAGCTTTGGAAATTAGCACGAAACAAATTATTAGCAAACAAATAACTTTCCATTACTATTTCAGCTGCTGGTAAATAAACAGGAATTTCTGAACAGTCCAACCTTTTAATTTATTTAAAATTCTCCCAGAGTTTCCCTTTCGAGCTCATCCAGTGAGTGACCTCTGGCTTCCAGGAAAACCTGACTTGAGCTTTTCCATCTACATTAATCTTAATCTTCTAAAAATATCTGTTTTTAAGCAAGCTACTAAAACCGTGTCCTCCTTTTCCAGAACGCCTGCCCCTCACTAAAGGCACCGGGTGTTACACTCTCCCCACAGCTGCTCGAGAGCCGGCCGTGGTGTGGAGACCGGCAGCAGAGATGTTCCCCCCGACTCGGCAGCCCCGTCTCCATCCACGCTGCAAAGCGGCTTTACCCTTCATTATCAGAGGTTCCACACCGGTGATGAATGAACGCTCTCCAGCACACCCTTCTCCATAACTGACACAACAGCTGTGTCTCCGTAATCCCAGTGGCTTCATCCCAGCGCCCCAGAGCACGGGGCAAGGACACCCAGCAGTCCTGGCGTACATGTTCTGATATGCAAGACGCTGGGTGGGTCCAGGACAGCGGGATGCCGCCGAGGGAATACATACCCTTTTGACTCTCAAACTTCGCCGTTCGGTGGAGTTTCTCACAAATAGTGATTTTTTAGCCAGGGTTGAACTGTCACTGTCGCTTCGATTTAACTGGTAACAAAGGATTAAAAAAAAAAAAAAAAAAAAAAAAAAAAGAGGAAATCAGTGCGTACCAATGTGCTAGAGGAAGCTTGGAATTGAGAATACTATCACAGAAGGAAGGTAGTTTATTTCTTTAAGAAAATCCTCCCCAAACAAATTTTTCCCTGTTTTCTTGCTTTTCTTAAATAACTTGATTTTCTTTAAATAATTGCTTTTTGGTTACAGTTATCATAAGTCATTTGTTAAGAAAATTATATACATTTTGAAATAAAATTATCCCTTGTATTTTTAGCTAATATGCACTATCCATTCTTTAAAAGAAAGGTTTGTGTAATGCACAGAGCTCAAGGTCAGAGTGGAGTCGCAGGAGGTACAACTGGGAACGCGCCCAGCCCAGGCAGCCCACACTCACTCCCTCACCTGCTTCAGGTCTCTGCTGAAACGTCACCTTCTCAGTGAAGTCTACTCTGAACCTACTTAAATTTGCGACCCTCATCCTCAACATTTCCATCCCTTCTTAACTTGCTCTACTGTTTTCCACAGCACTGGTCCCTGCCCAAGAGACTTCACAGTTTACTCATCATGTTTACTGTTTGGCTCAACTCACAAGAACATAAGCCCCGCAAGGGCAGGGCTCTGGGTCTTTGGTTCATGGACGAATCCCAAGGATCCGGCAATGTGCTTAATAAATAGCAGGTGCTTAATAAAAATGTTTGGTGAACTGAATGAATAAGTTTAGAATTCCGGAAGTATTTTCTAACCCACTTTATAACGTTAAATCTAAATTACTATAAATCATAAATACTTATGGAACTAGAATTTGGTAAACTGATGCAAATCACATCATATTCTCCATAGAACTATGCATCTGATTCAGTGTCTGGAGGCATTAATAAAGGCGATTTTTGTCCTAAAACCCAATTCACAATTTTTGACTCAGCAGGACTAACATGGTTTGAAGCATGCATGAGATACAGCAGAAATATACAAGACATCATAAATCTTGAGTCACTTTAAGTTTCTACATACACACTGAGGTCCAGACAGACTTAGCAGCCTGGTCCTTAATGTCACTTATTTGCCAAATAAATGGCACTAGAAGCAAAGAGACATTAAATTTGAGGAAAGAAAGAAAGAAGAAAATTCCACAACCCAAACTAAAAAGAACGATTAAGAGTGTGATATTTTATGTATATTTTATGGCACTTCTAGCCATTAGAATCTGTAGTCGAGTTTGAAGATCCCCTGGCACTGTCTAGCGTCACTAACGGGCCACTCCCCGGCAGGGGGCGGGGAGAGGCGGCAGCCCCCTAAGAGCACGGCGCGCCTCCCCCTGCAGATGCCCGCCCCGCAGACGCCTTACCCTGCAGACGTACTGGCTCCGCTCGCCGGGGGAGAAGGTCTGCGAGCGAACAATCACGCTGCTCCGCACGAAGGGGCGCTGCCGGGCGCTCAGGCCGCTGCGGTCTTTGGGGCGGACCGCCACGCTGGCACTGCCCGCCTCGTCGGTATTTGTCTCTTTATCAACCTAGAAGTCAGTAATTTGTCAGGAGCGGAGAGACGTTTCTTGCTCCTTTCTTCTAAGTGTGAAAGAAATACCTAATCTTACAAGAGACTCATCTAGCACCAGGGCCACTTCTGTGAGACGGGCTTTGTCTTTCTCCTGATGGGAAGGTGGTTTTCTACTTAGTTCTTAGGAAGTCACCCTCAGGTAGGGTAGGATAATATCTGCCCAACAGGGTTACCTATAAGTGGCAGCACCGCCTCTAACAGATTAGACCTAAAAAAGGGAAGCTTTAGATTTACAGAGGGTAAATGTGCTTCTATAAAGAACCTTATTTGGGAATTCTTCATCATTAAACGTTATTCAACTTTCTGATTAGTTTTTTTCAGAGTAAACGATACGAGTAACTAAATACAAGAAAATGAAAATACACTAGTTAAACCTCAGGTTTACGCAGAACATGCAATTATATATACAGCCAGACCTCGGTATCCGTGGGAGATTGGTTCCGGACACCAGACTCTGTGGGTGCTCAAGTCCCACAACTGGCCCTCTGTACCTGGGGCTCCACATTCTCGCATTCAGCCAATTGTGTACTGTTTACTATCCGCGGTTGGTTGAATCAGATCCACGGTTGGTTGAACCCGTGGAGGCAGAAACCGCGGATACAGAAGGCCGACTGTATGTATGCATATGTGTGTGTATGTATGTATGTGTATATATATATATATATATATATGTACACACATGAAGTCTTCAGTCAGGGTATAACATTATTTTTCTTAGAAATAAATAACTGTTATTTTCTAAACTCCCAAGTTTGCCAGCATCTTCAAACCTTGAAAATGAGTTCCCCCCTTTGGGGATGGCAGTCTCAACATGTCTCTCACTAACCAGCAAAGTTACCTGCTTAGTAACATGGCATCTGTGCCTAAACCAGGTGGCATTTGCCACCTTCCTGAACTGGTTTCAGTCAGAACCCCATCTAACCAAAATGAGCTTTACACGTTTACCTCATGTTTGAAATTGAAATAAACTTATAACATTTATGAAACTTAATACAATTAAGTAGGCATCCTGGTGTTATTCAGGAAATTCTGAAAATGCTTTCAGTAAATATTCACAGAACATTTACAGAGAGATAAACGCCACTATTTATCTTCTTATATGAAACTTAATTGGAGAATGAAAATGTGGGGCCCATTTGAAAAGGTTAAGGCATTTACAGTGTTTCTTATGGCCTACTCCCACAAACGCCCATCCTGACCAGCTTTGGCACAAAATCCTAACATGCAGTTATAGCTGAAGAGACAGACTTGGTCTGCGTGGTGCCTCTAGGAGACCAGTTTCAGGAGGGGACAGCTGAGAACACTCACCAGGGCGGGCACTCCTGCAGCTGGCTGACTCCCAAGGTCGTTGGCACAGTTGTTTTCTGTCTTACTTGTGTCCTCATTCATCTCAGGCACACTCGGGCATGAGCTTATTACGTCTTCCGCACAGCAACTGCCCTCTGCCAATTTCACTTCAGCCCCTTCCTCAGCCACAATTTCATCAGAGGCCTCTCTCAGCATGGTCAACCTATGGGTGAAACAACACGCAATACCGTTCAGGGTCAGGCAGAGGTGCTCCGTGATCGGCGCAACCTGGGCATGTTAACCCGTTGCCTGGGCGATGATCAGACTCAAACATCACGATTCCAGCCAGTTCTCTGGCTGGAACTTTTACTAAAATGCTCATGAGTGATAAAGTTATCACCTTACTCTCCAGCAATCTGAAGCAAAATCATCATAATTTCGTACTGAAAAGTTAAATTCATGAAATTTGACCTAATTCCTAAATATTAGATAGAAATACGCTAAAAAATCACATATAAAGTTTAACCCACGGTTTGAAAATACTGACACTCACTATAATATAATTTGGTATCGGTTGTTCATTTATTGTAAAATTATTCAAACAGTAGAATGCAGTGACTCTCTGCTAAGAGTGAATAAAAACATCCATTATCAACTGTGCTCATGGTCTAGCAGAGGTGGAACCCTGGGTAGAGGAGTCTTACAACTGAACTAACAGAAGACTCTGAATGGTCTATGATCTTGTCTTTAACAAAAGCCGTGGCCTGGGCTTGGGTGGCACTACAAGTGAGGCTCCAGAATACAAATATGGTTTATATTCTGTATAAACTGTACTGACAGGAAAGCAAGAGTACCAGGATGGGTAAGAATATCTCACTCTTTGTTGAGTTTCATATTCTCATAACGGGAACATTTTTTTTTCCACTGATAATGAAAAGTCAAGCTTTAATTGTGACTGGTGATATACTGACAGATTGGAACAGACTAGTTGTTAAAAACCTGGTCATGAAATGAACACGGGGGGACTAGCAATGAGGAGTGTAAGTTATCAATTCCTTTAGATTACATTCTAAGTGCATTTTTTGAAATGCGGGTGAAACAAGTTGCGTATTTTACATATGCAAGGAAGGCTCAGTATTTCAAGATATGATGAACCTCATAATCACTCTCATATTTACTTTTTTTTTTTGGTGCTCTGAACTTTATTCACTATAAAGGACTTTTGATAAGAACAAAGTATATCTGCTTTTCACATCACTATAGTAAGCTGTTCCTTCCAAATGTCCACAATTTTGTGGACACTTGTCACTCCAAGTTTGTAAGAAGTTTTATATATACACACATACACACAAATGCTGCTATATATGTATATGCATATATGTGTCAACAGTAGTTCAAACATAACAGAATAAGCAACAATACATACAAAATTAATCCAAATGACTTTACATATATACTAAAAAAACTGATGCATTCACTAAAATTTGTTTTAGAGAAAACAGCGCAAACCTGGAAAGATAGTTCTTTATACATATGTGACTAGACAAACGCTATAATGACCTTTTTTATTTTTTAAAAACAATGAGGTATGAAAAATGAGAAGGAAACAGAAAAAGAAGGTGAAAGTGGCAACAAACAGAAAAAGAGCTCTTCAGAAGCTATTTTCTAAATATCTGCTTTGACTTCCCAGAGCCTAAATGGTACTTCTGGTAGTTTGCAGAAAAAAGAGTCAGTTTTTAAATTTATCTATGACTCTAAAATAAAACTACCATACCCTTCAAAATAGGTAGTTTAGACTTAAAACCAAAAAAAAAGCCCAAGAAATAGTGTCAAAATTACTGAAGCAAGAACACAGAATCTCGCTCATGTGCTTTGTCCGCAAACTCGCCACTACCCCTTTCAACTCTCTAATGACCAAGGAAAGACTTTCCCTAGGGGCAGCCCCCTGAAGCTGCACTACTTTCCATTAATTCCAGAATAAGATCTAAAGCTATAAAGGTTTCCCGGAAAGTTTCTTCTGAGAATCTAAACACATCCTCTTTGAGATCCCAGTAGCAAAAGGAAATAACTGTTTTACCAATCTCCATCTGGACCCCTTGGCTCTTCTTCCTGCTCTGGTTCTTCTTCTTCTTGTGCTAATTCTTGTTCCACAGCCAAAAGCTCCGCTGATGTTCTTGCAAGTAAGGCTGACACTGCATCCTGGAGAAGGTAAAACACATGGCAATGAACACCATATGCTTCAAGAAATGATTTAAAAACTTATCAGATGGGGACTTATGCTTCTAGTTGTGAAAAAGAAGAGGTATGAGACCCAATTCTCCTTCTGAGAATAAATATGAAGGCTGAATAAAGTAAAACAAAAAGCGAAATACAAACAGACAAAAAAACTCCAGCTGTTTTAAAGCAATGAAGAGCAACAAAGGCAATTAGCACTCGAGGACCAAGATCCCAGGGAGAAGGGAAATGCAAGGAGGTGAAGGGACCATCACTGCCACTCTTCTCCCTTGGGGGGCATGTCTCAGTTCCAGCGGTGAGGCACACAGGCTGACAGACTGTGGCTGCCCAGGGCTTTGGCAGTGATGGGAGGATGCAGAGATGAAAACTGAGTTGGGGACAAGGTAGCCAGCATACAAGGGGCCAGAGAAAATGAACTGTGAAGTGAGCCCAATATTCTGCACAATATTCCTTTTGGGACGCTTGCCCTTCCTAAGCTACATACGTGCAGAGCAAGAAGCTGAGAAAGCAAAACCAGCTGCTAGGAGGCTAAACAGTAAGCAGATACCTCAGTTGCCTCATGGTCCTAGGGAGAGAAAAATTGGAATTCAGGTCTCTCAAGTGATCCAGGTGATCTGCCCATATTGTAATCTGCCTTCCAGAAGAATATTAAATCCTCTCTGGAGGAAGCTATCAGCCAGATCCTCTACAATCCATACACAATATCCAGCATTCCACTGGAAACAGGGCCCAATGACTGAAAGCTAAGAAAAATAAGAAGCAAAAGAAGCAGACCCACAGGTGATCCATATACTACAGTTATTTAGAAAAGGAATTAAAAATTTTATAATTAATATGTTCAAGAAAACTGATGAAACAGTGGAGAATTTCCCTAGGATAAACACAAAGACAAACACATTAGCACATTAGAGTGAAACTGCTGAAAATCAAAGAAAAAGAGGAAATTTTACAAACAGTGAGAGAAAAAAGATGTAATACCTTTTAAGGATCAACAATTAGACTGTCCTCCAGCAGCTGAACAGAATCAATGGAAACCAGATGACATGTTATTTTGAATGTGTTCAGAGAAATAACTATTCACTTAGAATTCTGAATATGCAGGAAAAAAAGTCCTTCACAAATGAAATCAAACCAAGATGCCGACAGACCTGTACTAAAAGAAATACTAAAGGAAATTCTCCAGGCAGAAGGAAAATGACCCAAACTGGAAGCACAATAATGCAGAAAGGAAAAGAATACATCAGAAAGGGTAAAGATATAGGAAAATCTAAATAAATACTGATTGTCAATAAAACAATAATAACAATGTCTTGTGGGATTTAGAATAAAGGTAACTAAAATATATGACCAATAATTGCACACAAGGAGGAAAGGGAATCATGGAGTTAAGTCTTTAAAAATCTTTGCACATCAAAAAAAAAAAATAATAATGTATTTCTTTTCTTTTTCTTTTTTTTTTTTTTAGGGATGGAGCAAATGAAAATGTCTTGAGAAAGGTGTTTGTTTGATGGCGTGTCAGTGTCAATTCTTCCACACTGTTGGACCAACTGGGCAGTGTTGCTTGTTAAACACACACACACACACACACACACACACACAGAGTTGTCAATGAAGCCTTCTTATTATATAGAAATTTTAAAATATCAGGCTGTTTAAATTTTTACACGTTTCACTTTGAGTCCTAATTTGTTTTTCATTGCATCTACCTATTTTCCCTAGCACTATTTCTCTTATAAGTAATCTTACAGCAGAGAATATTATACGTCCATGAGTTTTACCTTAGGCAATCCAGCAGCTGCTTTTTTCTTTTTAATTTTTGAATTTTGTTTTATTTATTGTTTTATACAGCAGGTTCTTATTAGTTATCCATTTTATACATATTAGTGTATATACGTCAATTAAAAATACATTAATTAAAAAATATTTCAAGTAAAAAAAAATCTTTGCGCTGTCTGAAAAAAAGCAAAAGCATTAATTTAACACAGTTTCTAAGTCAAGGATGCATGATGTAATGATCAGGGAAACAGCAAAAAAGAACAGACTGTAATACTAATGGTCTAAGAGAAGGAAAAACCAAAATTTAAAAATACTTGATTAATCCAAAAGAAGGCAAAAAAGAAACAAAGATAGGACTAAAAGAAAACAAAGAGTAAGATGACAGGTTCAAAGCCAAATATATCACTAATAGCATTAAGTATAAATAAATGAAATATTTCAATTGAAAGATGAAGATTTTAAAACTGGATAAGAAATCAAAACCAACTAAGTACTGCTTACAGGTGAAACACTTTAAATCTAAGAACTCAGAAGGGTTGAAAGTAAAAGAATAATAAAAGATAAACCATGCAAATGCTAGCCAAAAAAGAACTGATACAGCTTTATTGATACCAGACAAAAAGTGTTATTAGAGATAAAGAGGGATAATTTATAATGATAAAAAGGTCAGTTGAACAGAAAGATACAACATAATGCTAAATTTATATTCACCTAATAGCCTGGATACAAAATACATAAAGCAAAGATTAATAGAACTAAAAGGAGAAAGAGACATTTATAATCATAAATTGGAGATTTTATTATACCTCTTAATAACTGATAAAATAAGCAAATTGAAAAATCAGTAAATGCAGAAGATTTGAAAAGTAAAATTAACAAACTTGACCTGCAGAAAATACACACTTTTCAAGAGCACATGGAACTTTTACTAAAACTGAGCACATGCAAGTCTCAATATTCTCTATGATTGAATAGGTATAAAAATTCATATAAAATACACCACAGTGAAGTGTTTTATTCCAGGAATCCAAGGGCAATTTAACATTCAAAAGTCAGTCAATGTATAATCCACTACATTAAGAGAATAATCTTAAGAAGATAATCATGTAATCTTCTTAAGAGATACAGTAAAAATGCTTGATAAAATTCAATATCCATGCACAATAAGGCTCTTAGCAAGCTGGAAAGAGAAGGAAACTTCCTTAATCTGATAGCAATCATCTGTAAACAGCCTCAGAAAAACCATTCTAAATGAATGAATTATTGAAAGCCTTCACTTTGAAAAAGCATAGTACTGTCTACAGAGATAGATGACTGCACTGTCTACAGAGATAGATGACTAAGTGAACGGAACAGAATAGAAAGTTCAGGAACAGACTACACATGTAGAGGACATCTGACTTATGACAAAAGTGACACTGCAGTGCAGTTAGGAAAGGAATTATTTTCAACAAACAATCCTGGGTCAACTGGCTATCATATGGGTAAAAAACAATCTTGACCCCTACCTCAAACCTTGCACAAAGATTAATTTCAGATGGACTGCAGATCTAAATGTCTTAATTAGATGTGTTTCTCCAACTCTGACTCACCAAGTCTATAGAATCTACTAGTGGCTGGCTTGGTTGAAATACTGACTCCTCAGTTTCATCTTCGTTCTTTTTGCAGGGCATTTGCTTTGAAGGAAGCAAGTTATACCACAGAGTGAAAATCTCATTGGAAAAGGGTAAATCTGCCAGGCTGATCTGAGTTCCCGCCTATGTGAAATGAAAGGAAAAAAAGAAAAAACAAGAGAAAATAAAATGTTTCAATTCATATTTGCTCCCTCTGATATAATTAAGATTACTGGACAAGCTTGTTTTAAGGTTAAAAAAAAAAAAAAAAAAAGCAATACTCATGATATATAGCACTGGTGGATTTTTTTTAAAACCTGGCGATGTCTTATATTTTCCAGTGTGACTAAATAAGAAATATAGCCGACCCTTGAACAGTGTGGGGTTAGGGACGCCAACACCACCCCCGACCCTGCAGTCGAAAATCCATGTCTACCTTTACGGTTGGCCCTCCACGTGTCAGGTGCCACATGCCCAGATTCAACCAACCACAGATCATGTAGTACTACAGTGCGAATTCAGTGAAAAAAAAAAAACCTGTGTATAAGTGGACCACAAAAGAATCCCAGGGTTGGTTTTTAGATTGGGATTACGGTTGACCCTAGAACTACACGGGTTTCAACTGTAGACTGCAGTGTTTCTTGAACACCTGGGCGCACCTGTAGACACCTGCGTTTGAACACCTTATGTAACTTTACTGGTATGTAATGCTGCTCTGGTCATTGTGCACAGTGATGTGTTAAACTTGCTATTAGTTATGTGTGAAGTCTTCTGCATTAGTATTTAAATATCCTATTGCTCTAAACAGTAACACTTAAGTCTTCCTAGAAGCTCTAACACCATGGCTGGGAGAACGAGCTGCATGAAGGAACTATACTCAGTGTCCTGCTTAAATCTGTAACAGTCAATTAGGCGTGGGATGTCCTTTTGATATCTATCCATCATTGATGAGCTGTGTGACCCTGGATACATTACTTCTCTAAGCAGTTCTTCATCTGAAAATAGGGGTCATCATACCCTTTTCATAAGATTGTCAAGAGGATTAAATGAGATAATGTATACAAAACACCCAGCACCAGGCTCGTATTGGGAATAATAAGCATACTCCACAGTGATGGTCATAACAGAGGCCAAAGTTCTTCTTTATCTAAAGGTTAGAAATAAAAAGTAGATTTTACAGAGAATCATAATTTCTAAGCAAATTTGAAAGGTCTGGAATAAGAGAATGGAAACCAGAAATCACTACTTCAGATAAAAAATGAAACCACTGTTGGGTGTGTCTGAGGCATTGGGCAGATTGGTAGAAGTATCGAGGCTGGCAAAACAACAATGAGAAAATTATTCTCAGAATATCCGATAGTGTTATCTGATGCTGGAGATGATGAAAAGTCCTACCAGGCACTCTTCCCTTTGGTGTTTACTGACAGAGCACAGATCCACCCTCAGTGTCTTCTGCTGCAGGGCTGTCTGGGAGATGGCCACTCTGAACACATCACTGAATAACAGGGACTCCGCGGCTGGATGGACTTTCGTTCGAAACAGACAGCTGACATCAGTTGAGGAGGGAAGCAGAGCAACTCTAAAGTATCTGCAAAGAACAAGGATGAAATGGATTTCACTGGTTCAATTATACTGGATTCACAGCTGGTGTTTGAAATTATCTGCCTGGGAGAGACACGGACTTCATCTCAGCCCAAAGCTCTGCTGCCACCATGGTCGTCATGCTCAGGGGCACAGAGGCTCTGTTCTTAACCCGCCGGTGCTCCGGATCATGCAAGGCTGAGCCTGCCGCCCGCCCCGGGGCTGCAGCAAAGGCACGTGGTAGGGAAGTGAGAGGAACGAAGACCACGGGGCAGACGGATTTATGTCCCACCTGCCCGTGTCCTGACAATTCCACAGTGACTGCCATCTGAACCTGGGAAAGCAGGAACACACCAAGTAAACACGGGTGACTTTGTCCCAAAGAACACTCATCCTGCATATTAAACAAGAACTGCTGATGGCCATTCCCCAGGAATGGAATACATTATCCTACTAGAGGAAAAGAAACGCTAGTAGCACATTGTTAAGAAAATTTAAAACAGATGAATTTTAACAGTTCAAAAAAGTCACTGCCTAGCATCTCAGAAGTCTCAAGATATGACAAACTGTTTTATGCTTTGTCATATTTAGAGGAAGAGTCAGAGAAAAACAATAACTTCTACTACTACTTTATTTTATTTATTTATTTTTTTACTCTTTTTTTTTTAACATCTTTATTGGAGTATAATTGCTTTACAATGGTGTGTTAGTTTCTGCTGTATAACAAAGTGAATCAGCTATACGTATACATATATCCCCATATCTCCTCCCTCTTGCGTCTCCCTCCCACCCCTCTAGGTGGTCACAAAGCACCGAGCTGATCTCCCTGTGCTATGTGGCTGCTTCCCACTAGCTATCTATTTTACATTTGGTAGTAATACTACTTTAAAAGTGAGTTTTCTGAGCACACATTACCTGAGGATTCACAATTCCTGGAAACAGCACGAGGTATCTTCTTTTAAATCCCAGAAAGAGAACACCCATTAAATCCCTCTCCACTCCCCCATTTCCATACTTTCTAATTCATATTCTAAAGAGCATCTTTCTCCAATTATAAAAACTGTAAATTCGCATGAAGAACTGAGGAAGGCCATATTATCTCTGTATTTTGTATCAACATTGATTATGGAGATTCAGCATTAAAAACCTAGTGGACCCTGGGCCACAGTCGTTAAGGCTGGAGATGCAGCAGAAGAAATCTTCTTTCCCTGCCTTCATGGAAAAGCAACAAAGGGAGGTACTTTAGAGAGGCGGGCGGGAGGGACGGGATTTTCTGTTTCTCCAGACTCAGTTCGCCTTGTCCCGGTGGCCTAGCCACTTACACCATCCTCAAATGGTTCCGAGGGAAGAAGGTGAGGTTTTACAGGGTTAGGAACCAAAGGCATAGGGGAAGGAAGGTTGGGGTGCTTCTCCTCTCGTTCTGCTGCTGGGGAGGGGGTCGGGGGTCACTCACAGAGACCCTGTGGCCGCCGCCAACCTGCTGACGAATCAACTCTGCTTGTCGTCATTAATAATCAAAAAAAAACGTTTGACGTCAGGAGAAAGAAAGAACGATTCTGAGGATATTTCATGCTAGTTGTCGTCTTGAGCAGTGTCAATATTTAGGCCAAGGCTTTCGTTACGGGTTTAAGAACACGTTGCCATGCACTCAGGAAGGGTCAGGCCAGGCAGACAAGCGACCACAGGGAAGCCGGGAGCAGAAGCCCTGTCATCGCACTCTGAAGGGCACCTGTGACTTCCTGTGTGTGCCCTGCTCTGGCAGAGGCAGGACGTTTGCCGGCGGCCCCATCCCGACATCAGGGGCTTCATGCAAGTTCATGTTCCTGGGGAATTCTGTAGTTTTGCCTGGACTTGTGGGTTGGCTCTCCCTGTTCACACATTCGATCCCTGGAGGATCTGTCCTTTCCCTGACAGGTCACTCGAAGATTAAAAGGCTGTCCACAGTGTGCTCCAAGATCTCAGCATACTTATCAGGAGGGAGAAGTCACGAATAGTATCGCCAGCCGGTCCTCCCTGAATACTACTGACAGGTATCCCTAACCTCCGTGCTGGGAAGCGGGCTCTCTGGGGTGATCAAGCCACTCCCCCATATGTCCTCCCTCCTCCCTGCATGGTTCATAAAACCAAAGGAGGGGACCGGCCCATATCACCCCCTCTTTGCCTTTATCTAGTGCTGATTAAGACACAATCAGCCCTGCTATGTCTTTCCCACATCGTCACTTGGATGAATTGCTACATTATGATGCAAAATTCTCATACAGACAATTTTAAGTTCTTTGATTTATTCTCCACGGATTTTACTTACACTTTTGAAGTGTGAGGTATCAGGAAGGCATGAAGATTGCGGAGTTGTGCTACAATCACCATGAAACTTGACCTTTTTGCATCATATCTGTCAAAAGAGAAGCTGATGAGATAAGGAAGGGCACGGGCCACTCGTCACCGCACGGAGTCGAGATGCGCCCCTTCCTGTGCACAGTCTCACCTGAGTCCGATCTGCACCTGGGCCGTCTCCATGACGGCGACGTCCTCCTCACTGTACAGAACATCTTCGACTTCACTGGGCCTGGGGGCAGGGAGACAGCAGGTGCAGGTGAACGTTTGTGAATGGAAACCTGCAGAGCTATGGTTGCTGTCTGCCACTTACTGATTCTGAATGGAAACCTGAACTAACAGAACTCCTCAGGACTTCACTAGTGGCCCAGTGGTTAAGACTCTGCACTCCCAACGCAGGGGGCGCGGGTTCCATTCCTGGGCGGGGGGCTAAGACCACGCAAGCCACACGGCACAGCTAAAAACAAAACAAAACAAGAAACAGCACTCCTCTACTAGCCAGTGGACCTGACCCCAGTGCAAGCTCACTTCTAAAAGTCTTGCTTCACCTTGTCAAGAGGAGTCTGAGTCTGGGCCTTGAGTGGGGATGACTTTCTGGTGCCTGGGCTTCCAGAGCCTCCCCGGGGTGTACGGCACCCTAGATACGCCAGGCTTTCCGAAATCTGCATACACGAAATGCTTCATGCGCCAAACAGGCACTGGGCAAGCCCTGCAACGCTCTCATTAAAAACGAGTTTACGTCTCTAAGAGGCTCGGCTGTCTTTGAGCACATCGGCCTGTCCATCATTTCCCTGCTGATGGGATGTCCTGGTATCCCTGGAAGTTTCCGCCTGGCACTTCTTTAATGCCTCAAGCCCTTTCCCCTGCAGAGAGCGGACTAAGGGCAGTGCACTCCCAGTCTGTCACCCCACGCCCGGCTGCGCGGAGAAGGCACCGGGCTGGGTCCTTACTGTTTCACGAAAGCTTCGTAGACCCCGCTGTCCCCAGCCACGGACTCATCCGAGACCGCAGCCGACACGCAAGCGGTTTTCTCCCCAAGCAAGTGGATTCCTCTTCTTTTTGGTAATGATTTTTCCACATCTAGGGAGGGGAGAGTGACAGCACTGATTAGAAAAAGTTAAGTACAAAATGCACACATGGTTTGGTTCTGAGAAATCCAAAATAAACTTTCGACCTGAGAATCCAGGATGCTACTATTCAAATCAACAGAAGTGAAGGATTCCAGGCACTGCGACTTATAAGATTCCTGGGATGCCAGTTATTTGAGAAAGAATCGGCTGTTCCTCTGTCCTGGACATTTTAAGGGAAGGGATCAATTGCACACTTTCTCCCGGGCCCCTTGCCTCCCCCTTCTCGGCACTCGCTGCAGAGAACACAGTCGGGGGTAAGAAGCCGTCTGCTTCCCTCAAGTACTGGGAACGTTTCTACAAGAGAGCTACTAGCGCTCGATGGAGAGAAAGGTTTCCGCCTCTTTTGCTCGCCCCTTCTCTCCAGCCTCCATCTCCTGAGCTGCTGCTCTAATAGAAATTAAAGAGAAAGTCTTTGACTTACAGAATTCCTCACTGGCTAATACCATTAAAAACTCTGCGCTACTGAATCTTCACCAACCACCACTTAACTTTCATCTCTGACTCATATTCACACCCCGGCATCCTGCAGAGAGCAGGGACCCTCGTTTAAAGCTGTGTTGCTGTGTAATAAGCTGCAAGCCCATGGCGTCCCTTCATCCTCAGGCAGGCTAGCGGGACCCATATTGGTATGCGTTTCGCCCCCCTTCTGAGTCATGACTTTACATCTTGTTAAGATGTTTAAGTTTTAAGGCTTCAGATTACGGGATTGATTGCTGCATTTTCCCTTTTATTTCTGGCAGTGGGAATGCTTTTTCCCCCCATGATGATGAAGTGCCTTCTCTCTGCCCACCCCCCTTTGTGAGGGGTGAAGGTGATGACATGATTTATTGATTACCCCCAGGAATAACCACAGCAGCCTGAAATTGACTTTGACAATGACAGAGACTGACTGCGGAAGGACTTCGGAGTTATTCCAACTTGATTTCTGCCATCCAGCAGGGACTGGTGCTGGACAGTCAAATGTATGTAACAGGAACTCAACTTCAGCTGAACAAGAGTCTAGAGCACTGACGAGGTGACCAGTGTCACTATCATGAACCACCTGCCCCCATGCCAAGGTCAGACATCCCCCCCATAGACCGAGTGTCGCTGACCTGGCCTGGAGAGAATTAGTCTTTAGGGTTAAATATATGCTTTTGGTTGTTTTCACATGTGAAACTGAATATTACTTGCAAACAAAGCTCTTGGATATATTTTCCCCTAGTGTGACTTTTTAACAGTAGTTTTCTAACTAACGTGCATTTAAAAAGTTAACAGTTGTTTCATGGACACTCTGGAGACACCATTCTGCAGGCACAGACCCCTCAGACAGACACGGGAGCAGATCGAGGGTAGGGAGCGAGGCGTCGGACGCCGCGGGAAGCGCAGGGAACTCGGTGCCTCAGGACAGCCAGGCGGGGCAGACCCCGGGAGGTTTCCTCCCTCACCTCCTGCTTCGCCAGCATGCAGCCTCATTTACTGGCCCCTCCAAACCGACTGAGTGTGGACAAGTGGTCACTAGAGAACACTCCAAGTACATGAAGAACAAAAACAGCTTTGAAATGCTCAAGAACTGTGAGATCCTTCAAGTCCAAAGCACAGAAGAGTGGCATGAAACCCACTCCACTTCCTTCCTTCCTTCTCCCTCGCTCTGTCCTCCTTTCGTGAATGCCGGTGGTTTGTGACCGGAACTGGGTTTAGCAGAGTTTTCGTAGTCCTTAGCGTCACACAGTTGATATTAATTACTGTGAGCTGAGTGCCGAGAAGCAGGCACGGCTGGGTGCTTCAGATGCCTTATGAGAGCACTAACCCTTCCAGCTCCCCACGAGGTAGATACTGCCTCGTGCCCGCTTTGCAGATGAGGAACAACAAGCCTCAGAGACCGGGTAACGTGCTCGCCGGAACATGGCCGGCCTACAGGGCCCCTGCGATGCGAGGGCAGGCCGGGCTGGCTTCAGGGGCAGCCTGCACCGGGCCACACGCGAGGCCCCAAGGCAGGTTTCTGCCTTGCTGGAGCCACTAGGTAAGCAGCGCTCCTGTGCTATTTTCTTTGCGGTTATTATTCCAATAACACATCACTTGTTGGCACCTGCCAGGCAGGCAGCACGCAAACCACACAGCATCTCCTGTGCTCTGTCTCTGCCCCAGGCCACTGGCAGGCGGTGGTTCAGTCTGCAGGATTTGAAACCACATAAACGAGATGGATCCCTCTACCTCTTTAAACATCTGAAATGGCCAATTAATACTTAGAATTCCTAGGACCAAAAGTACAAAATAAATATGCTTACGGAAACAGCAGGGAAATACTTCTAAAGAGGCCTGTCTTCTCCTGCGCCGTGGACGCGCAGGAGCCTGTGTGGCTCTGAGCAGGCCTCCTGGGACCAGCACTGGACTTTGTTTCTCATTTGGTTTGCGGCTGGCTCCTCGGACCCCAGCTGCGATCATTTGCCAACCAAGGTACCATCCCGTTCTCTTTACAACCACATCTAGTGTAGTAAAACCTTCTGCCTTGCAAAGGTAAACAATTAAAAATATTACATTCTCCCTCTGTTTGGGTCTCTGTGAGCACAGATGCAGCAGTAAGAACTCAAGCCACTGCGCTTTCTTGGGCTGCAACTAGTACCGTGGCCAGAAGAGGGCAGGGTGACACCACGCATGGGAACCGGCTTTCTCCCCATTAACTTTCCGCAGAGAGGGAGAGTCTGGCATGAAACAAAACGCATCGTATTTATACAGAATTCCCACAGCAACCTAAACATTGAATGAACCTTGGTACTAATTAGCTGGTATTCTAATTGCCTTGGTTTTCATCTGTTTTAGGCCAAATTTGAAAAGAAGGTCCTCTTCCCTTTCTCGCTATTTCAGAACCAGAACCTATTTGGAAGCACGAAGTATGTTCACAAAATGTGTTCCCAGGCAGATGCCATACACAGTGGCGTTCTACACAACAGAAGGGATGCTCAATGATTAAATCTATTAAATACAGAAGGGGATTTGCATTTGATAAAGAAAAAATGTGTAGGTTCATCAATAAAAATTCTTTCCCAAGTGAAGCCAAAATGAAAAAAGGGCAGCAGAAAGAGAAGGGGGACATACACCCTTTGTTTCCATGGAAAAAGTAACCTCCAATCGCTCTGCTTGAAATGGTCAAGAGGGATACATGAGAGCAAGGGTTTCCATGTACCTGCAGGCCCTTCGTGCGGCGGCTCCCTGGCGCATTCTGTGAGGTCCTTATCCTCTGAGAGGGACGGGGGCACTCCTCCCGGGTCAGAGTCCAGCAACAGCGGATCTTCTCCGAGGCCGATGTCTGCAAAGTGGCTGCTCAATTCACAGTCCTCAAAGTCAGCAGAGAACTGATGGAGAGGGACGTCGTGGGGAGACAGGGGGAACGCGCCTTCTAAGACCAAGGGAGAGCCGGGCGGGGACAGGGAGGAAAGGGAGGACCGGGAGGACAGGGACGTCACGGACTTGGGGGCCTCGGTCAGGGTGGGAGCGTGGCCCGGGGCCGCGGCCGCTGCCCCACAGGGACCGCTCTGGCCAGGCTGGCTGGGGGACTTGGCCACTTCGTGTTCGTGGATGGTGGTGATGGGTCCGGAAGGAATGTAACCACCTTTCTCCTGCAGGAGGAAGTCCAGTTTATACTGATAATCCGGGTCCAGCTGGTCGCCCTGGCTGGTGTAGTAGAGCTCGCTGGAACTGAGGGAGTTGAGGGACCCTCTGCTGGACGTGTTCAGAGACCCCCGGCTGGAGGCCAGGGAGCCCAGGCTGCTCCCGGACGACATAGACAGGGTGCTGGCGGAGAGGCTGGGAGAGGAAAGCACACCTGTAAAAACCGGGATGATGTGGAAACCCCTGCCGGCTCCTTCGGGCCGAGAGGAAGGAAACCCAGTGGCACCAAAGAGCAGAGTCAACGACCGGGGTAAGAGAACTCGCTGTCACACCACACATTTCCATGCTTATTCGTGAATGTTTCCAACCTGACTCTCTAAAGACTCTTTAAGCAGCAATCCTACTCATTAAAAATCATCCCCCTTGTGCAAAAGTTACAAAAAATTTAAAAAGGGATCAAATACCTATTGATAAATCTATCTGCATAAATATCCAGAAGCAACTATGCATTAAAAAATACAGAAGTCGGAGGGAGGTGTAAACAGCATGAAGGGTTAATGCAGTGACTTTACTTTTAAAGAATCAAACTTTTTATTTTGAGAGAGGAAAAGGCCAGCTTCTAAAGACAAAGGCCCCTGGGCTCATTCGCCTTCCTCCTCTTTCTGTGTATATTTCAGGAATGAATCTGTGGCTGTTTTAGGGCAAATCTCCCCCACCTTCCCTTTTTAAAAGAAGGGATGACGTGGAGAAATGTGTCATTTTCCTAAGTATGTCCTGATAGTTGAAATACATCTTCTTCCCAACACATTTCAAACATATTCCAAATAGGACCTTGGGGTTCATGAAACAAAAAAAAAAACCAAACCCAAATCCCTGCAACTTTAAATTTGGTCATCTGAGTTTTAATTGTACTAGTATAACAATTTTCCTACTTTTAAGTCATTGAAAATGAAGACAAAAGTAATCAAAGATGAACTACAACATGCCTGAATGCAGTCAAGAAAAATGTTCCCCTCAAGAACCAAACAGGCTTACTTTTTAAGTTGTGAATGCAAATATGTAGTTAATTTAGTAGTTTCTTCAAGTTTCTGTAGCAGCTCTTTCCTTCGCTCTTCCAATTTCAATCTAGACAAGAAAAAGAAATGAATTTATTTTCACATAACTACGATCAAGCAGGAAAAGAAAGATTCTGAAAGAAAAGAAAGATCCTTATTATTTTCCCCTTGTGAGATCCAAATGAACTCGACACAGGGAAAACAGAGCCACCTGCCAGAAGGAAAGTGGACAGAACTGTCCACGGCCACTGAGCGAAGGGGGAGACCTGTACCAAACGGCCAGCGTTACTGAGAACTTGTAGGATTTTGGTATTCTAAAATTTTCTTAAATGGGTAAGAAAACCTCACGCTCTTACAAGTTAGGGAAAGACAGTGGGGAGGAAAAGAACAAAAAAAACAAAGGTTAAAGATCCTTCTGCAGGCTTGTGACTTCAGCTTCCGTTACTAAAACATTTGACTGCAATAACAGGGAATTAGAAAAGATCATCTGAGTACTGAGTTTGGTAAGGGCTGTTCCAAAATCATAGTTAGTGATAAAAATTCCAATCTTATTTTGATGAGAATTTTGGCGATTAAGAAACAAATTAGTCCATATTGCCAGTGTGAGCTAATTTGGGCTTAACTGTTTAAGCAAGAAAAAGACATAAAAGTGATTTCCTTTCCCATCGACGGCACCTCTCATCACCTGTACTGGATTTTCATGAAATTTCATCCACATTCAGCTGAACAAGTTTTTATGAGGATTTTTTAGAAAAAAACTGAGTATTACGGAATTCTATACTTGAGTAAGCCATTTTAAAATATATCAAGCACACTGTCTGTGTCAGGATTTTTAGACATCATTGAAATGAGCAGAATGGGACCCAGAAAACCACCATGGTTTTCCGGTCTTACTCATCTGTCCCTAAGGCAAGTCACTTCATCGCGGGTCTCAGCTTCCTCATCTGCAAAATGGTGATTATAATCCTACTGCGTCCACCTGCTAAGGCTGTTCAAGGGATCAGATGGAGCTACGTATGTGAAAGGTCTCTGCAGACAGCAAAGCCAGTCTCCCGTGTTCAAAGCCTCGGCATGCCCTGCAAGGTGCCGATACAAAAATTAGCTACTCTTCTTTGGAGAAAAATAAAACTTCCCTAATTTTCAACCTCTTTGAAATGTTATGTATGTTTTAGGCAGGGAGGAAACATGCCCATATTTTACTTATAGATATCTATCCTTTGATGCGTCACCGACACAATTTCATTATATGTTAAAATAAAAAAGTAATTCTTGTCATTTTGTTTAGTACTTCAAAGGGTGATAAATTCTTAATTCACAGCTTTCAAAGGTGTATTTTGAAAAGGAGTACGGTCCCTAATTTTTTTTAATCTCTTAAATATAAACAAAAACTCAACCAGGAAAAAATATTAATTCAAAGTAGATTAACTGAATTAGAAGGTACATAAAGGTCCAGAGAAAGTCCCCGAATCTACTAAAACCCATGTCTCCTGATACAGGAGCAATACTTTCGGAGTAAGTTTTAAAACCAAGTCCCACACCCACAAATGAAGGCTTTTCTGGTATGGTAAGGAGGCTTCAGGGCAACACAGTGTGCTTCATGCTGAAATTTAAATCCAAATCTTTCCCATTCCAGTCAGTCACACGTGATGGTCCCCCCATGCCCTCCTCTGGCGATGGCTCAGGTGTTGCCCTTCCAGCCCTTTCCCGGTTGCCTTGAACTGAGGTCTGGCCTGTGTTCCCCAGCTGGACCCTAAGCTCCCGGAGGGCAGGCTCAGGCTCTTTCTCCCTCCTCTACCCAGGCTGCCTGGAGAGCCTGGCGCCCCTCCCCGGTCCCCTCCCTGCAGGTGTCTAGATCACATGTCATTGGAAGACGCTTAAAGAAGGCCCTGGGGAGTCACAGAAACCCTGCTGGCAACCCTGTGGCTGTCCTCTGTCAAGCACTCCACCTCCTGTCTCTGATGGAATCAGAGCCTCTCCCAGTGGGAGCTGGTTCCTGGTATCCTTCCTGGGAAATGACCTCCCCCACCTCCTCCGGACCAGGGCCTAGAAGAAACTGCTGAGATGTCAGCCCCTTCGGGAGGGTGCGCCCCTGCCTCTCCTCACCCTTCTCCAGCCCCCGTCCTGCTACTCCTCCTGGGTGAGAAAGACCTCTTCAACCTGACCCCGAAAGACCCCTCCCACGGTCTCGCTGCTCCACACCCCTGCCCAGCTGCCCCTGACACGACAAGGGGGCCCTCGCACCCTCCACCTCTGCCCCCGGTGCCCTGAGGGGGAAAACTCCCATGTCATCTACAGAAGTTCCTTTTCCATTAAAAAATAAATGACACTCATACCCCCTGCCCACTTGCTATAAGAACTTTTTCAGAATCAGCGGCAAAAACATTCATATGATTAAGAAACAAGACACCCTGGCAAGATGCAAGGCAAAACCCCTAAGATTTGTGAAAAAGGAAGGAGCAATGTTAAGATCTTATCAGCCGTAGAAAAGCACAGAGTTTAAGGAATTTCAATAACTGTACGGAAAGAATAGAAGGGTGTGTAACAAGTCTTTTTTTCATTTGAGAGCAATTTCTCTTTCCCGATGCGCTTTATGACCACTAGGGGGCGATCTCCGTCTCCGCGGGCGGTCCCGCGAGTCGGCGACACTGAGGACGGGGCTGGCGGGCACAGCTGGGGGACTCTGGGAGCTCACACAGCGGCTGAAAATTCATGTGAGTTTAGCTCCTTCAGAGACCAAAATTCAGCAACGACTCAGAATCTCGCCTGAGGCCACCCCTGAAATAATGAGAAACCCACAATGTAAGAGGAAAACAGGATAATTTGGGGGAAGCAGCAAGTGCTTGTCTGACAGGCGTGTAGGTACCGAGAAGAAACGGAGGGGGTCTGGGGTCGGTGAAGCACCGTTTGCTCTGCGATGAAACGAAGTCTGACACAGTGAATGTCAAGTTCCCAGAGGTGTCTCCCTCGACCTCCTGCTGGAGCACTGAGGAAATACACTGCCTGCAGAGGGCTTCTCGGGCCTTCTGGCCGGGGGTTGGTGCGGGGGGGTGACCCTGTTTCAGCTCAACAGCAACGACAAGCGCAGCAGGAATATCCACAGGCAGTGGGAAGAAACAATGAGGTTGGTGAAGGGTAGGAAAGGGGGAGAGCATATGGGGAGTAAAGTAAAACCACCACCAACAAAGCCCGAAGCCAAACCGTGCTGTGCCCACTGGGAAACAAAGGACTCCGGGTGCACTCCGCAGGGGTTCTGCTCTCTTGCACAGGGAATGCTGGGCCGTTTTGCAGCCAAGGATAGCAGTGAGAAAACTGCAAGCTGCTCCAGCAAGAAAGTGTTAGTCCCTCGGCCTTACCCTGCTTTATCATGGGGTTCTGCTTTTGGCCGTGGACGGCAGAGAGGAAGCTGATGTCCATTTTCTGTAATGCTAAATGACTTGACCCTTCCAAACGACTCAGATAGCCAACATATCACAAATATGAAACATACACATTTCCCTTCCTGCTAAGATCTCAGTCGTGGGAGGTGGGCCCATGCGCGGTCATAAGTCAGAGGGCCACCCAAACCTGTGGATGGCCCCCATTACTCCCTGTGCGACTCAAACCCCACGGCTGGATCTCACTAGATAGAGAATTATTTTGTATAAATATCTTATAGCTCCTCTTCTGGATGAGATCAAGCCTACTGTTTCTGCTGGAATTTTGACAGTTATTATGTGTGTGCAAACAAAAGTATAAAAGCCAAAGTCTAGGCACTTAAACTAAATTTTTAACGTTACTTCATTAGTCATTTTTGAAGCTCCAGCCCTAATAAAAAAGACAAACAAGGGACTTCCCTGGCAGTCCGGTGGTTAGGACTCCACGCTCCCAGTGCAGGGGACACGGGTTCAATCCCTGGTCGGGGAGCTAAGATCCCGCATGCCACATGGCCCGACCAAAAAAAAAAAAAAGACAAGACATCATGCCTGTAAAAGCTGATTCAAACAAAGAAACAAACGCCTGTTTTCTTCCTCTCCCAGAAAAAATTTAAAGTCCATTGGTAGGGCCCTTCCCGGATCCAGATACTGCAGAGTAGGACAGCTGAGATGTCAGATGTCCGTACGTTACATAGGTATAATTATATGACATTTATTAAGGGCGACATAACACAAAAGATCACTGGTGATTTATCTATGAGCCACACAAAGCTAACCATTTCATCATATTTGCTGATGATTATCAAACTTTTATCCTCGGAATTTAAGAAACACAAACACAGACACTCACATACAGCATCAAGGTAATTCAGGAAAACAACTGAATTCTGCCTTCTCGCCCTTGCTTTTCGTTCCTTGTGGTCTTAGTCGGATGGCTCCCTACCTGGCCAGCCTTGCTCACACCTTCTAGAGATGTCAGAGTGGGAGGGGAGGAGAAGCAGGGGCAGGTGGCTGATGAGAATTATTTAAGATAGTGAAAGGATGTCATCTGTAGGGGGTTCCCCCTTTGATACTTTTTCACGCTTCCTAAAGCTGTGATGCTGTAGCTATGCGTTATCTCCGTCAGCATTTTAACTCACACGGTTAAACAAGTGCTCACGCTAATACCTCACCAGGAATGTCAGAGGTTCTTCCCTCCCCCATCTCCTCCACCACCACACTTTTCAAATGTTTTGATATTATGTTGACACACACCCTTAAACATTTATAGAGGACAAGGAATTAGAAGGCAAGAAGCCAAGAAGTTAAAAAAAATAAAAGTGACTGGATTATGGGTGGGTATTTTAAACTTGCTCCCAGGTCACTTGAAGTTACGCAAATGTGAATCTCTTTCCCTTCATTCTGCTCCTTACTTGTTGGCCTAAAAGATGGATGTGCAGTGGTTTTAAAGGGCCACATGGTCTATGGCTGAAACAGGTAAACAGGTGTCTGACCATTAGTCAGCAAGGCCTGGACACAGGGCTGCTGTGCAGATGTCCTCACGGCAAACAACACACAGGGGTTCCCTGCTTAGGAGTCCAGCTGATCTGCCTACAGAACTGGAGTTTTTAGATTAAGTGATCCATTTACACCTTCCCACAGAAAGATCAGAAAATTGGTTAAAGTATTTTCCTTTATATTTTCTCCTGCTTCAGAGGAGGGTTTCAATTGACAAACAAAATCCAAGTGAACATTTTGTGACCTGTTGAGATATCAAAGGGAGCAAGTTGTCTTTTCCTTGTGAAATGAAAAGCAATAAACTTTTGCATTCTTGTGAGTAATAAACCCAGAATAGGAAGCTTCAGCCACTCTAACAGTCCAGATAATCTCTCTTATCAGAGTGCAATAGTTTACAGCCACTGTTATCAGCCTCGGTCAGCGATGGACTGCATTCCTGGTTTTCTGTCAGCATTCCTTAGTTATTCAACATCTGTCTCAGGCATTTTCACGTTCCCCAAAAGCGTAGAGGAACCACGGGGACTGAGGAGGGTGTGCTTTACTGCCCTACAGGAAGAAGTCCTCAGTCCACTAAGGGCTGAGGCCTCTGAGATTTCCGCAGACCGGGGAGAACGGCCTGGAGGCCCAGCTGAGCCCCCCACGGGCTAGCCACCCGGGGCCCGGGGAGGGGAACGCACCTCTCGGCCAGAGCTCGGCTGGGCGCCCCCCGGACCGACCGCAGCTCCTCCTCCAGCCGCCGCCTCTCGGCACCCAGGCTCTCCAGCTCGTCCGGGGTGCGCTTCTGGGGCGTGACGAACTGAAGCTCTTTCAGAAGTTCTTCTTTCTCGTTAATCAGCATCAGCTTCTCCTTCTCAACGTCCAGCGCCCCAGGCCAGGCCTCACTGTCCAGTTTCGACAGTTCGATTTTCAAGTTGGCCATGCTAAAACAAGACAAGACAAAATGCAGTGACGTAGCTGTGCACGTAGTCAGAAGTCCCAAGAGAGGGAAAACACAAGGCGGGCTACGGGCGGGATTAACCCCCTAGGGACGGGCGTGATGGCTGGTGTGAGGCTCCGGTCCCGGGGCGGATGCTACACTTACTTCTTATCTGCCTCATTCTCCCCACCTTTAACATCTGAGTAAGCACACCTACCTACCTGAAAAAAGGATGAAAAAAAAAAAAAAAAAAAAAGGATGAAGGTCAAAGTACGCAGAAGCTTAAAAAGCAGCAGAGGGCCGTGGGCGGTCAGCCCTGACGTGTGCCTGCCTGTGCGAGGTGGCAGGAGGAGAGCTGCCTTTAAAAAATCTCTGGTAAATGATGCCTGAAATGCATTATTCTAGATCTCGTTCCTCTGGGTAAAGACGCTGTCCCCAGGCTAGGCTGGCAGCGACTGGGGATCAGCCAATCAGGGAAGGAAGAGGGGAGAAAAGAGGGCAGGGGCCAGGCCATGTGGTACCGCAGCCAAGTCCATCCCTCCAGCCTCCAGCATCGCCAAGGAAAAGGGGGCAGCGCTCGGCTTCCCCCACCCACATTCTTCAGCTGTGCACTGTGAACTCGCTTCCCGCTCAGGGCCTGCACGGAGTCTACACCATGCACGGGGCGCTCACTGAGCCGGCCCTGTACACACTGCACTGACCTGGTTCTCCTCTGAACACACTTATCAGGCGGCACCCAGGGTCCACTGGAGTAACAACAGGTGCTGAAGCGACGGGGCCGGGAGGGGTGGGAGGGGGAAAACGCAGCAAAGGGAACCTTCACCAGTTTCATAATTTTGCTGACCCCAGATTTCACTGCTTCTAGAGCTTCGTACTCAATGGTCAAGTTAACTCCTGATTCAATAAGAATGACCACCCGAATCAAACAACTTGCTCTGTGGCGCTGTGAGGACAATCAGGATTGTTCACAAGGGAAATGGCACTTGGTTGTTTTGACCATAAGCACAAGATCAAGGTAAACTATGAACACAACTGATGTTGGCACGAAGAATACATATTCCTATTAAAAAATGTTGGATGATTACTCTGAGTATTATTACAGCACACACTAGAAAAATGAAAAACAGATGGAAAAGGGGGGACTTTTTCCTCCCCTTTTTGGTGGAAAAAGTTGTAGAAGAGAAGAAAAAGGTGAACAAGAAACGTTGTCAGGGGACTTCCCTGGTGGCGCGGTGGTTAAGAATCCGCCTGCCAATGCAGGGGACACGGGTTCGAGCCCTGGTCCGGGAAGATCCCACACGCTGAGGAGCAACTAAGCCCGTGCGCCACAACTACTGAAGCCCACACACCTAGAGCCTGTGCTCCGCAACAAGAGAAGCCACCGCAATGAGAAGCCCGCACACCGCGACGAAGAGTAGCCCCTGCTCGCCACAACTAGAGAAAGCCTGCGCGCAGCAACGAAGACCCAATGCAGCCAAAAATAAATAAATTAATTAATTAAAAAAACAAAACAAAACAAAACAAAAAAATGTTGTCAGGACAAAGAGGGAAGTAGTTCCACATTCTTGTGCCTGAAGTTTCTTGTTTGAGTTAAAAATAAAATTGCCATCTGAAACTGTGCTGCATATATAACGTCCTTCTGATTTTCACCCATCGCCTGCACTTACGATGGATGTAACATCAGCTACTCATCAGCATTAACCACAAAACCATAAACAACTGTCTCAACGTACTGGAAAACTAATCATCAAAATGCTAAATAAGCATGATATTATTAGCCTCATTAAGCACATAAAACAAAGGCTGGAGGAGAAAACAGGTTTCAGAGGAACACAACCCGCCCCTTATTCAGAATTGAGGAAGAAAAAGCATTTTCAACATATGCATAAACACTTGAGACTTACCTTCCCGTCAGAATCGCTGGTAACTTTAAAATAAAACCCCAAATGGTAATAGAACAGCAGTGCAACCAAATGGGAAAGAACTAACGTCTTAAGTTTTGATGTGACTGAATCAACCTATTGAACTGTCAGCAATGATGCACTGAAGGAAAGAACAGCACCTATTACTCGTGGGATGAGGCATTAGGTAGGTCTTGAATTTCATTTGGAAATAGTTTTCTGGGCAAGAAAACATGAAGGTTTCCGGGAACACCTAGGAAGAGAAGTGCTGTGTAAGCTCCACATGGAGCCAAAGTAAAGCAGAAGTTCAAGCCGGCCCAAGGGAAGTCGAGTCAAACCCCAAGGACCCCGGGGCATGAGGCCTGGCTCCCCAAGATTAATTCTGAGTTATGGCCATTCTCCTTCAGAAAACCAGACACCAGAAAACCAGATCCTGGCTTTGTTTACGTCAGAACCTAGGAGTTCTGGCAGCTCAGGAACTGGCGTGCTTATAGCCAGAGGGCCCCAAGCAGGCTTCCACATCACTGGGCCACAAAAGCACAAAGCAATTCTCAGTCCTTACTGAGGGCAAAGCATCAGCCTGGCACCTGAGAAGCAGACAATACAGTAAACAAAATGTTTCCTACCCTCAAGCCATTTATAATCTACCTGGGAAATTTTACAGGCATTAAAATTAGCCAAGTGCAGTGTTGCTCAGAGAGACTAAGTGACTTGCTCAAGCTCACATGGTTAATGATTTATGGAACAAAGCTTAGGGTTCTTTCAGTAAATCAAAGAACCAAGTAATATTAATATTAGTAACAGAGGCTACCCAGAGGCAAATATTATATTTAGGCAGATCAAATAATGACTCTGTTAAAGCCAGACAACCTCCAAGAACTTTGGCCAGTGACTTTTAAATTCTCATCGTCACCAATAATAATGGATATATTTCAGTATCCATGTGATGGGCTTCCTTGTGCTGGGAAGGCACGACACTCCAGCACGTTCTCAGCCGAAGTGTTCATGCTCGTGATAATGCAGGTTTGTCCCCCAGTGCCTTCCTAAATAATAAGTCAGCAGCATTTTTACACTCTTAAAAGGAAAATAATGAAATGTGTCAGTATGACCCTCTCTCTCAGAACAAATTCAGTTCCTACAGTATGAAAACCAGCTGAGTCTGTCACCGAGGCAAGGACAGAGGAGTCTCCCAGGCCTTCCCCAGCAGAGTCACAAGGTAAGAAAAAGGTATGGAGGCAGGGCTGAAGAAGAGTTGAGAGGGTCAAGGAGGGAAACACCCCCTGAAGTGAGTGACACAGCAGAAACCTCAGCATCCCCCAGGACATCGGCAGGGGGTCTTCCCTTCGAAACCAAGGAAGGTGCTTGAAGCTATTTACCTTCACACTCCTCAGCTCCTACCAAGCCCTGCACCTGAGCCACTGTATCACATTTCTATCTGAGAAACCAACCTCCTCACTTTTTTTTTTTTTTAATTTTTATTTATTTATTTACTTATTTTTTGGCTATGTTGGGTTTTCGTTTCTGTGCGAGGGCTTTCTCCAGCTGCGGCAAGCGGGGGCCACTCTTCATCGCGGTGCGCGGGCCTCTCACTATCGCGGCCTCTCTTGTTGCGGAGCGCAGGCTCCAGACGCGCAGGCTCAGTAATCGTGGCTCACGGGCCCAAATACTCCGCGGCATGTGGGATCTTCCCAGACCAGGGCTCGAACCCGTGTCCCCTGCATTGGCAGGCGGATTCTCAACCACTGCGCCACCAGGGAAGCCCCCTCCTCACTTTTAATTGTGAGTAAGAAAGTACCGTACAAGCTCAAAGTTTCTTCCTTCCAGAATGAAGGGGAAAGTTTCATTCCCGCCCTCCTCATTAATTCTCCTTGTTCTTCAGCTTTCGGGGGAGGGGACCCCATAACCCTTATATCCTAAGATCTGAAGGGTGACCTTGGTAAGAACGATGGCGAGCGCCCAGCAGACGTCCCTAGTGAGTAAAGGTGAATTCTGGAAAAGGAAACCAGGGTGAGCCAGCTGACTACCCACTGACTGCTACCCAGCTCCCCTGCTGTTACCTTCTTTTGGCTTCTTCATACTGGAGGCTCAGCCTGACCTTTTCAGCCAAATTTGATCTACTTCTCACTCCGATCTAGTAAAAAACAAAAGGGAAAAAGTCAATTCACTCTGCTAATGAATGAAGTAAACTGCTTTTGTTTCTAGGAAGTACAAGTAATTGCAAAGCTAAAGAAGATGGTACTGAAATTGGGAACACCAGTTTGAAAAGGCACTTACTTTATAGGCTCAGCAGGGACAAAACATTTCTTTTTAATTCCAGCTTGTCTGTTTTTCAAAGACTTTAACGTCCTTTTCTCCACACATTAAATTCAAGATAAAAAATATCAGGTAAATGTTTCTGGTATCTAAGAGTTTATGAAGGGTGTACAGGTCAATAAAATTTATGAACTGGAACTAATTTCCTTGTCTCTATGAGCCAAAATTTCCATCATCTAACTTTCAAATGCATAAACATAAAATTAATTACTTCGAAAATTAATTTTTCAAACAGGTAAGCCCTACTGTTGATCTCTACCTGTTTTACTCTCATAGCACAGAATTCAAAGAAGCATAGAGAATACAAAAATAACTGGAACTTATTGAAAAGTAAATATCTACTAATGGTGTCCCAAAAGGTAGAATACAAACTGGTAATAATATTCAAGCCACATTAAATATTTTCAAATGCCAGGTATAAACCACCAATCAAATATTTTAATATAATCAAGTTCAGATTTATAAAAACAAGTTTTTTGGTTAGTTTTTAAAGGCATATTATTTGTTTCTCATTAGCCTTAATGTTTATTTGGAAGGACCTTAATTTCTAAGACTCTAAACTTAACAGGAAAAACTCAAATTTTCCTGAGTCTCTTGCCTTTCAATAGAGTCTCTGAATAAATACAGAATGAGAAAGTTTGAACAAAGCTATTCATATGGACAAATTCTGATATGCTTGGCACCTAGGCAGAAAAGATAAGGCTAAGATTTTTAAATACAATCTTATGAGTATGAAATGCTGAATGCACACAGCTGGAATTCGCACCACCTTCCTGGCCCCTGTTCCATTTGCCATCGGTATTGTAATCAGGGCCCGTCAGGACACTGCTGGGGCCAACCCTTCCACATGGATAACTTACATCCCCGGAAATGCTTGTTTGTGACCCAGCATCCAGGGTCTGTCTGGAGAGAGATAAATGAGAGTTCACAGGACTGGATCTCAAGTCTGGCTCAGATCTGCCAATGCTCTGGTCCAAGTGAAACCGCTCCTGCAGCTTAGCAAGACTCTGTTCAGGAAATACAAAGTACTTCATAAAGCTGAACATTTAAGAGCGCGAAACTTCCCCACCAGGTAAAATTAAGCCGAAAGAGCTAATCTCAATGGAAAAAACAACTACTTTATCTGAGTAGGTACTTATCACTCTAAATTCTTGAAATAAATAAGAGTAGAATATAATTTTTGCACATACACACAGGACTTTGAAAATATGTAAGATCATATTAAACAGGTTATCTTATCTTTCCCAAGACAGCCTGGGAATTATTCACCCTGTGACTAATGGTATCTTTATATTTAATACATGCATTTCTTATTTTTAAAATTCTGTTTAAAAGAAGTCTATTTTAATAAGAACTACCCACTTTATGCAGTAGGAATTATGGAAGAAGCATAGGATACCTATAATGCAATCTCATTTAGATAAAGCAGGCAAACTTCCTGCTTAGAAGACTTCTACAGTTATGCCATTTGATATCTGGACAGGATCCAAGAGATTATTTAGCTCACATAGATGTCAGAGATTAGGAAATGGAGGCCCAGAAGCCGCAGTCAATCAGTACCTGCGGTGATGTTTGGTTTGGGGAAGTGCCTAATTACAAGTGAACGTGACTGGTGTCGGCACCCGGGTTTTAATAGAGTGAGTTTACTTTAGAGGGAGGATGTGAGTCAGTGAGAGTATTAAAAAGGAAAAAATTTAAATTGCTACCAAAGAACCCCCCTACAAAACACTACTAAAAATGTAAGAGGCTCATTATTATCAACTTTAAGAGGAGCCAGGATTTAATCCTGCTATTTAAAATTCTCATGATAAGAAATTAGAAATATCAGAGATCTGATATTTGTTTTTTACCTAACCTTCTCTATTTTCTTTCAAAGTCATATTTATACAAAATGTATACGCATGAGGGATAAAACTTAAATGGTCATATCAAATAATATATTACAGAAAAGAACGAAGAAACCTCTTAGGGACTTTGGACAAGTCTTTTCTATTTTTTCATGCGAACGGTGAAAAGACGTACATTTTTCAAACCTATGACCATGCACTCAATCAATTTAGTAGGTCATGACTAGTATGTTTTTAAATGAAATAGAAGAGACTAGAAAGTAAAATCAAAGTATATTACTAGTATTAAAAGCAGGCATATTTCTGTGAAATTTGGTGTGTGTATCTATGGGTAAAGACATTTGTATTACTGGGCTTTGATGTAAAATATATGTATTTCTTACTCTGGGTCACAGCCAAAGAGGTTTAAAAGTCACAGAAGATAACTAATGTCCCTTTCAGCTCTACTGTTGATTCCTGTATCTATTAATTATTTTTTATATTTTAGTAATTAAAAAAGGAATCTAATTTTTAAATTTAATCTGGCCTATGTATAAATCCAAAGCTTACAGAAAGAATCAAAGAGGACCTGAAATTGCTAAATTATGAGGTTCCAATGTAACTATGTTCAAGTTCCATTAACTTTTTTCAAAGGACTTATTTTGTGCTTTTCAGGAATGACTGATTTAATCGGCAGGATCACTGTAGAACAACAACAAAAAGTACAGCCAAGTGAAGTTCTGTATGTGTTACACATATGGTAGAACCACATATTCTAGAGCAAGACTGCCTGGGTTTGAACCTCAGTCCTGCCACTTACCTGCTGTGTGACTTTAACCAAGTAACAACTTCTCCGCACTGCTGTTTTCTTGTCTACAGGTTGAGGATAATAACAGAGCCTATCTTTAGGCTGTTGTGAGAATTAAATGAAGTATTTCTATGCAAGGCAGGCAGAAGACTGCCTGGCACAAAGTCAGTATTTTAAGTCAGTCTTTTCTATTTAATCGCTTCTTGCAAGTTATTTCAAAATTCCCCAAATGCAAAATTATATGGGTTCAAGAATATTCACCCACATTCAACCAGCATTTTGGAAACTGACATGAAGTAGCTGAATTTGGTATTTAAATGCAGAGGTTCTGTTTACCACGGGCTCTAACATTTTTTGAAAGACACAGACTAAATCCTCACCCAGCTAGGTAAAGAACTCCAAATATCTGAAATATTACAAAGACTTCTCAGTGCTTGTGATAATTATGGGATGGAAGGGAGGGAAGAGGAGGAAGAGATATCTCTTAAAAAAACTTGACTGTATCTGCTAAATATAGATACTCAACATGCAGAATATTGATCGCTGAATGGTTGTCTTCTCTACACATAAGGCTGGGTCACTGGAGCTCAGACCCATAAGGTGAGAAGTGCACAGGTGTAACGAGGGGGTCTACTGCCATTAGCATCTCTCCCAGGGTGACTATACAGATGTCCCCCAGCTGGGTCAGCGTTCTCCCTGCCACCCCCAGCTAGCACCTCGGAATCTCCTGGGGTGGGGAATAGCTTTTCTAAGCTCCTCACACCCCTCCCCCCTCTCCTCAAGGCATCTCATCTACTTACTGACAGCAGGTGACATACCCTTTCTGTATCCTGGGCTGAGGATCACTGAGTTAGATAACCTTGCTTATCAGGGCGCCACATGAAGTTTGCAGTGAGTTACAGGGTGCACCAAGATGCTAATCTCCTTAGATGGGCTCCAGGACCCAGCAGCCCCCGTCTCAAAGGTCATCCAAAGTCTGCCTTCAAATAAGCATATCAGAACCTTGGAACCAATCTGTTTTCTTCCAAGGCAGGCGGCTGGCTCAGTGCCTATAACAATCCCCTACGGGACCAAATTCCGTATGGATGGGGCAGAAGTGGGGTTTGTGTGGTTGTAAAGGGCCTTCCAGACTCCGATGGAGAACTTCTGCCTCAAGGAAAGTTTCTGAGGCCCAAGAAGGTAGCAGTGTGACTTGAAAATATGTTCCATCACATACCTGCATCAGATCTTGTTTTTCTTTTTCTCCTGAGCTAATGGCCTTTCTGATAGACTTCAGTTCAGTTAGGATGGCTTTGGCTTCACTAAGTTCATAGCCACTCTGGCCTCCAGACATTTTTTTATCAATTCTGTTAAAAGAGGAAAAAAGAAAAATCAAAGAATGACCGAGTGTACAAGTTAAGGAGATAGGAATTGGGTTTGGGGTTGTCTTAGTTGGCTGGTTTTTACTACCTGACTCACACACACCAGTTTCAAGCTGACGGTCTCTCCTTTCTCTTCTGATCACTTGAGAGCCCTTCCAGCCCCCACTTTATCCCCCAGTCCACTGTAATGACCTTCAGGCTCAGGCTTTTTGCTTTCCGTCTGTTTGGGTGATCCCACTGCTGGCTGACCTCAAACCTCATCTCACGCTGATCCTGACAAAGGTTCAGGACACGGGGAAGCAGAAGGACAGAAATGCCAATAAACCGGGCGAGCACAGGAACCTCAGGATTCATCCCTGCCACCTAATGTTACATGCTGCGATGTCTGTGCAAAACCTAGCACAGTGCCTACAGCTTGGTGACCTTTAATAAAGGGTAGTGATTTTTATTTACACTAGTGAGTATCCTGTAATATTTGGATTGCCTGGTTCGTTTCTTATTTCTTTTTAGATATATGAAATGTATTCTTTTTTTTACGACAGTTACGAGTCAAGATAAACTGCTCGCCTTGCTGGATGAGTTCAAATCTAGGAACAAGGGGGCGGCAGATGTGTTCATTTGTCCACTAACGTTGAATAAAGAGCTCCCCGATGAGCTTATTTACTGTCCCTGCAGATCTGCTCACCAAATGTCCTTACAGCTCACAGGGTCACCCTGTGTCAGAGGATTTCATGTAACCTAATCTTTGTGGTCGAAGGGCCCAACCAAATTACCTAATTTAAAAAAAAACAAAAAAACGGTTCAACATTTTCTTCACCATCACCCTCCTGGTTCTCCCCACCACCTATGCTGCCTGGGACTCATTAGGAAAGAGCCTGGGCTTCCCTTCAGGGACACATGCCACATCTCTGCCCATCAGCCAACAACGCTATTACACGCGTTCTCAGACATATCCTTGTCTTATTCACAGACTCTCCAGAGTTATGGCACCTGTTAAATCACAGAAAACTGGCTCTGACCTAATTTGGTTTAAAACACTTAATAATTTGTATTTATTTCAACGTGAAGGGCATAGTCTGAAAAGTAAAAAAGAAAAAACTAACACAATTATTATCTTATTCATTCTTCCAAAGTCTACCCAAACAAGTGCAGTTTGTAGATAACTTGATAACTAAAATGGTACTCGTAGATAACAAGTACCATTTTAGAAAATATTTTATGGTGCTGAACGAATAATTAAAGTCTTAAAGAACCTAAGAGAATAAAATTAATTTTATCATAAGTTCATTCTATAAAAAAGTATAACCAATGAAATCACTGAATTAAACATACACACGTGCGTGCGCACACACATACACAGGGTATTTGTGATGGGAGGGACCCTAGAGATTGCCTAGTCATGTTTCTTCCAAATGAAGAAACTGAGACCAGAAAGTCTATGCAAATTTAGCCTCTAAATTGCATAAACACTTAGCTAAGTAGCACAACTGTCCTCAAAATGAAAGACTTAGGCTTGGGGCTCTTATGACTATTACATTTAGAATATTTGATAAGAACCCCAGAAGTAGTTTGAACATTGGTTGATTATATTTATTTCGGGAGGGCTTTATCAATGAAATTGTTGACACCCTTAAGTACTGTATCTACTCACTTAGTTGAGGCAAAAAGCTTACTTTAATAAGAAAAAGAATCTGTGAGATTTCATGAAACAGCTAGTAATATAGGTATCTCAAACTGTCAAAGGCAGTTTCTAAAGCCCAAGTAATTTCTTCCGATTTGTATAAAACCTTCAGAATTTAATAGTAATACAAATCTTTAATTCAGAAATCAACTTTGACATTTGAAAATAAAAGCCAGTGAGCAGTTTTCAGAAATAAACTTTAATATTTAAAAATAAAAGCAGGGCTACTTCAAGACTGCTAATTTAAATTTCAGAGAGCTTTAAAAATAGATGAGAATTTCTCGGACAGCCACTGCTCAAACAAATGTTAAATACGACAAGTACCACCTCCACGCAGCATTTGCCACGGAACCCCTTTTGGTCTTTCTTTCCCTTTTTCTGAACCTTTCTACTTTACTTTAACTATTGCTTTTGCCCTCTACCTCCACGTTTTTCCTTTTTCTCCTCCACTTTTCATCTACCCCTTTTTCTCTCTTTTGACCCTAACTGACCATAAAATAAAATATCAGCATAAGTTGCTGACTTTTTTTTTAAAACAAAGTATGTACTGTGCTCTTTGTTCTTGAGAAATACAATTTTACTTTCATCCCTTAAAAATTAAAGAAAAATTTTTTTTGGTTTGTGGGTACCCTATAGTTAATTTTTTCCCTATATCTTACCATTTGCATGCCTTCCCTGGAAAATGTGTACCCCCTGAGCCAAACTTTCATAGATTCTGTATATACTCTTGGCTTGCTGGGTGTTTCAGCACTTTCCATTTTCCAGTTTTGAGTGAACACTGGAGGTGGCAAAGCGGAAATATGCTTCTCTTCCTGGCATCCACCTACACATAAGCTACACTATCGCTTAGGCCAAAGTCAACTTTGGGACCACAGTCTGAAATGAATAACGTAAAGAATAAAACTACATTCATTCATCCAGCATAAACTATTGCATCAAGTAAAATCAAAACCGGGGTTTAAATTACATCATAATTCCAGATTCCACAAAATTATTCCATTTTATTGTGAATAAGTGAAAAGTTACAGAATCCTGCAGTAGGATTCTGTATAAATCTTTTCCTGAAATATATTTTGTCACAACCCAAGTAAAAAGCCCCCTTATAGTACCAGGAATGCGGTTTCTTGAAAAGTATGGTCTCTGGGTTCAATCAATTATTATTCAATCTTCTAGTAGTATGGTGGTGAACATCTGGATGAAAACAGCTTTATTTTGTCTATAGCTTTATTTTGATCTACGAGAGGAATCTGATATTAGATATCCTATCTTTCTGCTCTTGGTTCAGCGAATTAGAATCACTGCAAGAGAAAGCCTGAATTTCTACAACAAATGTCTATTGTTTTCTTGTGGAATGTTATTGACAGATTCTTAAACATGCCTTGGATTCCTATAAAAATTGCTTGCAAGTAAACTGCTTTGAAACAATACAGCATTGTTACATAAATATAACAAAAACAGCAAGTTTGGCTAACCTTTAATCCCAGTGGTGACATGAGTTATAATTTCATGTGCCTTAAAAGTATGCAACGTGTGGCGAAACGCTTCGTGGTGCTCCCACCACAAAGCCCTCCGTTATGCTGATGTACAACTGACTAAATAATACATTTAGTTGATTCCAGGTCTGCTGAGTTTTTCGGGGCGCTCTGCAACCAGCTGAGGTTCTCTGGACAGGGTTGGACCTGAGAACCACATGGGGGTCTCACAGAATATGACTTGGGGTGGAGACAAGACACAGGGATTTTTAAGAGCTCCTCAGATTATTCTAATATGCAGTCAGGTTAGGGAACCACCAGGATGGGAGCATCTGAAAGAATATCATGGTCATGATCACATGGGGTGAGTGTCAAAAACAAAACTGATCCAGTAAACCAAATGTCTGAGATGAAAGTCATGTGGCTGGTGGTCAAGAGGGGTGACTGGGGCCCCAGAGTATAACTCGTCAACCAAACGTACAGAACAATCAGCTTATGTGGCCTGGCCAGCGAACACGTGGGATCTTTAACGGGTAACGCCTTGCTGCCTTGGATACTGCTAAGGGAGACAAGGAAGAACATGAGACCCACCGATCAGGGAAGCCCCTGTGAATCCTGCATTGCTACTGGGGCCACTGAACCGGGCAGCAAGGAGGAGGGAAGGGAAAAGCAGCTGGATGCCTTTCAAGGGATGATGCCTTCAACCCTCCCTGTGGTTGTGTGCTGGATGAACCATCACTGCTTCCCTGCATCGGAGACCCTGGGGCGGGCACTGCGGGAGCTGGAAGGTCTTGGTGTGCCTGCTGGGGTTCAGTTAGGCTGGGCCTCGTCAGCAGAAGAGCAGTGGCTTCCAGGGGCTGGGAATGGGGCAGGGATTTCCAGATCCTGTTACCCTCTGTCATCTCCATTCTCATTTGACCCAGCTCAACCTGGAGCCAGGGTCCAGCAGACTTCAGCACAGAGCAGGAAAGGGCAGAGGGAACACGGGAGCCGAGGCACTCACTCAGCTCCTCTGCAGACACCCCTGACTTGCTCCCTGAGATCAGACAGCATTAGGTCCCCCTGGGGCTGCCAGAGGCGGACAGGCCCCCAGCCCGGGGCTCGGCGGGCGCAGGCTCACAGAGTCCAGCCTCCGGAGAGAAGCGGGAGGCCCTTCCTGGGCTCGATCTCCTGGCTCTGCCTCAAACTGAGAGCAGGCTGGCGGGCCCAGAGACGAAGCTAAGTTTCTCACTTTGGTCTCCTTGGATCTCCAAAGATTAGTGAACATTTCACACCTATTCAACGTGTATAGATTTTCCCAAGTTCTTTTGTTTGTTTGTTTTGTTCTTCAGTTGATTGCTTTTTTGTTTTTTTGGTGCAGAGCTTTGCGCTTTGTATGTTACTTCTCTCCGAGAAAACGCTTATGTAATCTATACTTCTATTTTCTTTGTATCGGTTCAGGGGCTTTGGATTATTCGAGAGTCAATTTCAGTATTTTCATACTCACTGTTTCAAGGTTGCAAAGCCTTGTTCTTTATAGAGCAATTCTTGCTTCATCTGTGACAGTTCTCGCTTCAGCTTTTTAACCTTTTGTGAGAAATCAATGTAAATATGAATGTTTGTAAATAATCAGCAACACAGTTTAAAAAGGTAATCTATTAGTAAACCATTAAACACATAAACACAGCCACTAGTTTGACATTTACTCGACTAGTTTCTCCTGGACATAAGTTCTACGGAAGGCAGATCATCAGCGATGTGCGTTACTACTCAAGTTTCCTCTCATCATCAGATGTAGCGACATTGCTATGAGCCGGACATCACGATCGTCTCCGCTCTGTGATAAACAGCCACCACGGGGAGAGGCAGGACGGTCAGCCAGGGTCTCTCGGACTCTGTGCTTGCCCTTCCCTTCCTGACTCTCCAGGACCCCTGGCCACCCCTCTGTTCCCCGAACAGGCCGGGCTGTTGCAGCCCCAGGGCTTCGGCATGTGCCGTTCCCCCGGCTGAAAGGCCCTTCCCTCCGCTCTTCACTAGCTGACTCCCTGCCACTCAGCCTCAGCTCCACGTTACCTTTGCAAACAGCACTTCTCTGGCCACGGCACCCAGGCCATTGGTCTGTTTTGTTTAGTTCGCAGCATTTTCCAAGAGCTGAAACTGTCTTTGTACCTGTTTCCTGTCTGTCCCCCATGGGAAAGTAAGCAGCATCACCCAGCTGTATCCCAAGCTTGTAAAATAAAACCAGGTGAACAGCAGGGGATCAATAAATATTTGTTGTCAAACGGATAAAAATGGTTCTTTTCCTGTTATCTTTGGTAGTAAGAATACTAAAGTTTGGCAGGTCAGGAAAATGGCACAAGCCTGGTTCAGTCACAAACTGAAGGTATTCTCATGGGTGTCAGAAGCTTATTTCCATATAGTGAGTTATAGCCTTAAGTTTCAAGCACATCCTGTTGTATAGTATTTCCATGTGTTTTGCACTTTTACTTCCTATCTATTCTACCCATTCCACAAACAGTTATTGATTCTGCACAATGTGTCAAGTCCTGGGTCTGAAAGCGTGAATGAAACAGACCTCATCTTTGCCCTTATGCGTCTTACAGGACAACGAGGGAGGCTGATATGGAGCAAATAACTGTCCAACGAAATAAATCTTTCCAACTGCCACAGGTGATATAAAAGAAGAGCACAGGATACTTCACGATCTAAAAGGGGGACGGGACCTAATTTAGTCTGAGGGGTTGAGGAAATGAGAGGGTTCGTGGGCTTCACTGATAGAAGGGGTCCCCACAGGGTAGAGCCTGTGGACAGGCTAAACTGTGGGAGGGGAAACTCAGCAAGTCTCTGGGATTTAAAGAATGCTGTCCCTGCCGGATTACAGAGGTGGTGTGTGGAATGAGGTGAGAATGGAAAAGGAGGCCTGATTACATAGAACCTGAAGCCATGCTGAGGATTTCTAAATCTCCTCCTAAGAACAATGAGAATCAAGGAGGGATTGTAAAGCATGAGCTGCTTTATGATTCTAAAAGATCACTGTGGATACTCTACGGTGCTTGGACCAGAGGGGCCCAAAGGGGCCATCCTGCCTGGCATGCGGGCCGTGCTATAGGAAAAATATATTTTAGAGGTAGAATCAACAGGACTTGGTGATGGACTCAATGTGGAGGGTGAGGGAGAAGATGTGTCAAAGATCACTTCCAAAATCCTGGGTATGTGAAGGTGATTTCCTGGGGAGGGGGAAAGATAAAGGGTTTTCTGTAAGACATTTATTTTTCTAACACCCATGGCACTTCAAGGCAATTGGAATATGTGGACTTGAAGTGTCTAGACTAGAGATATACAATAAAGAGTCACTGACATAAGGATGCTATTTTAAATGCACGAGAATAAATGAGATCAACTAGAGAGGGTGTACGGAGAAGGGAAGGCAGCTCAGGAACACCTTGGGCATCTGCATCGCTCACAGGTCAATGAGAGAAAGAGACAAAGTACATTGCGAAGCAGAGGCCAGAGAAGTCAGAGGAAAACAGAGAGCATCGTGGAACAGAGGGGAAAAAAGTAAACGGGGGGACGAGGCCCTATGAGGAACCAGACGACAAGGACAAGGGCTGTTGTGACACATTTGTAGACCATGAGGCACAATATTTTGGATACAGTAATGTTCAATAATTTATCTGTTAAGTTTATCTGAAGGCTTAACAGTTTGTGCCCTAAGGCACTTACATTTTATTAGGGAGAAGGAGATAGAAAGAATTGTGTTGCAAGGCCCAATTCATAACTAAAAGAGAGGTACAAACAGTGTTACTGGAACCCAAAGGAGGAGAGGACTACTTAGGCCAGGGAAGGAGGGCTGCCCTCAGAGAGGAGGATCTTGAAGGTGCTTTAATATTCATGCATAGCAACAAGCTCATTCACAGTGTCCAGTAAAGACATTTCAGTTTTAGTATCAGACTATCATCATGTCAGGAGCCATCAGTAACCGACAGCTCATTCCACATGTAATTCTACTTCCGACAGCACTCGCAAAAGCTTTTTACCAAAAAGACTAATATTTTTATTTAAAAATAACAACAGAAATCCAAAAATCAGTAATAACTGGGCTGAAACCTGTCCCTACCTTTGAAAACACAGTTGACAAAAAAAAACAATGGTACTATCAAGCCCTCTTGGAACAACAGAATTAAAACAATTAGTGTATCTCATGGTCATACAACAGCACTCCATTTAAAATCATTTCGGCTGTGATGACATACCCAGTTAATTTCTTTCAAAAATGATCATCGTAAATTTAACTTTTGACAATTCAGACTCTTCTCTGCTTAAGTGATGTGAGATTTTATTGTATGTTGGGTGACAATGACAAAGGAGGCTAACACCTGTGTTTTCTTCCACATTATTTACTTTACCTACAGTTGGCTGAAAGCCACTGCTTTTATTTTGGGGCGTCTTCTGAGTGTATTACCTGAATGATTTTCAGCTGCCAAATACCAATGTGCATTTTATTTTGTTAAGGATGAAAACGTTTGATTCTACTATAATGATAAGTGAAAACAGATACTACTACTTCCAACCCAACATTATTTCCGATTGTTTCTGGTTTTAAGAGTTTGGTCTTAACCGTTCAACACCCTTTCTTCTCAGAGAACCATTTGGCATCGTTAGCTATTGGAGGATCACTGTTTCTACTCTCGTTCTCCAACCCACTTTCAAATGTAGGACACAGAACATGAAAACACATGTCCTTAGATCCCAGCTAAGGGTTACGCTAATGCTGATTTGCACGTTTAGCACAATGGACTCTACTTGGAGGCAATGGTGAGAGCTAACATGCCAAGCACTTCAGGTATTCCAGGCACTGTGCTTTCAATCCTCACAACTACTCTAGTAGATGGATACGGTTTTAATTCTTATTTTACAGGTGAGGAATCTCAGACCTAAAGAGAATAAGTAAGTAATCTGTTGAAGGTTAGCCTGCTACTAAGCAGCAGAGAGCGGTCTAGAACCCAGGAGAATGTTTTAAAACTACAATTATAAAAGTTTTAGTTATTAATGGCATGATAATATATATAAGATCAAACTAGAACTGTAGCAAAATGACCTAAATAAAACCTATGGCCCTTATTCTATCTTAGAAATGTCAATATTCTTATATCCCACCCAAGCTGATTATGTGAAGAGCCTCACAAGCCCTAGAGCCTGTTTTTGCCTTATATCAATACATGGTGAACTTTCTGCAGCTGGATCCAACCATCTAATTTTCCAGACCTATGTCTACGGCTCAAATCTCAAACCTGAGAGTCCCAAATCGGAGGCAGAGAGACCCATGACTTTTGCACGTTCCCTGCCTTTTATACCGACTACACCAAAGCAACTGACATTTTGAATTGACTTTAAAGTTAGGTCTGAAATCCAGAAAGAGAGTGATTCAATGTGATAAGTACGACTGGAAATCATACAGCCTCTTACCATCTCTTACAATCCTACTGTGTAATAAGTTTTCTTTTAAAAGAAGGAGAAAGAAGATGGCGATGAAGGAAAAGTAAATTCCAGAACTTGTGGACCTTGGGAAGATCACAAGACAGGCAGGGTTCAGAAGTCTGCCCTAAAGTGACCCTTGCAACATTAAAGTTACAATGATCACAGTGACGTTTTACTAACGACTACTGTCCCTTCTTACCACTCCCTCCGTCGTCTTGCCAGGAGCTCCCTAAGCAAGCCAACAAAGGGCAGCTGTCATCTTGCTCTTCTGGAAATCCTCCTCATCACCACTGCTTCCACCTCACTAAAAATCCTCACCACCCGCCTCCTCTCTCAAGTCACCTTTAAAGATAATGAGAAATCAGCTCCAGATCGTCAGAGGATTAATAATAAAAACATGTTTGACTTTACTAAAGAATAGCGGAAAACAGAATCCCAGATGCTGTTAGAACCATTTGTGATGACTAATAAATGGATTCTGTCATTAGAAACGAGATGATTGAATATATTAAAAAAAAAACACCCCAAACTTCTGTTTAACAACAGTAAAAAAGGAAAAAAGCAAAACAAAAGCTACTGAGAAAAATATGAAACATTTTTGAAATATACTACCTTGAGATACAAATAATAGATAAAAATATGGAAGGTCAACGCTAGATCTCTTTCTGCTAAATAAACCAATAAGTTGCCATATAACCCAGAAATTCCACTCCTAGGCATAAACCCAAGAGACATGAGAACTTATATCCACATAAACACCTGTGCAGGAATGTTTGTAGCAGTTCTGTTTATCATCACTCAAAAGTGGAAACAACCCAAATACCCACCAACTGGTGAATGAATAAATGAAATGTGATGTATCTGTACAATGGAATATTATTTAGCAATGAAAAGTAATGAAGTACTGACACATGCTACAACATGGATGAACCTTGAAAGCAGTATGCCAAGTGAAAGAAGCTCACAAAAGACCACATATTGTATGATTCCATTTATACAAAATGCATAACAGAATAGGCAAATCTAGAGAGACAGACAATAAATAGTGGTTGCTTGGGCTTTGGGGATAGAGGATATGGGTGTGCGGAATGGGCAGTGACAGCTAATGGAGTACAGGGTTCCCTGTAGGGGACACAAAAATGTTCTAAAACTAGATTGTGATGATGGGTATACAACAGTAAATATACTAAAACCCACTGAAGTGTACATTTTAAACAGGTGAACTGTGTCGCATGGGAATTATTTCTCAAAAAGCTGTTAAATTCAAAAAATAAATTGGCAAACAGAAATGGAAAAGGTAGAATGTCACCAAAAAAAAAAAAAAATCACCTCTTAACAAAGACAAAATTGAAAATCATGGTATCATTATATATCAATTAAACTAGCAAAAAAAATATTAATACAAGTGATAAACACCTGGTCAAATGGCTTCCTATTTCAGATTAACATCCGAAGTCTACAGTGGTCCCCAAAGCCTATGAATTCTGTCTTCATCTCATTGTCTAGGTTACCTCTCTCACCTCCTCTCTTAACTGCTCTCACTTTCTCTCTCCATATATTGTGGCCACATTTGACTTCTTATTGTTCTTTGAAGATCCCAGACCTTCTCTAACATCTGGACCTTTACACCGGATCTTCCTCACCTAACTTCACCACCTCTGTCTAGTCTCTGCTCAAATGTCACCTCAATGAGACTTACCCTAAATACTGTATACAAAACTACAACCAGCTCTCCTTCTTCATCTCTCATGCCCTGTTATACAGCAATTATTTTTAGTTAGATTGATTTTTTAAAAAAACAAACCATGACTAGAAGCTGAATTTATCAAAATGCTTTCTCTGTATCAACTGGAATGATTAATGATTTCTCTTTACTCTGTTAGTGTAGTAAATAATTCATTTTCAAATCCTAGACTGTACATATCCAGGATAAGCCCAACTTGGTCCTGACAAACTATTTTTAAATGTTCCTGCATCTGGTTTACCAATATTTTGCTTAGGATTTTTGTATCTAAGCTTATGAATATGGCTGGCTTATTTTTTCCCTCATATTATCTTGTCAGAATTTGGTTGTATTAGCCTAATATTCAGGGTGTCTCTGGAATTTCACTGATAGTAACAGGGCTGGTCAGATTCTTTCTTTCATCTGGAGTCATTTTTGGTCAATGATATCTTAGTAAGAACTTATTCATCTCATCTCAAAATTAAAATGTAAGAGTGTAAATTTACTCAAAATGTCCTCTTATTTCTTAAGTATCTAGAGTTTAATCTCTTCATTCCTTGTATAATTTTACTTGTTTCTTTTCTCTCTTATCAATCCTGACAGACATCTGTCAATTCTATTATTCTTTCAAAGAACTAAATTATGCTTTTGTTGATCTCTATTATAGCCATGTTTATTATTTAAATAATATCTTCCCTTAATTTTATTTTCCTTCATCAACTGTCTTCAGATTTATTCTGTTGTTCTTAGATTGAATTCACTGCTCATTAATTTTAAGACTTTCTTATTTTCTAGTATATGCATGCAAGGCTAAAAGTTTTTCTCCAATTCTCTTCTGACACTACTAACAGTATCAGCTAAACTACAGACTTTACTTGGATCCCCCAGGATCCGACCATGTTGTCTTTACTTGTCATGTTTCCCTAGACTCCTCCAATCTGTGACACTTCCTCAGTCTTTTCTCATCTTTAATGACCTGTTCGCTTTTGAATAGGTTAGATGTTTCGTGAAGTGTACCTTGGGTTTGCTAGATACTTTCTCATAATTAGACTGAGGTTATAGATTGGGAGGAAGAATATGACAGAGGTGATGTGTCCTTCTCATCAAATGACATCAGGGTACATGCTATCAATCTGACATCACTGGTGATGTTAAACTTAATCACTTAGTTATGGTAGCAAATCCCTAGATTCCTTCACTTTAAGTTTACTGTTTTTCCCTTTCCAAACTCTACTTGTTAAAAGATAATCACCAGTCCAGCCCATACTCAAGATGAGAGGAGTATCAAAGATTAGTGGACATGTTAAAATCACCAGAGTTAAGTAACACATATATGTGGGGAGATACTTTGAGGCTACACAAATATCCCTTTTCTCAACGTTTTACTCACTAATTTTATCAAAGAGCACCCATTATTATTTAGACGTGTACGGTTCTCCTCCACATTAAGTAGCTTCTAAGTTTTTTAAACTTAGGAGTATAACATACATACAAAAAAGAAAAAAAAATCTTAAGCAGACCATTCAATAAATGAATGGTAAAACACCCATGGGAAGGTCAAAAGTTCAAGAAGTCCCAGAAGCCATTCCTGTGCCCCACCAAATTACTAACCCTTTCTTTCTCCCCAAAGTAACCACTATCCTGACTTCCAACCCTATAAGTGGTTTTGTCTTTGTTGAACTTCATATAAATGGAATCATACAGTATGTATTATTTTATGTCTAGCTTCATTTACTCAACATGGTGTTGTTGTAAGTAACTGTGCTCAATTATACTTGGGGGCCCATATTTTAACAGATTCATTACAGATTCGTGGCCCTCTTTTTTCTTCTTAGTGAAGAATTTTGCCTTATAATCTACCTATTCCAAAATTAACAAAGCTATATTCGCTTTATTCTTTTTTTTTTTTTTTTTTTTTTTTTTTTTACTTTGGCTGTGCCAGGTCTTAGTTGTGGCACGCGGGATCTTCGTTGCGGCATGAGGGACCTTTAGTTGCAGCATGTGGACTCTTAGTTGCAGCATGCATGTGGGATCTAGTTCCCTGACCAGGGATCGAACCCGGGCCCCCTGCATTGGGAGTGCGGAGTCCTACCCAATGGACCACCAGGGAAGTCCCAATACTAGCTTTATTCTGATTAGAATTTGATTGTTGCATCTTTTTTACCCATCCTTTTATTTTTAACTCTTCTGTATCTTTGTTTCTGGTGTCTCTTATAAGCATCATATAGGTAGATTTTTCTTTCCAAAACCAGTCTGTAAATCGTTGTCTTTTAAACTAGAACATTTAATCCAATTACACTTATTTCTAATTATTTGGGTTTAATTTACCCATCTTACATTAAACTTTTCATTGGCTTGCCTTTTCTATTCTATTCTCTCTTTTCCTGCTTTCTTTAGTATTTCCAATGGTGAAGAACTTCTGGTGCCATTAGTTACTTTCAAATTTTGTCTGAAAACATGTTTGTCTCATTCATATGCATGAAAGATGTTTTCCTGTGTATAAAATTCTGGTTGATGGTTATTTTCTCTTAGAGCACTGGAAGTATTACATTATCATTTTCCTTCCATCATCACTATGGCATAATCAGGTGTATCGCTCTGTCAGACCTTTGCAAATAATCTTTTTTCCTCTGGCAGCTTTGAATTTTAACCATTATATGATTAATTTACAGAAGTTCTACTTAGTTCTTTTCCCATATATCCTTGGTCATTTCACAGTCATAGTATCTTTCTTACTCATATTTTCAATTCCTTTTTTATTTCTTGACATATTAAACACCCATATTTTACATTCTGTATCTAAAATCAACAAAATCTGAAGACCTGATTCTATTGTTTGTTTTTTTCTGCTGGTTCTTACTGATGTGACCTTGTTTCTGTGTAAATTTGCGATTTTTGGCTATGAGTTTGTACCCTTAGAGCTCTACCTGTGGAAGGCACAGGTGCAGGTGCGTTCCTCTGGAGAGGATATGCACTTCCAGGCAACTGGCAGCACAGCCACCTGCCACTGCCTAGACCTGCCACAGCTCGAATTAAGTGTTTAGCTTGCAGTTTCTCAGACTTTCCAGGTAAGTGTGAACTCAGCCTGCAAACCCATGTAAGGTGTGTCAGATGGTGATACGTTCAGAGGTCAGAATGGTTTCTCATTGTTTCTCTAAACAGGTCACTTTTCCTACTGCTTTCTGGTGGGTGATGGCAGTGGCAGGTATGTTGGGGTGGCAGGGTTGGAGGAGTTTAATCCTAGCTCCTCTCACACTGAGGGTTTGGTCCTTTTGGGTCCCAATTTTACGCAGTTGGGCTTTGTCTCCATGAAACCACGAAAAGAAGACTATGGAAGGTGACGTTCACCCAGCGTGGTAAATTCTCTTAGGGAAAAGCAAGTTTTAGTGCTCTGTTATTGCTTTAAATGTCTTGTGGCTAATTTAATTGAGTTTATGATTGAACTTCTCACATTTAAATTGCTGATCCATCTGGAATTAAAGGAAAAAGGTACAGATTCACTTTCATTTCTTTTAAAATGGGCCAAGATATGTCCCAAGCATTCACTGAATAATCCATTCTTTCCTTAATGATATGGAGTGCCACTTTTATCACATTTTAAATTCGACAAGGTGTTTCTGCATATTCTTCAATGTTCAGTTCCACTGATCTTCTATTTTTGTGTCAATATCACACTTTTGTAATTACTGGAGATTTAAGTATTTTAAATATATTAAGATAAAGACCTATATACAATTGCCAATCCAACTGTAATAAACACTCACGCATGTAGACTGTGGTCTCTAAATACCACTTCTCACTAAAAAGAATCAGAGCTTCTTGGAGAAATGTTTGATTCCAGACCTTATACAAAAAAATCAAGAACATCTTTCCAGACCAAAGAGAAAGAAACTATCAGAATACTGGGATCAAAGGCCTCAGGAGCCAATATAAAAAGGCTCCTATACGCACAAGACAGGACGATGTGAGGTTCGATAAGAATAATAATTGCAATGACATATCAATAATGTTTAAATTCGTGATCAAACAGTGATACTTAAACAAACAAACTCAACTCTGTTGGTCATCTCTAACAGATGCTATGACACAGCTCACCATTTGAAAATTGTTTTTTTTTTTAAAGGAAAATAATCTAATATTTATTCAGCTTTCCAATATGAGCTGAGGGCAAGCAAATAACAAGCAGCAGTTGCAGGGGGGAATTTCACTTTATAGAAGTATCCCAACAAATAAATAAATAAGGAATAATATAATTAGACTATCATCATTTTGTAATCCTTAATGAAATAACCTAGATGATGATCATGAACGACTACTACTATAATAAAAAAGAAAAATGGTACACTGTATGTATGCCTGAGGGAGATAATGTAATACCAACCATGATGAATTCTACTCCCTATTAAGAAAAAAACAACAACTAGATCTCGTAATCTCTACATCTAATTAGCAATTTATACGGGCCAAGAATTTTGTTCAAGTGTACTATCAGGATAAAAGATACAAAAGTCAGATGAAGAGCTCTATAAACAACCTGGTTTTTATGAATAGTTACATACAGAGAAAAGAGGGTGACTGAAATCAACTTCAAAAAATATATATATTTGTCTAAACTCATCATATTGTACTTTTAAATTTGGTGAATTTCATTATAAATAGTTTATAATAAATTATAATGGCAATAAAAGTGAATAAGTGATCATTTTCTATGTGGGGGGAAAAGATTTAAATGAGTAATTATTAGAACCAATAAATAAGGTAATTTCTTCATGCCCCTGTGTTGTCCATCTCCACCTGGCTCCTAGCAGACACTGTCCTGCTTTCTGTCAGTTATGCCTTTTCAAGCATTTCATACACATGGAAGCACACCAGTAAGTAGTCTTCATGACTGGCTTCTTTCACTTATCGTATTGCTTGTGAAATTCATCTACGTCATGAGTATTAGCAGCTTGTTCCTTTTGATTGCATTTTATGGATATACCACAATTTATTTATCCATTCATCCACTGGTGAACCTGAAGGCTGTTTCCAGGTTTGGGCTAGTAAGAATAAGGCTCCTGTGAATGTTTACACTCAAGACTTTGAGTATATGCTTTCATTTCTCTTGTGTAAATACCTACAAGTGGGATTGCTGGGTAACATTTTAAGTGTATGTTTAACTTCATAAGAGATGTATGTAGTATAAATAGCTATTTTTTTCCTCTCACAACTTCACTGTCGTGGCCTCAAGAGGCTGATTCTCTCAAAATTTAACATGAACATATTAGGTCAATGTATTTATTGGGTTTATGTCAAGGAAAAGTATCAAAATATAACGAAGTGTTGGTTTGAGTGTGTTCATTATAACATCTTTATCTCACACAGTTCCACAGAGCTTAACTCCCACAGTCCTTCAAAAAAATGAGAGAATGAGTATTGCAGGCTTCATAGAATCATTTAAAATTGATTTTTAGGAATCCTTATTCCCTGTTCCTGTCTGCTTAGACTGTACATTCTCTCACAGAAGAAGTTAATTGCATTTGATTTTGTAAAATGCCATGAGCATTATGGATATGAGGGTGTTTATGAGTGAAGATGGAGAAGTCTGGAAGTCACGGCCAGAGAGACTGAGACAGTAGTTCACCCAAGTGAGGAGAAACTAAATACCTCCTCCCCCAGCAACACAGTTTTGATGAAGAATTTCTTTTGACGTATAATTATTTAGCCTGCAGGATGGTACCCTTCAAAGCTAGAAAAGGAGACCAAGATCATTAGAGAGAAAGAAAGAGAGAACCAAAACATTATGAAATCAATAAATGTGATTAAGTGTTATAATTTCACTCTACTGAGTATGCTTTTTGAAAAAAACACTACTGTGCTATGAAATTTAATCATTTCCAGTTATTAGCATGTCTTAACAGAGATAAGACCAGTTCTTGCATTAAGTAGAGTATCTCTCTCCCATTTTCTCTTTCAGTCTTGCTTCTTTTCTTTAGTGACGGTGAATCAAGTCATATCATTCTTCATTTCATTCAAACTTCACGAAGACTGTTGTACTATTTTCAAACCCAACACCAACTACAACATAAATTCATTTCTGGACATCTTAAAAGAATAACCATTTCTGATGTACAGTTTGCTACTGCAAATCAGTATTGCTCTATCTCCTTCAAAACCCTGAGATCAGGAAATTGGAGCTGAAAGAACTTGGGATGTAAGCTAAGTATAAAGACATCACTCACGTCTAATCAAGAGACAACCCTTATTTGTAGCAATCTGCATTCTCAGAGGCATATTTCTTTTCATCTGAAGCACACTGTTATGACTTTTGTATGTTAGTTACATCACTGGTTAAAGTGTCATAGTTTGATGTGCACATGAGCTAACTCCATTCACAGTTACAAACTAACCCTTACATTCAACTGCCATTCTTTTAAAATCTGTGCCCAAGACTGCAAACAGGTGAGACTGTGGATGGCTTTTCTAAGTCCATCATCATTGCTAAAAATAATTCAAAGTGAATTCATATTAACAATGTGGGGATAAATATATCTGAGAATAAAGACAGCACCCTGTTATCAACAGCAGTGCCCACTAACCAGCCATGTATTTGGCGTGGAGAGCAAATAATTTAACCAAAGGAGTGTTTGTTTCCTTTTTGACAAAATTAAAAGTTACGTCAGACCATATGCTACGGTGCTCAATAAATTTCTCAAATACATTTGTATTTCTAAAGAAATTTATACTTTTACATTTCCAACATTTTATTTCAGTTTGATAAACAATAGTAAAAACTTAATCAAAACTCAGCAAAAATTTTCTACATCCAATTTTCACCACATCTCACCTATTTGTAATCTTGGATATAAATTTTTAAAAATATCAATTGAATTGAAGGTTGAGTTTGTATAAGAGACACCATTCCTTATCCTAAGTATCTATAATGAACGAATGAAATAATAAATTTTGGCGTAAAATTTTTTACATTCCTCTTCCTAAAAAAATAGATTTTCTCAAGAAATTAAACACCCACCTCTAAAAGTTATGAATATATTATTAAAAGAGCATTAATTTATTCATTTCTCCATTTCAACAACTAGGAATAAGATGCCAGGAAATACTGTTATCCCATTAGCCCGAGGAGGAAACTAAAGCCCAATGATCACCAATACCTATGACCATAATATAAAATAATACAAAACAGATGTTTTAGACAGATGTTCCTAAATACCTGATTCTCAAATACTTGACCCATTTGCTGTAATTCAATAAAACAAATGAAGCACACCTACTAATATTGTTACATTAAAATAATGAAGTATGAGGCCAGTGCTTGGCTTTGTCTGAAAAATTGTTACTATGACCCAAAATGCAGGCAGGCCCCCTGAGACACCAAAGCAATGAAGGGTTAGCTAATTCATGAGTTACTATTTCTGCGGCATTACTTTGTGAAAGGGACTAGTATATGCAGGGATTCTACAGGATAGGCAAGCCAAGAAAAACTAGGTTATCAAAATCCATGAAACTCTGCTCAAGTTACCCAGCCACTTCTGAATGGCTGGGGCCTTCTCAAAGAGCCACCTGGCCAAAAAGTGCTCAAATGGCAGAGAGAGGGAATCATCTGCCCCGCCATGTTCAAACCATGACACAGCTCAAAACATCACAATAGAGCATGGACCACAAGGGCCAATGTGCTAAGGAAGTGTTTCTATAAAAAGGCATTTGCACTGACAGGAAGTGTTAAACAAGTGCCTGTTCGCTAATGGAAGAGGTGCTCTCATCTTTCATTACAGTTATTATGAATGTCTTCTACCTCTTCTTGAGGGAAGCACCTTTGTGGGGAAGGCACTCCTTCCTGACTCACCTTTGTGGTCCCACAGTGATGCCATACACATGAAACACAGGCTTCTGATATTAAGAGCACATTAAACCTGGCACAAAATAAGCTTTATCTGAGGGATTCTGCTGCGTTAGGAGACATGTCTGGGGAACAGGACTACTTAGGATCTTCTGGAATCTCCCCCAGTGAGACGGGGCTCCATTTCCTTCTAACAGTTATTTGTGTGAGATATCCTATATGTACTTTTGATTTTAAATCCCTCCCTTAGTTTGCGTCTTTCCTAAAATAGCATTTAAATGGACAGATTATGACAGCCTATTGAGGAATTCCATTTACAATATGTCTTACAAAGAAAAGAACTGTGAAAAATGGTTAAAATTTCAAAGGGCAGTAATAATAAGTAATAACTTCTTGAGAAGTGCACAGCTCCAGGGAATACTGAAGTTTAGCAAGAGTAAGTTTTGACAAAATACCTTCATTCTCCCCCACCCTCCTTTTTTAGATAAGGTATCTGCCAGAGTAAGGGTTGTTTACGGTAGAAAAGAACACTTCTAACAATGACTTCCATAAGTGAAACCCAGAAATCCAGACCGAAGAGAGGTTTGCTTCCAGAAAGTATAGACGAACTTTTTCACACTCTTTTTCTGAGAACGACAGAAAAGTTGTGAGGTAAAACAAAACAAAAAAGAACATCTATTTGAAGACACTGGCGAACGACTAAGGCAAATAAGGGAAGCCCATAGTCCAGATCCCAACTTGGCACTGTTTTTCCTTTTGAGACATTTGCATATGTATAGGGAAAGTGAAAAGCCGGGGGAATGTAGTGACTGAGAGAGCCTGACACACAGAAAAGCACTAGCTGTCCCACAGAGCTGAGAAGCTTCGGGGAGAGACTGGAGTCCAGCCTCAATCCGGCAAAGGGACCCTCAGGAAACAGCCCAGGAGTTCAACTGGGATTCTGAAAAGCTCCGCCCTAAGAGGAAGAGTGGACCGGAAATAGACCCACTCTGAGAAAAATGAATGAAGCCCAGAATTCAGAAAACTCAAACCCTGACTGAATTAGAACTATCTACCCCTGGACTCACTGCCTATAAGAAGCAAAACTAAATCCTCTTTGAAGGATAACAAGATCATCCCAAACCTCAAATGATCTTTATTCTCTTTCATACATAATATATGGCTCTTAATTAAAAGTAAGCAGCTGTGAGATGTCAAATATTGACCAAAAATCAAGAGGAAAAAAACAGACCGAAGAATCCAACATACAGGAAATCTAGATATTATACTAATTAAGACATGGAATTTTCAAGTAACTGTGATTATTTCGTTCAAAAAAATTATTATATCAACGTGCAGAATTTGGGCAAGTAACTAGAAACAAAAAATAAATAGAAATTTTAGAATTGAAAAAATACACAGTGGAATTAAGCTGAAACCAATAATAAAAGATAAGAAAATCCTAAACTGTTTAAAAATTAAGCAATACACTCATATGAGAAATCATAAAGAAATTAGAAAATATTTTGAACTGATTGATAATAAAAATACAAAATTAAAAACCTACGGGATGTAGGCAAAAGCCATGCGCAGAAAGTAATTTAGAGCTTTAAGGGCAGATATTAGAAAGTAACAAGGCCCAAAACCGTGTGTCAGTATCTGCTCGAGTTGAAGCTATGTATATTTTTTGACACAGCAATTCCACTCCTAGGTGCATAACCAACAAAAATGTGTACATCTGTGCACCCAAAGACATGTGTAGTAGACACGTACACTAAGGCATAATTTTAATTACCAGCAATTCAAATAAACTCTAATGTACATAGATAGTAGAAGAAATAAAGAATTCATGGTATCTATACGAAAGTGGACTGCTTTACAACAATAAAAGTGAATGTAGATGAATCTCAAGATGTTGAACAAAAGAAGCCATCAGTAATCCATGGGGTAGCATTCCAATTTCACAAAGTTCAAAGCAGGCAGAAAATCAACTTAGAGTATTGCCAATAAAGGTCACTTAGTGTCACCTTCAGGGAGAAGGATGATGATGAGGGGATACCATGGGGGCTTCTGGGGTCATGGCAATAGTCTCTTTCATCACCTATGTATTGGTTGCATGAGTTTGTTTACTTGGTGAACAGTCTGTAAGACTCCAAAAATCAAGGGTAAACAAGCCGTGACCTTAACAGCAGTGTGGTCAAAAAGATTTAGGGTAAAGATCAGCAAACAACCCATGAGGAAGTGTGAGGCACTAGGAAAATTTGACCTAGAAAAGGAAGTGACGTGGTGATGTGAGCCGTGGGCATCTTGAAATATTAGGTTGTCTGATGAAAGAGCAACTAGGCTCAACTCTGGATGTGTATTTCAGCACAATAAGGAAAAGTAAGTTTTCCAGACTCAAATTTTCATGCAGTATACTAACTGCAAATAATAAAACTGCCCAGAAAAGGAACACACTCTTTCTCAATAGAAAGAACAATCTCAATCACTCACATGTTCTAACAAAAGCAGAAAGACTACCCATCGAAGATAACTGAAAGGGTTCCTGCATTGAATGGAGAGGGCCGATGACCACAAAGGCCCCTTCCAGATTCTATGCATACGTTCCACGAAGAACCACAATAAAAAAGTCTTACCCTTAATCGCGTAGTGGAGATCTCAGCTTTTAAGATATCAGGGTCATATTTAGTACTGGATGAAGATCCTGAGAATACTTTCAAAGGGAAAAAAGAAAAAAAAAGAGTAACTTGTACAAGTTGCATAACTAGTTGTCAACTTGGAATTTACAAACTCTAGAAACAACAAGATTTACATGCTTCTGTGGATACTTACTTAACTTTATAACTCCTTTACTGTCATTCATCAGACACCTAAATATAAAAAGTCATCTTCAAACCTTTATAATTTTTTTCAAGAAAAAGGAATGTTATAAAGACCCCAGTGCCTCATTTTCCTCTGAATTTTATATCTATGGATAAAATCTTAGAGAATCTTATTGCAGACCCAGTTTATCAGAGCTTTGCATTATCCAGAAACTTGTAATTTAAGTAGAACTTCTGGGCCCATCACAGATGCTTCTTTAAACAAGGCCAGCTCCAGATTATCAATTTCTGAGATGAGAGAGAGGTCGGTCAACTCAGGTGTTCAACAGAAACTTCATTCTAGTTAATAGCTCCAGTTTTAGTTTAGTCCCACTGCAAACATTGTACAAGAGTAGCACAAGGGCCAAATTACTTGCCCTGATCTGAAAAGGTAAACATTAATCCCCCAGTGAGGAGACTTTTATCTGGAATGGGGTCGAGGGGTTTTACTGAGAAATCTGATGTGTGCCCTCGGTCCCACGTGGCTCTGAGGGACTCTTCCTGCCCGGGAAGGAACAGGACTCAGAACAAAGTCCCACAGAAACCCAAGTGGCCTTCTATTACCTACGACTTGGTCCCCATTTCTCAGGTGTGAACAGCCACGCTGTACTTACAGCTGGTGCGAGAGCTCGACTTTTCCTTGTAGGCGTCATTTAACCGGACGTATTCATCCAGGGCCAGGGCCAGTCTTTGCTCCTTCACGTGGTACAGCTCCTTCTGCGTCCTGAGGGCATCCTGAGCCACGGACAGATAGTCCTTGAGCATTTTCTCCTGTTCCCCCCTCCATTGTTTCCTTGGATCTTCAATCTGCGTGGTTTCTGAAAGTATATTAGGTGGGTTATTTTTCAGAATTTAATGATGGTTTTTTGCTTTTTTATTTAAGCTTTAAAAAAAGTAGCCATCTTTATTTCTTACCTCCTTTAAGTAGTTTATTAGTGGTAGGAAGTGACCTCTCCAGAAGTGTGATAGCGTTTCTGTTTTATTTTACCCAGTGCCTCCCCATCCCTGCCCCTTTCAGGTCCTTGTTAGCAGTTTATCCTCATTGCCAATCCCTCAGACACAATGTTGCCTAAGTAAGCACAGCAACAGGGCTGTGCTCAGGTCCTTCCTTTCAAGAACTCTCTGGCTCCCCAGTACCCTCAGAATAAAAGCCAAGCTTTTATGGCCCTGTATGATCTGAACCCAACCTGCTTCCCATGCTTCTGTTCACTCAGTACAGGACTCTTGCCAGGCTGCCCTCTACATCAGCAGTACTCAAAGTGTGGTCTGCAGACCAGCGCTGGTCCGTGAACTCTGTTACGTGTCTGTGACAATAAGTACAGGTATCAAGAGTAAACATTTTGAAATGTTTACAGCAATTTCATACAGTTATTGTATATCTGTTGACTCTAATAATAATAATACTGGGGCTTGCATTTTGCCTTTTTTTTAACTTTTCTAATTCATTTTTATTGTTATTTTATAAAAATATCAGTTAGTCCATAATGGCTCAGAAATTTTAAAACAAACAAACAAAAAGACCAAACCGCGGTCACGGGTTAAGGAGAACACCCTAAGGCACAGTTCTTGGTTCTGCACTTCTGCACACCAGCATCACCTAGAGAGCTCTAAAATAAATCCCAGACCATTCAGAGTTTCTGTGGGTGGAACCCAGGCAATGGCAGGTTTACAAGGTCCTCCAGTGATTCCCATGAGCGGCTGTGCCTGAGAGTCTGTGCTCTGCAACAGCTCACATACTGCCTCCTGCATGGAATTATGAATTATTCAAAACATCCCATCCTAAAATTGCTCAACTTGCCTCCCCTGCCTCACCCACTCCTCCCAGAGGGAACCAAAATAAAGGCTCTGGCCCATGCTTTCCCCTTCGCCCCTTCTGCCTCCTGACAGACCCAGGTGCTTCCCCATGTGGCCCTGCATGGTGTGATGTGGCCCCCTTCTCTTGGGAACTGTAAGTAGTACAACTTCTTTCGATGGCACTGACCTCTTTGTGTTGTCACTCAGCCACCTCTAGAAATTAAATCCCAGGTACAATCAAGACAGATGGGTCATACGGGCTGGCCACTGCATGAACATGAGGACCTACCTCTTCCTGACAAGTTAGGATCGGATAATTAACTTCTCAATTTGCTGGAATGTCCAGTGGTGTGTACTGTCTTTAAAATGCTTTGTGTGTGACTCTCAACCTTAATGTACCCCAACTCGGTATTTCTGGTTGCCTCTAAGGACTCCAGTGAGTCAAAACCCAGAGAATGATAGGAGACGATCTGCTGTGACCACAATTATCTCCAGCGGCCAGGCTGGCCCTGGAAATGTTTAACCTGGTCTCCAGGGAGAAGTGATGACACTACAGTGGTTCAGACGTGAAGCCTGGGTCCCCTTTGGGCCAAGGGAGGCCTGGGTCAGCCAGAGGCACCACCACCACTGCCTCAGACCTACAGCCCTCCCTTCGGTTAGCGAAAACGTCAGTGCTTTCTCTAAAGTAGTAAGTATTCGGAACACTAATTTTTAAAGATGTAAATACTTCAATGTGCAAAAGAGGCAAATCTCATGTAATTGTGGGGAAAAATACGCTAGAGTCAATGTCCAAAGAAGATATGCAGGAGGGGGCAGCGCTGGACAGACAGCCCCCCAGCCAAGAATCTTCAAGGGCATCGTCACAAGGGGCAGGCTCGGCGTCTGGGTAACACGGAGAGTAGACACTGATCAGCCAATAAGAGCCTGAACGTCTCCATTTTAAATGCTCCTTATAACTCAGGTCTCTGGCTATCCAAACATGTAATATTTACATTCATTTCCAATATTTCTATATACGAAAGCAAACTGACTCAACGTACAGAGAATTCATCCTCTAACAAAGAGAAATTTATGGTCTTAACTGTGGATGACCCACAATAGTCCTCACCTCCTAGCGTGCACACCCTTGAATACAGGCTAGAGTGAGTGACTTGCTTCGAACGAAGAGCACACGGAGACTGGGTGTCACTGGAGACTGGGTTACAAGAGGCTGTGACCGCCGTCTTGCCGGGCCCTCCTTGGCTTTTCTGCTCTAGTGAAGCCAACTGCCAGGTTACACGCCATCCTATGCACGTAGCGAGGAATGCGGGGGGCGACTGGCCGGCAGCCGACGAGGAACTGAATGAATCGTGCCAGCCACCACACGACTGAGCCTGGAAGCAGGCCTCCTCCGGTCATGCCGGGGGTCACGCAGCCTGGCTCACACCGTGAGGACACCCTGTGAGAGACCTGGAGCCAGAGGACCTGGCTCAGCCTTGCTTGGCTTCAGCGCCCGCAGAAACAACGAGATAATAAATGCAACCTGTTACAGTGAGATATATAACTAGGAAACTAACCAAATAAAGAGATGATACAAATTGAAAAGGTACATGAAAAACTTGAAGTGTTTACACATTATAATAGCTATAGCAAGATACGTACTCCCAGTTCTCTCTCAATATCTTTAGAGGTTTTACCTAATCATATTTCCCTACATATTGGCGAACTGGCATACTTTCAATAAAATGCTTGTCAACAGCTAAATTGCCACCAAACCCTGAAAGTAACACTGACTGACACTTAAATGAATAAAGTACAATGATAATAATAATAATACACTATCAGCATTTGTTTTGGGTACATCAGCAGAAACACTCCAGTCGACTGGTTTAAATACTGGATGCTACAAGAGACTCAGCAGGACACGCTGACATTTCCAATATACCGCCCCATTCAAATATGAACTACAAAAGTGGGTTCCCAGAGGCACCTTTGAAGAAGCCTTCATAAAGCAAGACTGTGCTTCATCTCCATCAGTTATATTTGCTGAATAGATCTGTGAAGAATATTTATTAAACGTAAATACTCAAAAAAGTATATTATACAAATGTGGTATTTTTTTATTAAGACCTGGTGGCCTTGGGAGATCACTGTATTATAATGCAATATAATTTGCATGTTGTCTACTATAGGAAAGAAGTAACATATCGCATACTGTTAAAATGTCACACACCTCAAGGGAATTCACATTCCATCAGTTTTACAGATGTGGAACTTTATAGATAGAGAACACGTTGTGAGTTACAAGAGCTTATCAGGGGAGATAACATTAGACTCTTCAAAGGAATATTATTTCTGTCTCTCATGCACGTTTCTATTCTTTCTGCTATGCTCAGGAAGAATGAATGAAAGAATATGAGTAACTCTCCTTATCTTCCTTTATAGAAACTATCTGCTATGTTTACTTATCTGTTTGTGCTACAGACAATTGAGTATCTACTGCATGCACTAGGGAAAACAAGATGTTCAGGTATGATCCCTCCTTCCAAAGAAATTACAAAGTATAGAAGAAGTTGTGACACAGGAATTAAAACAACAACGACAACAACTGTTTTATACGGTAGAAAATGGTGAGAGCCCCGAGGAGAGAAAGGTCAAGTGCCACAGAAGCTTAGAGACACGGGAGTTTCCTCTGGCTAAAAAAGTAAGGTCCCATGGAACAGGCGGTGATTAAGAAGGGCTTTGAAAGGTCCCAGACAAGAGGCCCTTCAAGGACCAAACCCCCTGTTTGCCGCTCCAGCCGTTTTCCCCAGCCTCATTCACACCAGCCTCAGCCGCGCTGAATTTCTTTTCTTTCCTTCATTAAGTCCTGCTTCCTGAGGCCTCTTCAGACCTCTGGCTTTACTTGTGGGTCTTCCTTCTTCCAGGCAGTTTCTCCTGCAAACTCCCAAAGCCTACCCCATCCCCGTGTTCTCCAGGCCTGTTAACTCACTCAGCCTTTGGGTTGTCAGCTTAAAGCGCCTTCTCTAAGTAGCTGGAGCCACGCCCTTCAGAATGGATACGGTGCTTTACTTGTTCTCCTTTGTTCTGCTAGTGATGGTGGTACTAAAATTCTGCTCTACTTTCTCACTTCTTCCCCAATACTCCAAGAGGAACTAGATGGTGTCTCGAACGTCAGGTTAATAAATAGGAAACTCATTTTGTAAGCAACAGTATGCGATAGAAAGGTTCCAAGTAAGGGCGTGAAAGGATCTTAGCTATATTTTTGGAAGATCATCTGAGAGAAATGTGAGGTTCTATTATCAAAAGAGTTGATATGATCGTGCAGACAATTTTTTGGATGAAAGATTATACATTAAGTAAAAAAAAGCAGTTTATAAAACTGTATGTATGTAATATAATCCCACTTGATGTATACAATATATTGAACACTCGTGTGTGTGTGTGTGTGTGTGTGTGTATGTGTGTGTGTATCAATATGAAAAAGTCTGGAAGGATACACACTACAAGATTTAGAATACTTGATTATCTCTGAGTAGTATGAATAGAGATAATTTCTTCCTTTTATTTACCCACATTTTCTACTTTTCTCCTATCACATCTATTACTTCTATTAAAAGATATTTTTTAAAGGGAAAGGGAACAAAAGGCACAAGGCAATGAGGGTCTGAATTAGGAAAATGGCAGTGAAAATGAGGCTAAAGGAGCAAATCTGAAAATATAGAGGCAAAAATCAACAAGAATTGACAAGATGATTCTACATTTTTCAACTCAGGAACCGTGAGGACTATGTTTCAAAAAATAATCAAGTCAAAGGGAAAACTGGAGAATCCCATTTTGTACGTGTTTGTTTTGAAGTTTCAATGGCAAAATAGGTAGCAGTGTCCTACAGCTGGAAATGTTTGACAAATATTAGGACAATCAGAGTCAGAAAGACAGATAGAAGGGTCATTCACATAGTAATGGCAAAGGATGGTACTGCTGTAGATCAAGGACAGCATGCTGGGGGAGGCGGGTAAGGCCACATCTTCGGGGAGTGACAGGATACAGGGACTCTCAAAAGGAATATGAGGCAAATGAGGAGAGAAAGAAGGAACAGTCTGAAGTGAGGAAAACAACAGGTTTAAGAAGAAAGGCGTAGTTATCTATGTCAACTCTACATCCAGGGGGAAGAGACGGATGACTGTGACTAAGAAGAGGTCCCTGAACTTGACAACTATATGAAATATGTAAATTATCACTTATCAGTGATGCTAATAAGTGTTAGTATCACTACCAGCATAATACATTCTACTTGGATATTTCAAGTATCTAAATTTTTTCTTTCTAAAATATCTAACAGTTTATCCTCCTAGGAAAACATAAAGGATGAAAAAAGACAGAGATGAAGTAGAAGGGTCAAAAATTTATTTCGTTTCTCCTAAAAGAAACAACTCCATATTAAATAGCATATACACCTGAGGAACTTTCATCAAACCTGAACACATGTGTTGCTTCAAAGCTAATACAGAGGAGTTTGGTTCAGGGTAATATGAAGTACACACCATCCAATCTCTCCGAGACAGCATGGGGAAAGATGAGAGGGGAGAGCTGAAGAACTGTCTATGTAAGTTTGTTGCCTGTTTTTAAATTGGGTTGTTTGTCCTTTTAATGTTGATTTCCAGGAGTTCTTATATATCCTGGCTACAGGTCCTTTGTCAGATATGTGTACAATGAATATTCATCTGTGATATTGTGTGTATCAGTAGTATATTCCTTAAAAATACCGTGAGTAAAAGATTCCGTTCACAAATTGAACACACACTCCATTTATATGAAATTCTAGAACAGGCAAAGCTAAGGTGTGATGACAGAAATCAAAACAATTTGCAGCAGTGGGGAGGGGGTGACTGGCAAGGGACAGGAAAGAACTTTCTGGGGGCGGGGTGAGAATATCCTATATCTTGATTGGTTGGCAACTACAAAGGAGTATACATTTGTCAAAATTCATTGAAATACGTACTTCAAATCTGTGCATTTTCTTATATGTAAATAAGACCTTAATTACTAAAAGACAAAAAAGTTAAGGTACAACTCTGACCCTATCAAAAAGTGATTTGCTTCTGGTTGTAGTGATAATATCAAAACCTTACAAACAGTACTTCATAATTACCTTCTAGTTAGTTACAAGCACCCCCATCAATATCTACACCCCGACTCGACTCCGCACACACAGCCACTAAAAGGTGAATTCTATCACAAAACACTTAGGGCCTAAAATAACTATCACTGTCAAGGTCAAAACTTTTACTTCTAGGGCTTCCCTGGTGGCGCAGTGGTTGAGAATCTGCCTGCCAATGCAAGGGACACGGGTTCAAGCCCTGGTCTGGGAAGATCCCACATGCCGCGGAGCAGCTGGGCCCGTGAGCCACAACTACTGAGCCTGCGCGTCTGGAGCCTGTGCTCCGCAACAAGAGAGGCCGTGATAGTGAGAGGCCCGCACACCGCGATGAAGAGTGGCCCCCGCTCGCCACAACTAGAGAAAGCCCTCGCACAGAAACGAAGACCTAACACAGCCAAAAATAAATAAATAAAGTAATCAATTAATTTAAAAAAAAAAAGAATAAACTCTAAAAAAAAAAACAAAAAACTTCTACTTCTAGATATTTAACAGCGTTACATAGAAATAGTATTAAACAGCCAAGCAGTCTTAACTTCATTTTTTTATTGAAATAAGGAGAAGACAATGCTGAAACTATACAATGTCAAGACACAACATATGTGTAGACCAGCTGTTAAGAGAAGATAATACAATTTGCTCCCTAACTACTTCACAGGAATGTCTTTAAGATTAATGAGATAACAGACCAGAACCTTTTTAGTGGGAAAACTACTTGCTGTGGGTAACTGGGGCACTTTAGGGCACAGTAAATCCACCAGGCCACTGGGGTACCATTACTGTACCAAAGCAAAATGCGAGACTTAAACATTTATGTTCTGATAATCAAGATTTGAAGTATTCAGAATAGTGCTTTCTGAAGCATAATGCACTTCAACTTCTTTAAAAACAACCAGAAAGCTTTTAATCTGTGAGTTAAACAGTAAAGCTCTTCTTTGTTCTAACATGTAAGAGTTTATCATCATACTAGGCACCCAAAGATAGAAAAATAAAGATGCAGTCCACAAGAAGATCACAATTTAGCGAGGAAAAACATACAAATAAATAATTTAAATGCAATATAACAAGTGCTATTGTAAAATCGTTAAGTACCTGGTACTAAGAAATACCTGCACAGGGTAACTAATTCAGAATGGGGTGGGGACTTGCAAGGTGGAGGGTCAGGTGCCAGAGAAGGCCTCTGGGAAACAGTGGGCAGACGGACTGAGCGGACGGACCCTAGAAGGATATGGCAGTCGGCCGAAAGGGAAGGCCTGGGGGCTGGGCAGAGAGTGACCAGGGCTAGAACCAACAAATGCAAAGAAAGGCAGAAAGCCAAGGAAGCACAAGGCACAGCTGGAGTGTCGTCCCATGCCAGGGAAGGACAGGGCAGGAGATGAAAATGGAGGCCAGCGGGGCAGACTGGAAAGGGCCTCAGAGTAAGGAATCAAATATATGCATCTGGAACTCTGGACAAGCCCTAAGAGACAAATTTGGCCATCACCCAAGGAGATCTGCAGGGTGCAAAGAGAAGACGATTACAGAAATCCTGATACCAGGTACAGGTGAAGAAGAGATGGGCAAAAGAAAACTGGGCAGGAGCAGCCAGGTATGCCAAATAAATTCCAACAGAAGGTGTCATGAAATCCAAAGGGGTAAAGAGCAAGAGGGAATAGCCCGTGGGGCAGGGATCTGTCAGATCAAGACCAAGGAAGACAGGCTGGGGCGCTTGGATTCCGTCACTTGTGCGGTCTCAGGCGACCTCGGCAAGAGCGTTTTGTGTGAAATCATGGCCAACAATGGAGGAAGTGAAGTCCATGGGGACTGTGTGTGGCTTTTTAGTAAGTTTCCCAGTGAAGGGAAAACAGATGACATGCTGGTAAGGGACTGGGGTTGAAAGATTGTTTCAAGTAGGAGTGAGCAAGAGAGTGAGAATGAAAGTGAGAAGGAGGGAGGGAGGGGGGGGAGAGATTGTTATTATTTGTTTTTTCTTTTGGTAGTTTTGGTTTGGTTTCATTTTGAGAGTCTCCAGTGTTTAAATACTAAAGTGAAAGAACCATTAGAAATTGAAATGGTGGGCGAAATTTTTAAAACCAGAAAATGACTGGTAAAGATACTACCTAGGAGAGAAGGATAGGACATAGAAGTTATTAAGCGGGGTCTTGGGGGTTGAGGTGGGTGATTCAGAAGAACACTTCTTCCACTGAGAAGAAGCAGAGAGCCCTGGAGGTGGGTTTAGAAGCTGAAGAGACTGTCGGCAGTGGGAGGGAAGTTGAGCGAATTAATTTTCTCATCTTGGTGCCATGAGAACTTATTTCCATTGAATCAGGAGAGGAAGGTTTGTTTCTGGTTCCCTAAATATTATTTAAGGAAAAAAAGCTAATCTTTTATCCATATAAAATAAGTATAAAAGTGAGATTTAAATAACCATCCGTGTGTTCGTTGAAAAACTGACTTAATACCTCCAAGACCTTGCTCCTTTCAACCCCTCTATCTCACCTACCCGTGAGAATTAGCCAATTTCACAGCCCTCAAACCTATTCCACCACAACTAAGCTACTCACACTGTTACCTGTACGCCCCCTGCCCCGAGGCATAAGCAACACTCAGCACGCCGGGCTTCTCAAGAGTCAGCCTCTCTGGCTCCCTGGCTGCCCCCGGGTGGGGTGAGCATTTTATTATCCCTGCTTGGTGGTCTTCGAGGCAGAGCACCCCCTTTCAGTGTAAATTACTGGAAGTGAGTCCTTCATCTCAACCCACTTGCACTGAAGCCTCACTAGATCACTTGGAGGCGCACGCATGCAGCCTTCCCACCCAACTGGCCGTCCGCCCCATGGCCCTCGGCCTCTGCACACTTCAGAGTGGAGCAGCCCAATCACTTCTGGAAACCCTCCCAGTCACGCCGGGAAAGGAGTATTTGCACAGGTAAAGAAAGATACGGGCTTCCCTGGTGGCGCAGTGGTTGAGAATCTGCCTGCTAATGCAGGGGACACGGGTTCGAGCCCTGGTCTGGGAAGATCCCACATGCCGCGGAGCAACTAGGCCCGTGAGCCACAATTACTGAGCTTGTGCGTCTGGAGCTTGTGCTCCGCAGCAAGAGAGGCCGCGACAGTGAGAGGCCCGCGCACCGCGATGAAGAGTGGCCCCCGCTTGCCGCAACTAGAGAAAGCCCTCGCACAGAAACGAAGACCCAACACAGCCATAAGTAAATAAATAAATAAAATTTAAAAAAAAAAAAAAAGAAAGATACTGACAGGGAATCTGTGCAAGGGTATTTTCACAAATTCGATACGTGATGTGAACATATTTCACATATTTAACATTCTTAGATTTCTAAGAGATCACTGCTATAAATATGGGGCTTTTTGTGCCTCTCAAAAATCTTTATCATATATCTAGACAAGGGCAGCTGCAAGCCATCACTCGTAAATGAACATCAAATAAAACACTTGTCTATAATGATATTACTCCTAAAGATATTAATGAGTACTTATTAAATAAAATTTTAATGTAACGATAGACCTAACAATATTAAGATAATGGAGTATAAATTCACTATGTATTCCTAAGAACCTATAAAAATAAAATAATTATTTTTAAGTGAAATAAGCAAAATGAATATCAGTGAGTATTACATTCGACCATCTGAATAAATTTTTTATAGGGGTGGCTAGAGAGCTAAATAGAAATATAAACACATACACAATATAAACAAACATACAAAAAATACTACTTCAAGTACGTGTTTTAAAAAGTTGTTTACAGCCACAGTGATTCTCTGCCCTAGGCTTACCATGACAGGGATGTGACAGATCTAAACGCTATTACAGTGACGGGTGCTCCCCTTCCAACCACAAAGAAATCAGGAAACAGAAACAAGACGAGGTTCTGGTCTTTTCGCCACAGCTACAGCTGCGTCTTCCAGAGTCGCTGGTGAGTGTCAAGCCCTCCCTGGACCCCACCGGAACACACGCAGCTGCGCCATTAGACCAGGCTGCACCCGTGCCCGCCTCTTTCCACGGCAAGGACAAGAAAGGGGGAACCCCACCCTGAAGGCCCAGTGGCCATGGGAAGAAGAGACAGATGGCTCATGGTCTCCACAGGCCCTAGACGTGCGCTGAAGAAAACTCACGCCCTAACAGGCAGGCAGACAGACAGGCAGACCAGACCCCCTTCTCCCTCTCTGCCCCCATCAGCCCAACTCTACACATATGCCCCAACTTCCAAAATGGACATTTCAGTTAAATATTAGTCACTGGAAAGTGGGGCTTTAAAATAAAGAAATTCACTTTGTAAAATGTTTACTCTTTCGTATGACTCTAGATTTTCCGATATGCTTGCTCGTACCAAAGAGGAAAACTTACTGTTTATGTGATCGATGTAGTAGACACCAATCTGAGGGTCAAACCCAGCTTCCCATCCCCACGGCAGCTCATCACCAACACAGTCAGCAAACGACAAGGGCTTCGTTAGCCTGTAACAAACCAGAATAAAGGTACAGGTGATTCTTTCCAGCCAACCGCGTAAGTTTAAATCCAGCACCCTACCCACGTGCTAAGTGTCCAGGCTGCGTTTCCTTTTTGTTCTTGATTGTTTCTAGAGTTTGCACTACTGTGTTTGAAATCTTTAAAGAAAAAAAACAACAAGGCTGAAATGCAGAGATGAATATCCAAAAAAGTAGCAGTAAGTCATAATACCCTTTGGAAAGTTCACAGCTTAAGACTGGGAGGTAAATCTGTACAATAAATAAATAAGGCCATCTTAAATCAGGGAGAACGCCAAGCTGAGGGTCAGGAGGGCTGGAATCTAGCTTGAGCTCTGCAGCTAAATAGCCATCTCAGTGAAAAGAAAAGTTTGTCCCAGGATTCGAACACCAGCATCACGGGAATCATCATATCAGTACCTCCAAGACAAGATACGCATCAGGCTACACTAACTTCAGATTTGGACGCTCTTCTATATACTAACTCGACTGCGAGGTCCACAAAGAGCTCTCCTTGAGAGGAGGGACAATAGATCTTATTTTTATACTTATATTTTTATACCTGTACTTAACAGTCTCTCAACAAAATATTCAATGGAGTCAAACACACAAAGTATTTTTATTATCAATGTGATCTCACCTTTTGAAACTGCCTTAAACTTTCTCTTTAAGTCTTAAAACTAGTTGGGAAACTAGTTACCTAAGCAGAGCACAGGTTTCAGAGTTAATTATGGGTTGATTTTCTCTCTCACTTCCTTCATTTTCGCATCTGAGATTTTCCCTGGCTGTTAAAGCAGCTGCAGGCAGGCCAGCACCACAGACTGGTGACCGCCCTGCTGTAGGGTGGCCAACTTCAGGTGACATCTCTGCTAATTTAATGCACCGGCACCACCAGTACAGTTCCTACATATGAAATCACCTGGAGTCTCTGTGATCCATGCTAGTGAATATCAATGATTTCATAGCACAACTGAAATACAGGTCATTCCCAGAATCACATCACTCATCAGAATAATGAACTGTGTCATGTACCCTTCAGAACGCTGGGAGAAAAACATGAAAAGGAGGGAAACCCTTTCTTCCCAGGTGTGGCCTGCCAACAGCCCTCCTCCAAGGACGTGAAACACCAAGGGATGAAAGAAAGAAGTGTCTCCTTTTCTCTCAACCTTCCCTAAGCATGAAATCCGCTTCTGGAGATGGCTGCAGGGATCCTGGCCGTCACGAACACCGGCTGACTCAGTCACCACACTGACTCACTGTGAGACCTCCTGACTGGGGCAGCTCTCTCTACCTCAGTTTCCTTCTCTTCATTTTAAGTGGTGATCACACCCCCTATCTTCCCCCTGCAATTTAACTACCTGCTAAGATTAATGGGAGGATGAAAAGGGATTAACTCAGAAAAGTGTCTAGGACATGGTTAAGCAATCCATAAATGTTAGTGACTATGAATCCAAGCATCACACGTGAATTCTCTCTTTCACTCTCCAGAGGAACCAAGTCTGGGAGCACAACGTACGGCAGTGTTTCTCAAAGTCTAGTCCTCACGACCAGCAGCGTCCACATCTGGGAACTGGTTAGAAACAAATCCTTGGGCCCTCTAGTATAGTATATGCCTACAGGATCAGAAACTCTAGGGCCCAGCAACGTATGTTTAATCAAGCTTTCCAGGTAATTCTAGAGAATTTGGCTCAGAAGTTAAGAACTTGAAATTTGAGATCAAAGGGACCTGGATTCAAATGCTTGTTCCGCCATCTTACAACGTGGGGGCAGGTTATTAACCTTAAAAGCCCCTGTTTTCCAATCTATTATTTTTTAAAAAGGTAGGGACTGGGGGAGATCATGAAGCTTAAAGGAGAACCAAACGGTGTAATGCCTGATAAGTGGAAAGCTTCCATATGCAGTAGACGAGTGAAATGAATCTCAGACGTGTTAAGCAATGCATCCAAATATGGCAATTTGCCATATTCGCTTTGCAAACCTGGAGTCGATTTGAACTTAATCTGAGTCCAAAAACTGGCTCTTAGAATTATGCTCAAATCCCACCTTATATCATAAAAACTGCGCAGGAAAATTAAGTTTTCTTTTGACAAAGGAATTAGATACTATGTACATCAAAAACTCCCTGGGACGTCCCTGGTGGTGCAGTGGTTAAAGAATCCGCCTGCCAATGCAGGGAACATGGGTTCGATCCCTGGTCTGGGAAGATCCCACATGCCGCAACTAAGCCCGTGCGCCACAACTACTGAGCCTGCGCTCTAGAGCCCACGAGCCACAACTACTGAAGCCCGTGCGCCTAGAGCCCGTGCTCTGCAACAAGAGAAGCCACCGCAATGAGAAGCCCGCGCACCACAACGAAGAGTAGCCCCCACTCGCCGCAACTAGAGAAAGCCTGCGCGCAGCAATGAAGACCCAATGCAGCCAAAGATAAATACATGAATTTATTTTTAAAAACCCTCCCCACACCATGGAAAGTCGCCTTGTCTTCATACTCTGTCTGTAAGACTGAGCTTCGACCACCTGATTAGACAAAGCCCCTTGCGTATCATTCTGCTTGGCGATTCTCTTTCCTTAAACTCCTCTATCTCTGCTGTCTAAAAGGTACGTGCACCCTAAAGAAATAAAGAAGAAGGAGACATGGAAATGGTACGTATAAATGACAAAAGAGAGACATTACACAAGTTTTGTCCTGGCACCAAAGCAACATGTTTAAGCATGAGTATGATATGAATATACTTATTACTTTTAGAATTAGAAGTCACAAAAGTTTCAGAACATGCACTATGATTACAAGTTATGGTAACTGGATTGCACTTGGAAATAATCCATCTTTTCCTATTTATTGTTCAACAGATAATAAGCAGTTTATTAACTGTCACTGTTCTAACACTAGAATTACATCTATAAGTGAACTCAGTTAAAAATTCAGGCGTTTCCCGTATGGACACCAAGCGGGGAAAGTGGCGGGGTGGTGGTGGGATGAATTGGGAGATTGGGATTGACATGTATACACTAATATGTATAAAATAGATAACTAATAAGAACCTGCTGTATAAAAAAATAAAATAAAATTAAAAAATTAAAAAAAAAAATTCAGATGTTTCCATTCCTGGAATTTTAACATAAAACCTTCCTTGCAGTGTTACTGCAAAAATCAATTTAATACTGTATTTTCTGTATCTGGATAAATACAGGTCTTTTCTCCACACCCTATCAATAAGTAAAACCATTAAATACATATTTATAAATTTCAAATTTTTAATTCTTATCCAAATTATAAAACATAAATAGAATAACATTCTCAGATACCAAACAAAATGAATCACTCAAATATACTGCTATCCTGATAAAGAAAACATATTACTACGATATACTAAGAAGTAACATGAAACAAAAAGAAATAACAGATGTATTCCAAAATTAGAAACAAACATGATTTAGAACAAATACGGTGAGCAGAAATGTTGATTAGCTTCTAAATTCCTTCCTCTTGGTTTGCACAAGGAATCTCTGAAACAGTCAGTGTTCCCTTGATGTTAAGGAAGTAAAAAATGGACGGAGTTTGTTGGTTCCCCACAAAGGAGCAACAGCATGCAGAAAGCCTGAAATTACGGACCGTCTTTATGCGAAATTCCAGAGATTACTCTTTGCTTAAAAAACAGTCTTCCTTTGCACCGTGACTAATGTGAAGAAAATGGCAATTTACTGCAGCACTTTGCCACAGTTTACATACAAAATTTGAACTGTGCAAGGTATTTCCTCTCCTTGTGGGCATTATATCATTCTTTTATACAACCTGTCATTCAGTATTTATTGTCAGGCCACGGATCCCTGTCCTGTGACATGAGACGCCACACACAGATGAATTTACTCTTCCCGATTACACGACGGTGAATACCGCTGTGTGTGCAAGCACACATCCAGAAACGACGACTTTGCGCTAACTGCAACCGAGTTTGTGCTAATTGCACTAAATGAAACGGCACTTGACAGAGAAAACCATTTTCAGGTTAATAAAGCTCTTGCCACGGTTCCAGCCTCCCAAATGTACAGTTTAGCTTGAATGTTAAAGGTCTGAAGAGTTATTTTTCCTTCACAGCATCTGCTGCTGCCGTTGTTTAACTGAAACTAGAGGCAGAGTTCGCATCGTCGACTAGGTCTCTGATCGCTACAGAATCGGCCCACACAAACCCGCCTGAATTGCTCCAAGAGAGCGGGGAAGGAATTCAATATGAGGTTCACAATGTGAATTTTACAGGGAGGGTAAAACACCAGATACCTCTCCATAGTTCTGAGAGAATTTTAATTTATAATGTTGCTGATTAGTCCCCTAAAAACAACTTCTTATCTGTTTCGATCACTATTCTAGTCAGGGAAACCAGCAATGCAAAGGAACAAAATGAGGGGAATGCCAGGGATGAGTGAACAGAGGCAGCAGGAAGAAACCGGCTTTTAAGAATGCAAACCTCTGCAGAGGAGGGTAACGCAGTTAGTTCTGGGTCTTTGGGGAAATTAGCTTAAATTCTTCTCAAAGGGTCACATTAGACAGGAGAGAACTGCCAGATGGGCAGGCCTGGACCTGGGGCAATGGGGCAGGCAGGAGACCGCTGCCCTGGGTTTGAATGGCTCATGCAGGGTTACTAGCTGGTAAGCGGCGTCTAATCGGGCTCATTTCTTTAGACTGAGTCCATCACGTCCTCTTGGACCTGCGTGCTCTCAGACAGGTCTCCGCTATACGTGGGCTCTAGATCTGGTCCTCCTACAGTTTATACCCACTGGTGCCAAAGAGCAGCAGTTTACTCCCTCTTCCACGTGATGGGCTTTCAAACGTTTAAACACAACCATCTTGTTTCCCAAGTCTGCTCGCCTGGAACCCGGATGCCCCATCCCCTCACCGTTTCTCGCATCTCTCCTCCACTCAAAAGCCTGCCCATCTCCCGCCCTTAATCCCATCCTCTTCTCCCTGCTCTGCAACTTCACTCCATCCATTATTATCAAGGGTCAATCTCCTCTCACATAGTTAATGCCTTCTCCCTCAGCCTACAGATATACAGGAGTCAATCCCCCCTACCCTTCAAGACGCCTTCCCTCAGCTCTCCTGGCTCCTCTTTTGACATTTGCTTCCTAACCGTTCACTCAATCTGACCTAGGGATTTTAGATCTGGAGGACCTAAAATCTCCCTTATGCCACCTAACCTAATTCTCTAATTCCTTCGTGAATAGACCCCTGAAAGGCAACATTTGTGAGTAATTCACCTTTGAAAGTGCACACGGCTTGTGCTGTTGCTTTGGGGACCCAGACATTACTTGTAAAAATGTCAATAACAATATTCTATGTAAAAAAGGTCAATTTTTACATAATTATCCTAATAATATAAAACATTCACTGAGTGATTCCCATGTACCACACATGCTTTAATGTCTATAAATGTGTGAATTAAATCCCCATAAACCTCCGCAAAGTAGATACAATTATTATCGCCCTTTGAATACCCTGTGCAGGGAAAAAAAAAAAACCCAACTTACTTGTAATGAAACAAGCCTGTGACTGTACCGCACACACCTCTCTCTCTAGTCAAAGTCTGTGGTTTCCAGCCATGAAGTTTCCATTCCTGTGCAGGATGTGGCCATCACTGCTGTCACTCCCGGCACGGATTTAACTATTGATATGCTACTCGGATTAACTAGCCATCAATTTCTGGAAGAAATGGCAAGAAAGGAGTCCCTTAAAAAAGTTCTGGAGGGAGGAGGTGGGAGGGGGCCTGGGCTTTAAGACGGCGCTGCAGATGAGGGACAGAGCGCTACTGCTGCCTGAGCGCGTCCATGGCTGCGCCCACGCCGTCGCGGGCCTTTGTGCCAGAAACCTTCGCAGAAGAGGCTCCAAAGAAGTAAAAAATAAGACCCGATCGCAGGAGAGAGGAAAAATACACACCAAGGACACGCAACTCTTAAATTCTTTAGGGATCTGACCAAAGATCAAAAGCAGCGTTTAAAAACTACTCTCTTCACGTGATTTGTAGACTGAATAGCAATTTCTAGGTAAAACTATATGATTTATACATACATATAGTATGTAATTCTTAAACAGGAGGTTATAATATGATTCAATTTAATTGTTTATATTGTCTGCCTCCTTTAGTTAAAAAGAAAAGGTGGGGGACTTCCCTGGTGGTCCAGTGGTAAAGAATCGCCTTCCAATGCAGAGGACTCGGGTTCCATGCCTGGTCAGGGAACCAAGATCCCACACGCCGCAGGGCAACTAAGCCCGCGTGCCACAGCTATTGAGCTCGCGCATCTCAACGAGAGAGCCCCTGTGCCGCAAAACTACAGAGGCCACGCGCCCTGGAGCCTGTGCGCCACAACTAGAAAAGAGAAAACCTGCACGCCACAGCTAGAGAGAAGCCCACGCGTCACAACCAAGACCTGACACAACCAAAAAATAAAGAAAGAAATAAAGAAAATAAATTAAAAAAAAAAAAAAAGAAAAGAAAAGTTGGTGCTAACAAGGCCAAAATTGTGGATTCCATCTCCCACAAGGGCTCTTTAATACAACACTGGCCCAGAAATGCTGAGTTACAGCAGTGGTTCTCAGACCTAAGAGCACATCCCACTCATCTGAAAAGCTTATTAAAACAGATTACTGGGCCCACTCCCAGAGCTTCTGACTCAGCAGATCAGGGGTGGGGCCTGACCTACTAGGATTTGCATTTCTAACAGCTTCCCCAGTGATGCTCATGCTGTTGGTCCCTGGACCACACTTTGAGAACCACTGGTTAAAGGGCACAAATTACAGCCTAATACACCCAGGTGATGGAGAAAAGGAAAACAAACTTAATTTAAAAAGGAACCTGGGACTTCCCTGGTGGCACAGTGGTTAAGAATCTGCCTGCCAGTGCAGGGGACACGGGTTCAAGCCCTGGTCCGGGAAGATCCCACATGCCGCGGAGCAACTAAGCCCATGCGCCACAGCTACTGAGCCTGCGCTCTAGAGCCCACGAGCCACAACTACTGAGCCCACGTGCCACAACTACTGAAGCCCGCGCGCCTAGAGCCTATGCTCCGCAACAAGAGAAGCCACCACAATGAGAAGCCCGCGCACCGCAACAAAGAGTAGCCCCTGCTCGCCGCAACTAGAGTAAGCCCTCGTGCATCAACGAAGACCCAATGCAACAAAAAATAAATTAATTTTAAAAATTTATTAAAAAAAGGAACCTGGAGGCAAAAGCCTATGCTTCAGAAATATCTCTATTATGAAAACTATGAAATGTTTAGACAAAATTAATGGCTTAATAATTCTCAGATTTGGGCCACTTCATTTAATTTTAAGTAAACTTTTTTTTTCCCTCAAGGAACATTTAAATAATTTTAAAATAAGTTCTTAAAAAGCAAGGTTTTCTTTTTCTCTCATTTTCCCTCATATATGAAATACATAGTAACAAGTATTCAACATCATTAGTCATGAGGGAAATGCAAATCAAAACCACAATGAGGTACCCACTAGGGTGGCTATAATTTAAAAAACAGAAACAACAAGTGTTGATGAGGATGCAGAGAAATGGGAATGTTGCGCATTGTTGATGGGAATGTAAAACGGTTCAGCCTCTATAGAAAACAGTTTGGAAGTTCCTCAAAGAGTTAAACACAGAATTACTGCATAACCCCACCATTCCACTCCGAGGCAAATAACTAAAAGAACTGAAAACAGGTACCCAAACAATTATATGTATGCATATGTTCATAGCAGCACCATTCACAATAGTCTAAAGGTGGAAAGAACTCACACTTCCATCAATGGATGAATGGATAAACAACGTGTGGTATATTACTATTCAGCCATAAAAAGGAATGAAGTACCCATACATGCTACAGTGTGGATGAACCTCCAAACGTTATATTAAATGAAAGAAGCCAGAACAAAGGTCACATATTATAATTCCATGTATATAAAATATCCAGTATAGATAAATCCATGCAGACGGAAAGTAGATCAATGGTTGCCAGGGGCTAGGGAGAGGGGCAAATGAGGAGAAAGTGCTCAATGGGTACTGGAGTGATGGAAATGTTTTGGAACTAGACAGAGGTGGTGGTTGAACACCATTGTCAATGTATGTATGCCACCAAATTGTTCACGTTAAAGTGGTTAATTTTGTGTTATGTGAATTTCACCTCAATAAATTGTTTTTAAAAATTTACTAATTTTTTACAAAGTTATAAATTTATTAAAAAATTTATAAATTTTTTATAAATTTACAAGTTATAACAATGCCAAGACTCCAAGTGAATATTTGGAGTAAGTAAAATAATAAAAATATGGGAAAATGTTCAACTTCACTAATAATAAAAAGAAATGCCAAATAAAACAATAATGAGACTTAATTTTAAGTCTATTAGGATATCAAGTTTTTGTTTTGTTTTGCTTTGTCCTAAGGATGACATTCAGTTCTGGTGAGGATGTGGGAAATCAGTTACTTTCATTTATTGCTGGTGATTCTGTAACTTGATACATCCTTTTAAGAAACAGTTTGGCAGTATTAAAAAACCATTAAAGTCTTGATTCCATGTAACCCAGGAATGCTATTCTTACACAGTGTTCCCTGAATCCTGTCCCACCTGACCACCTCCACAAAGACTCAGGAGCCACCTCAGGCACCTTTACTACACTCTCATTTCTCGACAAGCTTCTCAAAGGCAGGGCCTCTGCACCCATCTCTGCATCTCTAGCCCAATGCCTTCTTCGTACACAGTCGGCATAGAATCAATGTTGACTGAGTGGGTGCAGATTAGAAAGGAAGACAGAAATGAAAACAGGGACACCATGGAAGAATTGTCATTTAAAAAAAAATGTTCAATTTACAAAAATGTAGTGGTAAATGCATTTACTAAGAGAACAATAATGAAGGTTGATATTAAGGTGATAGTTGTTGACAAACATGTTTCCTGACCATGGGACAGGCAGGATACGAGAAAAAAATCTTTCAAAACTGCATCAAAATATCTGGTCCTGTAATTTATTTTAGTTTACTATAATTATATTATGTATCATAAATGAATAGCTAAACAGAGAACAGATTCTTAGTTACGAAGAGGTAAAAGAATTTATTTCAGGTGTTTCAATAATTCAGCAAGTTTTTTTTAAAAAGTATCTTACCCTACAGAAGAAAACAGAGAGGTCAGCAAACACTTTAACCTGAACCTCATTTCTCTCCTAAGTGCCAAGAAATGTTTGCTTGTTGGATTATTTGGTTTTGGAAAATAGTTCGAGAATTTACGTGGATATGCTGGCAGAGAAGGTAGGAATGTTTGAAAGAGGACAAGGGCTTAAGAGATTATTGTCCAAACAAACAAACAAAAACCCACCAAGACTGTCTTGTCCTCCTCCCTAGACTTTAAACAACACACAATCATCAAGGATTTCGTCACAGATAATAACTGTTCAAGGGCCAGGACGGGACATTCACTCAATAGAATGTGCTCCAGTCACAACAAAGAACTTCGACACACGACCGACCCACCCACCCCTCGGTGCAGACGGGACCTTGTTAGATGCAACCTCTCTCTTAGAGAGGTCAATTAAGTGATTTAAATGAACCAATATTACTTTTATCAAAACTTAAGGAACTGGGAAGATGTTTTTTAATCCCTATGACCTTATAGGAGAACCCCAGTTAACAATATGTTTCATTCTAGGCTGTGTTTTTCTTATATAAATATATACATATGTATACCTATGCAGATTTTTACAAGATTGGAATTAAGCTAAATAAACTATACATATACTATAGTTTTGGGTCCTACCTTAAAAAAACACAAGTAATACATTCTCATTATGAAGAATACATAAACTAGGACAAGCTATTATTAAAGTCCCTCCTTCATTTACCTGTAGAATGCTACATACTGCAATATTTTGGTATCTTATAGTCCACCTATAAATTCATATAGTTTTACAAAACACGCAAATAGGCTCACACTATGTGCATTTTCTATGACTTTGTTCAGTTTGCAATACAAGTAAGAAATCTTTCAATAAGCATATATATAGGTTTACCTCAATCTTTCACTATCTACATACACTGAGTGGATTACAGTCCATTATTTAACTATTCATCAATTAATAGACATGAGTTGCAACCTCCTTCAAGAGAAACTAATGCTTCAAAGAACTTGCTTGTAAATGTTTTCAGCTGTGCAATTTTTTAGAATAAAGCCCTTGCGAAAAGTCAAAGAACATACACCCTTTTTAAATTTCAAAATCTCAACATGCATTAAAGAGATGTTAAAGACATAGTAGCATTTAAGTTTTTACGTTCTGATAGTCTCCTCCACATGGGCTTTAGCAATTTGCACTCTCATCCACAAGGTAAGCGAGGGCTCATTCCATCACCTCTCAATAAGATCGTTGGAGGGGGGGAGCAATCTAGTAATTGCTAGTAAGGTTTGTAACCTTTCTGTACATTTATTTGCTTCTTCTGTGAATTGTCCTTTTTAAAATTGTGTTGTTTGTCCTTCTTAATGATTTGTAGCAACTTTTAACATATTTTGGTATTAATCCTTTGTCAAGTGGCAAATATTTTTCCCAAGGATATTACTTATCCATAAACTTTATGATGAGTAAAAGATTGATTATTTAAACGTGTCGGGCTAATTGGATAGCCAGTTAGGGAATAAAAGCTAGATCCTACCTCTTTGTTACAACAAAATTAATTCCAGATAAATCAAAAGAGCTATACATGATCCATGAAATTAACTGAGGTATGAAACCCACTAGAAGAAAAGATATAGAAGAATTCTTTAGGACTTCTGGATTGCACTCCTTAACCCAGTGTTTCAAACTGTAGTCCCTTAAAATACTTGCCATTGAAAATAAATACAGTGACAACAAAATCATACTATAAAATTTTAGCGAATTGCTGGCAGCGGCTTGGAGCTGATGGCTTGCTCACTTGGTTGAAAAGGCAATTAAGTGCCAGAAAGGTGCTAAAGACACAGTAGCACCAAACAGACTTTCTCCTTGATCTAATCAGAAGCCCTGAAAAGTAAAATAGACAAAAAAAAAAAAATGACTAAAAGTTACTTAATGGGATGTTCCTATTCCACTGCGCCTACCTTGGGAACCATGGTCCTAGGTCAATGGAAGACACTCAGCAAGGAGCGGCAGACCTGGGACACATTTTAATTTAGGAAAGTGAACCTGAGTGATGCACTGAGTGGGCTAAAGCAGCGGTTCTCAAAGTGTGGTCCCTGACCCAGCAGCATCAGTACCGCCTGGTAACTGGGTAGAAATGCAAGTTATCAAGTTCCTCCCCCAAAACTACTAAATCGGAAACTGGGAGGCTCTGGCCAAGCTCTCCACGTGATTCTCATGCCTGTGAGAGGTGCTGGGCTGGAGAGGCTGAAACAGACCTCAACCTTCCCTTTTACCATCAGAGAGTAAGCAACTGCAAAGACGAGGAGAAAGGTGGCCAAGGTGGCGGCAGCGCGGGGGGCTGCGGGAAAGGCAATGAGCGGGTTCGAGGCTGCCGCCGAGGAGAAAAGGCTCCTAGTGACGGCAGACCTCCCAGTCACTGGATATTTGAAAGCAGAAGCTGGATAACGAAAAGTTGGGGGTGTTACTGAAACAGCACACTCACTAAACGTGAAAGCAGAAATGAGAAAGTCTACAATGCTTATGGTTTGGCAGTTTCAAAGGAGCGTAGTGATATCAGCATGGGTAAGCAAAATAATCAGGCACAATTCACTTAAAAATATGTTGTGTGAGGCACCAGAGGGACGTGCAGGTAAAATGAGGACTAAAATTTCCATGTGGAGATCGGATAATGGATGAGGCTAATGAGCCAGGCAAGGCCTTGGGATGTGCCCACATTTAATGGGACAGTAAGGATGCTGAGGAAACTGACTTCAAGTGGAAGAGGGAAAAAAAAAAAAAAACAACAACCCACTCCAGCCTCTAATCTTTTCATTCCTGCCAATAGGAAGTAATAATAATAAAACTACCAACAAAGGAACATTTCATTCATGCGTCCACGAGGTCACCCGACGTTTACCGAAAGCCTCTTGCGTGTGCTGGGACACACGAGTCGCGAGGAGCATGGCTCTCGTCCCCAGCAGCTTCTCCAGACAACCAGTGCCTGTCCTCCAGGTGGGAGCTGCGGGGTGGCCTAAGTCACTTCCCCGGTGGTAGCTCAGTGTTTGCTTTGGAGACGAATGCACTTGGACTGTGCCTCCTTGTGGTACCGTGGATTAATACCAGTGGGCTAGTCTTTCTGATATTCGGTGGAGTGCAGGGGAACACAAAGTCGTCCTCGTAACAGCAACACAGGGTAAGACTCCCTGAACCAAAGCACCCATTTCTCTGTCTTTTAAGTGCAGAGACTCCATATTTGTTAAGAGGGAGGTAACCTTCCGAGGCCAGGAAAACCAGCTGCACAGAGCCCACATGGACTCGATCTCTCTCCTTTCCACACACCAAGTCCATGGTTAACTACCCATCTTCACGCCCCTGATCATACTGACCACAGGAAGCAGTTACAGGTCATGCTGGAATTTAATAATCCCAAGCCTAGCTTTTTTTTTTTCATAGGATCACTGAATTTCAATTTATACACCAGAAAATTTGCCCGTTGTACGTGTACAAATCAGAAATTTTTAGTAAATTTAAAGAGTTAAAACCACCACACAATCTAAGTGTAGCGCATTCTGATCACCCCAAAAAGATCCCTTATGCCTATTTGCAGTCTCCCCCTGCCCCAGGCAACCACGAATTTACTTTCTGTCTCTATAGATTTACCTTTTCTGGGATTTCATACAAATGGAAGCATGGAAATTTGTGCTTTCTTGTGTTTGGTTTCTTTCACTTAACATGTTTTTGTGGTACACCCATGTCGTCTAAAGATTGATTTATCTTTCTTCCTTCCTCCCTACGACCTGTCTTGCCCACTTCTGGAGTCCTCGGTGCCTAGAACAATGGCTGGCACTCATCCAACACGTGCTCGATGACTGTCCTTTCTGCGGACCACTGCATGTGCACTGACGGATCCCTGGCAACGACACTCTGAACCCCTCTCAGGATAGGAGGCTTTTGCGCTGAAAAGCACCTCATTCTGGCTTTGAGTACAACTAACACAAACCAAAAGAATCACGGATTTTTTGTTTGTTTGTTTTTTAAAGCTACAGGATTGGAATTCTGAGAATCAAGTATCAGAAAACTAAGAAATGTTCTTACGCAGCCCAAGGAATGGCGCTAACATGCTACAAATCAATTCCATCCCCAGCATTTGCTTTGCTAGTTAAACACATGATTGGATTTTTGTAACTTATAGGAAGACTTTCTTTGGTGGTATTTCCTTGAGCCTTCCAGCCTCTGTTTTCCTCTGGCACAGCACCAGATCCTCCAAGCACTAAAAATTAGACGTATGGAATGTCAGGAATGTCTGATAACTACACTAACTTCAGAGCTCAGCCATTAGTCATAAACAGAAATGCCCTTTGAGCTCACTCAAATTCAACTCAAAGCAAACAAAAGTCACGAGGCTGAGTACTGGCAAAGCATGCAGACTGCTGTGGGGTGGGCTGGGAAGGCTCTAAATATAGTTCTTCATCCCAGCAAAGACAAATACTGCTTCGTTATCGAAAATGTTAATACACTGAAGGTACAAAGCTTTGCTCGGTGACGTTTTCGACTGGTAGCACCTGAGTTAGAAACACAAACCATTAAAATTACTTTATAAAATAAAGTTTGTCCTATTCCCATATACTTTCACTAACATCTCCTTAACCGGGCCTTGTCTTTAGTTATTAATCCAGCTCTACAGGTGCTGGTACTGTTCAAGATTAATTAAAAGAAAGAATACAAACACGAAAAACTTTGAGGAACTGTTCTAGTTCACAAGAGAAATAATGGGGACGTCCCTGGCGGTCCAGTGGTTAGGACTCGGCATTTTCACTGCTGGGGCCCGGGTTTGATCCCTGGTCGGGGAACTAAGATCCTGCAAGCTGCATGGTGCGCCACCCCCCCCCAAAATAGGAGGGAAATAACAACCAATTGTAGCATGTTTATCTCAACTGGATCCCAATTTTTAATTTTAAAAAAAGGATAAAAGAATTCTTAGAACAACTGGGTAATTTAAATATACTAGATGTTATACTAGATATTGGATGATAGATGTTAGATGACATGACAGGATTTTAAAAATTTTCTATAGTTGTAATAATTGGTATTATGGTGTGTAAGGGAATATTTTTTCCTTGGAAGATGCATGCTGAATTATTTAATGGTGGAGGGTCATAATATCTGTAACTTACCTTCCAATGTTACAGCAAAAAACAGTAAACATAAATACAATACACACACACACACAAAATAAAAAATAAATACAATACAATACACTCATATATTTAAAGAGAGAGGGAGGAGAGGATAAAAGAAATGTGGTGATAAATTATTTGTCAGATCTACAAATTTTTCATAATAAAAGGTTAGGAGGGAAAAAAATCCCTCATTAAGGAAATTCCAGTAAACACAACAGATTGAATACATGTGTTTGCCTACACTCCATCTAGAAAATTGCAGAAAAAGGATATTAAAAAGTCATAAACACAGAAGGACAAAGGGCAGCTCAGAGGACAAGAGCCACAAAATTTGGGATTGTGGAAAGCCGAGTGGTAACTGAGTTAGCAGACCCGAGAAACAGGAAACCTAAGTCAGCAAGAGAAAGCCCAGCAGCTGATTGATTCATACTGCAAACCCTTGAAAGGCTCTGGAATTCCGGCATCAAGGACTTCAGACAGCTGGGTGTGGCTGTGGAGGACTGGCCGGAAGTCTGTTAAGAAGTAGCCAGCCTCTCAGCCTGCCTTTGCCCAATCTGGGTGAAACTGAAGGTTTCCTCTCTAGAGAGACTCAGCTACAAAGATTCTGGACTTCCTGGCAGCTGGTACAGCTGAAAGAAGGCGTACCTTACTGAAAACAGGAGGATTAAGGGACTGTCCACGCACTGACCAGTGGGGTTCCCGGACCCCCTTTCCCCACTCAGTTTTCAGAACCACTGGTAGCTGGGCTTACACTTGCTAAGCAAGAGATTGGTGCCGTTTTTCCTGGGAAAACTAACAAGCTCAGAAGAGATCTATTGACATTAATACCTGGGAGTGCCCTTATAGGAAGGGTGGGCCAGATCACTACATGACTAAGCCTCACCCACAATATAGAGCTTCCAAACTGCTTTTTATGGCTCATTCTTAAATATGACTGATAGCTGTATCAGTCAGGACAGGCTAGGTAACGCTCTAATAAAAAACAATACCAAAGTCTCAGCAGCTGAACACAACAAACACTAATTTCCCACTCAAGCCAAGTTCAAAGTGGTTCTGGATGCCTCCCCCAGGCAGCTGGCCTCCACAGTATGGCTCAGGATTCCAGGGTGCATCTCGGGTGACTGGCACCTCCACTGCGATACCAGGTAGATAGGTAGGTAGATGGTAGATAGATTGATAGATAGATAGACAGATCTCAGTCAGTCAATCTTGTGGGCTGGGGATACATGTACACCCATACTGTTCACATTCCACAGCCAAAACACATCACATGGAGGCAGGGAAATTAATCCCCTCATGTGCCTGGAAGGAGTGGAAGAGCCAGAAAGATCAGTATGAGCTATTCTAATGCAGAAGTTAAGAACACTAGGTCTCTAAAATAAAAGCAGAATCTAAAACAAACACACTAAAACAATGAATCAGGCAATTTAATGCATAGAAGAAATTTTCAACTTTGTTCAGAGAAATTGAAGAAAATTTCAATTAGCATCTTCAAAGAGATATAACAGACCATCAGAAAATAAATATTTGGAGAAAGAAATTTAAAACCCTTGGTAATGAACAATACGACAGAAGAAATGAACCTATCTATTGAAGTGTTAGAAGATTAACTTAAGAAAATTTCCCAGAGAGAAAGACAAATGGAAAGGAAAAGACAGGAAAACTGGAGGACCAGTCCAGGGGGGTCTACTATCTGAGTAGCAGCACTTTCAGAAAGAGAGAACAAAGTATACATGAAGGGGAAGATATTATCAAAGATGTAATACAAGAAAATTTCTCTTAACTGAATGACTGGTTTCTTGAATATAAACAGCCCACCCAGAAGAATCGTTAAAAAAAAGACCTACGTCAAAGCACAATATTGTGAAATTTTAGAACATGGAGGCAACGAGAAGAGTCTAAAAGCTTCGAGAGGAACCAGGTCACCAAAAAAAAAAAAAAAAAAAAAATCAAGAATCAGAAAGGCTATACACTAACAACAAATTTTCTGAAAAAGAAATAAAGAAATTGATCCCATTTACAATGGCATCAAAACCAACAAAATACCTAGGGATAAATTTAACCAAGGAGGTGACAGATCTCTACTCTGAAGACTATAAGACATTGATGAAAGAAATTGAAGACAACAGAAATAAATGGAAAAGTATCCTGTTTTCATGGATTGGAAGAATTAATAGTGTTAAAATGTCAGTATTGCCAAAAGCCATCTACAGATTCAATGCAATCCCTATGAAGATAACAAGGGCATTTTTTAAAGAAGTAGAGAAAATACTCCTAAAATTTATATGGAACCACAAAAATATCCTGAATAGCCAAAGCAATCCTAAAAGAATACAAAGCAGAGGCATCACACTTCCTGATTTCCAACTATACTATAGCTATAGTAATCAAAACAGTACAGTACTGGCATAAAACAGACAAACAGACAAATGGGACAGGATTGAGAGCCCAGAAATAAACCTAAGCATATACAGTGGACTAATATTTGACAATCGAGATAATAATACTCAATGGAGAAAAGACAGTCTCTTCAATAAATGGTGCTGGGATAATTGGATTCTCACATGTAAAAGAATGAAATTGAACCCCTATCTTACAACACTCAGGAAAATTTACTCAAAATGGATTAAAGACTTAAATGTAAGACCTGAAACCATGAAACTCCTAGAAGAAAACAGAGGAGAAAAGCTCCTTGATGTGAGTCTTGGTAATGACTTTTTTGATATGACACCAGCACAAGCAACAAAATAAAAAATAAACACGTAGGGCTACATCAAACTAAAAGTTTCTGTAGAGCAAGAGAAACCAGGAACAAAGGGAAAAGACAACTTATGGAATAAGAAAAAATATTTGCAAACCATATATCTGATAAGGGGTTAATATCCAAAATATGTAAAGAACTCATACAGCTCAACAGCAAAAATAAACAAATAACCCAGTTAAAAAATAGACAAAGGACCTGAATAGATCTTTTTTCAAAGAAGATATACAAAAGGCCAACACATACATGAAAAGATGCTCAACATCACAAGTCATTAGGGAATGCAAATTAAAACTGTGACGAGATATCACCTCACGGGTGTTAGAACGGCCATCATCAAAAAGACAAGGGATAACAAATACTGGCTAGGATGTGGAGAAAAGGGAACCCTTGTGCACTGTTGGTGGGACTGTACAGCCACTATTGAAAATAGTCAAAAAAATTAAAAATAGAACTACCATATGGTCCAGCAATTCCACTTCTGGGAATATATCCAAAGGCAACAAAACACTAACTCCAAAAGATATCTGTACCCCCATGTTCATAGCAGTATTATTTATAATGGCCAAGACATGGAAACAACCTAAGTGTCCATCAATGAATGAATGGGTAAAGAAGTTGTGCTATCTATCTATATATAGCACAACTATATATATATATATATATATATATATACACATATATATATATATATATTATTCAGCCATTAAAAAAATGAGGAAATCCTACTACCTGTGCCAACATGGATGGACCCTGAAGGCATTAAGCTAAGTGAATTAAGTCAGACAGAGAAAGACAAATACATATAAATGATCTCAATTATATGCGGAATCTGCAAACAAACAAACAAACAAACAAAACACCAAAAAAAACCTCATAGTAAAGAAAAAGAGATCAGACTTGTAGTTGCCAGGGGCAGAGGTGGCGGGAAGGGGGAATTGGTGGAAGGTGGTCAAAAGGTACCGACTCCCAGTTACAAGCTAAGTAAGTACTAGGGATGTCATGTACAGCGTGGTGACCACACTAGCAGCTAGCAGCTAACACCGCTGTGTGATACACAGGGAAGTTGTTAAGACAGTAAGTCTAAGAGTTCTCATCATGAGACAATTTTTTCTTTTCTTCCTTTTCTTTTTATTGTGTCTATGAGATTCAATATGAGATAGCCGAAACTATGGTGGTAATCATTTCACAGCACGTGTAAATCAAACCATCATGCTGTATGCCTTATACAGTGCTATATGTCAATTATTTCTCAATAAAACTGGGGAAAACAAGAATCATAAAGGCACTGGACTTCCCAAACACAAGGATGGAGGCTACAAGTCAGTAGAGAAACATGGTCACATTTTTCAGTACAAATTATTTCCAATCTGAAATTGTATCCCCAGGTAAAATGTCTATCAGGTATGAGAGTAGAATAATGTGGCATTTTCTGAGATGCATAGACTCAACAAATTTCTCTCCTATGCCCCCTTTCTAAGGCAACTCTACCAAAAGGAGAGAAGAAAGCAAGAAAACTGGAAGACATGGGATTCAAAAATTAAAGTATCTTAATTTCTAGTAAATGGAGATCCCACGCGCGTATGACCCGTGCAGCAGTTACAGTTACACGACTCGCCAGGCTGAACTGGAGACCAAGGACAGGAGGAGCAGCAGGTGTGAAACTGACAGAATACCTGTTGTGCTTAAACGTACTGAAAGGAGATTTACAATTCTGGCAGCAAATTGGTGATGGGGACATAGAAAATTAAGCCAATGGAAAAAAAAGAGACAATTATTAACTACAGAGAAAACCAAAGGGAATTCAGCTGTAGTACACTAGATTGGTCATCCAGAAACAATATTTACATAGTCATAAAAATGTAAATATTGAATACTGATTTCTTTACAAGGTGATATAACACTCCAGGATGATGAAGGGAAGGGAAATGTGTACATGGGGAGGGCACCCAGGAGAGCTGAATCCTCACCCCGCGTGGGAAGTCAAGTCTCCAAATCTACAGCTAAGAAAATCAAGACATAGACAAGTGTTATTTAAAAACACAGAGGTAAATACCAAAAGAAACCATTAAATATGTAAAAGTGGTTGACTCTGGGGAGAGAGAATCAGGTATAGGGAAGACCAGTGGGTCGGGGACTGCCGATGTGCCTGAGAACCTATAATGTTCGATAATCATTTACAGATAGAGCTTTGGCTAAAATAAAGTTGTAAAATCTCCCGTAAGTTTCCAATTTTAACTCCAAAAATCGGAAACCTTTCTGTACTGTCTCTTTTTACTGATTTCAAATTTATTCTTAAAGAAATCTCACCTAAAATTTTACATTTTTTAAGTTTTTTGAAGTTACAGTTTGTTAAAGTTACATTTGCTCAGAGCTTAAAGTATTTTTTCCCCGGTACGCTAAAGCACGTCACCTAAAAATCAGAAATTATTACCAATGTAATCTTTTAGTACAAACTAAGTTCTAGTGACTCAAACAAAACAGAAAATATAAATATTATACCTTGTTCTTCCGGGTTTTATTTGGAAGCCCTTGTTACATTCAATACACTGTTGAGAGATACCAAATAATATATATGAAAAATATTCTGTAAAGTGCATAAATGCTTTTATTTTCATTTTGAACATTTGACCCTCCTCTCCCAGAGGCTGAAATCTAACTGGAAAGATAAGGCATATGCAGAAACATACACAACAAAAGGCAGTTTGTGCTAGGAACCATGTGAATGGTACAAAGAAGCAATGAAGGCAGTTGATTAGAAAAAGTTTCCATCTGGTTGTATCTGAAACGGTGGTTGTCACGCTACGCTCTCATCAGTTACCTTCTCTCTCCATTTTATAAAGCAGAAAAACAAATTAATCTGAAGAAATGACTCTTACCACGTTCCCAAAGTGCACTTCCACATCCGCATGTTGCACCTCCAGGGCTTCCTTTTAATTCTCCCCGTGCCTGCCCCTAACCTGGCAACAGTGCTCTCCTCCTTACCCCATACACTACCACAAGCTCCTTCCAGATGACTACAACTCCAGGACCTCAGAGCCGCAAAGTCTGCCATGGAGCCTCTGCAGCTCTTGTCATTTACCTGAAGATCATCCTCATGAAGGTTTCTGAATGTTTAATTTCTACACCCTCCGAGCCTCAGGCTGGCTGGTGAGCTGGTCCCCGCTGTGACTTCAAGTGTCTGCCTCCTGAATCTGATGTTTTCAGCCATGATGGGTCAAAGAGGACCCACTATTTTCTAGAGTGGAAATCATTCTCTGGCCAGCACAGCAACTGTTAACCTAATGTTTTTGTCTTTTTAAGCGAATAAGCATCTGGACTGTGCATCTGGAATATTCCTCTCATCATTACTTCTGCTGTGGCTTTATACTCTTTTTGTCCAGCAAACCTACTACTGTCTTTTCTAAGTACCTTGAAAATCTATTTTCCAAAAAAAAAATCATCCTTTTGAAGTATGCTCTTCTTTTGAAGCTCAGATTGGTGTACATGAGAAACTACTGATTTCATAGTCACTTCCTTACTTAGGTGAACAACTACCTGATTGTTTATATTAAAGTAAGCTAGAATCGGGTTTCAAAAGTTTCTGGCATGCAAACATATTATTTTGATATTCATACTGAGTATTCAACCGTTAGATATTCAGTAATTCACTGGTTTACAAGAGAAAGTTGTAGCACTTAACACTTTATTTCTTTACACCAGGTCTTGAATCTTCAAAATTACTTCCTTTAATACAAAAACTACGTGATATAAACAATTCTGGTTTGTATGCATCAAGATATTCACCCCATCGTTTGGGTATATGAGGGTCATTCCAAAATTGTATTTCCTCAGGATTTCTCTGATGGACATCTAAAAATATAATAATAAAAATAAAAAATATACAAAACACACTTGTCTTTCCTTCTTCAAACCTTAACAGCTTTATAGTAACGCATCTAAGTTCAATGAGTATCAATAATGTGATTATGTATAATTAGAGTAAAATAAAGTTCTCTCGTGCTAATGATTTGTATGCTTGTACTTGATCAATTTTGTTAATTTTAATATTTCCAAATGTTTTTTAAAATACAGATATAGACTTTATAATACTTTATGCCATAAAAAGATGACATTTCATATTTAAAGATAATTTTTGAAAACTCTTGTATTTCTACACATGCCATAATTTAAAATCCTATTTCAATGTGTGAAAATGGTATCTATCGTCCTTGTTTTAGATTTTTGTCCTTGATGATTTCCACTGCAGCCAGCATGCACCCTGACACTCAGTGACAGACAGGGAGGGAATGAATGGCTTAACAATCTCCTCCTTAATGTTTGTTTTCTTCAAAGAATTTCTAGGCACTAGACACTTAAAAAAAAATAAGCTTTGACACCCTTGACGTTGGAGTAGACGTTTTTACTTCATCACAACTAAGCCAAGACACAGAGACAATGATGTGACTGGGCCAAAAGTAATCGTAGAGTCCCCTGAAGACAGCTCTATAGTGAACTGAAAAACCTACTACACTGACAATCAGAGTATCTGGGTTTGACCCTATCTCCTCCAATAGCTTGCTGGGAGAGCTTTAACACTTAGCAAGTTCTTTGTTAGTTTTCTTCAACTGTAAAACAACAGGGTTTGATTCAAAGATCCAAAGTCAATTCAGGCACAAAAGCTTAATGATTTTTTAGATTCTGCAGTCCTTCACTGTAGAGCGTCGTAATTCATATCTTATTTTCTCACTGACTTAGAAATCTAAATGATCCTTAATTGGCAGTGGCCCCTAACAATTCTGTTTCAAACCCCTGTGCCCCCAAAAGAGCCCTTTACTATATCTGGCAGGAAATACAAGGATCTTTTTAAAACTTAAAAAAAAAAAATCATTCACTGACTTCTATTGCCAACTACATAAAATCCAAGGGATGTGGTCTGGCATTCAGGATACTCAAAATCTGACCTCAACTCACCTTCCCAACTTTTATCTCCAATGATTCCCTTTCTTGTTGCCAAAGCTACAGTCAAACTAAACATGTTTTTCTTAACCACTCCAAAGTCTTCCCGGTGCCCATGTTTTTTATTCATGGTATTATCTTTACCTAGACTGTTCTCTGTCTCCACAGAGTCAAGTTTGACCAGATCCTCAAAGCTAGGGGGACCATATAATTTATCATCCAAACTGCAACAATTTTGACAGTGAAAGGGGATGTTATTTGGATGGGAGGCCAGGAATAAACTGGGGCTCACCCAACACACTGGGACATGTGATCGCTCTACATAAAGCCCAGCTGGAGTGCACATCTACTGGAAATAAAATCCCTCCCCTAAACCTCCATCACACTGGAAATTTGTATCCCCTTTCGATGATCATTTCTGCTGTGTATTTGAGTTATGTATACAACAGTCTGAGTCATGAAATGATTCAGCCTTATACTCCCCACAATGTCTGGCATATAGTAGGTGCTCAGTAAACATCTGATAAATGAGTGAGCTCCTAGGTATGTGAGATTTCTGTACATGACATTAGGTTCTTTCAAGTCAGTACACGCCTTTTTAAAATCAGCAGCACAGTTCACACAGAGAAGAGCCACATTCCTTGGTCACCCCAAAGAGAGCCATTTCCCGCAGGGATGTCCCAGGTTCACACAGCAACTGGAATGAGGATTCCCGTGGCCCTGTGGAGGCACGCTTCAAACACATGCTGATTCAGGCCTGCTTCACGACGTAGCCCAACTCCCTGATGTGTGAAAACACCCCGTGAGGTAGATACAAGAAGTCCCCATTTTATGAAACACTGTGGTTCACAGAAACGAACAGCATTGTCCTGAATGAGCTGCTAAGTGAGGAGCCAGGTCTGAAATCCAGACATTCTGACCGCTAGGACTATCTTGGTCCCCACAGCATACTGCAATGACCCTGACAGATATGGCATTTACATAACAGAAAATATCATTCTCATCCCTGAATGCTGCAGGCTACGACGCACAACTGCCCCAAATGTCTTACGCGGTTCTGTTGATTTTCTGAAAATGAGAGGGAAAAAAATCTTTCATTAGCTGCTTCTTTCAGCCACTAGTAAAGATAGATCTGGCTAAGTTAGAGTAGGCGGAAAAAAAAGAAAAAGAAACATAAATAATAGAAAGAGAGAATTTAACATATTACAAATCTCAGAAGCAGGAAGCGTGGAGTGTCATGGTATCAGCGTAGCCCTGGGTGCGCCGCAAGCACGCATCACAATGTTGCCACGCAGATGCGTCAAGTTATTTCGGGGACCCAATAAAGGAGGCACTTTATCATCTGGAATGTCCACCTGAAGATGGAGACTTCTACTAAAACAGAAGTCTTATGAATTAAACAAAAGAATTTTTAAAAAATCAAACACACTCATTTTTTTGTCCAAGTATGTTTCATTCTACCGTACTCAAATGCCACACATAGGATTTGGATGAAAAAGTAAAACTTGTACTTTGTGCCAGTTTTTAAAGTTCCTTCATTACCTATACGGTTTCCACGTTCTTTCTTTGTAACAACAGTTAAATTTAAGCCTCAACGGGCTTCATTCCCATTTGCTCTGAGTCTGAAGGCATGAGAAGTATGTAGCATTTATAAAGCAGGAAATATCTAAAAGCATTCTGCTGAGATTTCCTTCCCCCACACCCCGTTCCACACCCATTCCTTAAACTGCCTTCGAAAGGCCTGCTGTGTCCCTTACAAATTAAACCCAAGCTACTAACAGAAGCAGCGCGCTCTTCATTGATTTGTTTGGACACTGCATCTCCGAGAAAGTTGGATGTTGCCTGGCTTCAGCAGCTTCTTAGGCTAGCACCTGACCCCTCATGCTCAAATATTTTAATGCCACGCAGGTCAAATATGCTTTTCTGCTGTTATCAGAGTGGAATTTAGGAGGAAAAGAAGAAAGCCTACCAACTCGGCTTTCCATTCTCCACATACCAAACCCTAATCAAGAGGCCCTTCCAACGTTTGACGCGAACGTGTCTCTCTGACACTCCAAGTCAGGAGAGGCCTTTTACCGCCCCCCCACCCTCACTCCCTGACCCACCCTCAGATCAACTCTGCCCAGCCGAGGTCTGAGCTCCCATGCGTGTTTACCCAGTAGATGTAAGACTCTGGAACAAATGGAATGTTTGTTTATGGTCCATTAGAGGTAAAGATTGTGAATACGGTGCTTACATGAGGCTAACATTTATTAGTTATTAATACCTCTGCAACAGTACCCAGCAACAGTTATTAATACCTCTGGTTTATTAACTGTCCACAATGTGCCTTTTCTACAGGGTACCATTGGTCAGGATAAACCATTATGGTGATGAGCACGGGGATGTCACCACACTGGAGGCTGTCACACACCTGGCAGCCAGCCAGCCACAACTTGCCTGGTTTTTGAAAACATCTATCCATGTCCCCAGAAGCCATTCAAGGTCAAGGAATACCCAGGAGGTCTGGCTCCACTGAGAAGCAGCCTCATGATAGGTGGGTCGAGCTGGCCTAAACCTGATCAACTCCAGGACCCATATCCACAAGAAAGGACCCACTTCTCTGCCAGCTCCAAAGCCATATGTATCACAAAGATTTTCTCCAACAGCGTAGACTGGCTTAAGAGTTTCCTAAAATAGTCTCGATTTTAAAAAAAGCAGGAATCTCTAACTTAGTTCTAACTTTCTCTGTCTTTTGAAGACCAACTCCCAATCTCTCCTTTCTTTTCCCATTACTTAAAAAAAAAATTGTTAAACCACATAATGCAGAGGACACTGACCTGCATTAAGCCATAATATTTTACAAGTAAAGTAATAGGTAGTTTAAGATTATGAAGTCTTACTAAGCGAAATTTAGAGCAGAAAGTGAATTTCTTATATGGACCTTCTTAATTGCTGCTCACAGAAATTATTCTGTCCACATGGCATGAGAGAATTTTAATTTTGGTTCCATTTTCTCATTACCCTCAAAAACTCTAAAAGTACCATTTTGTTAAATTGAGTCAGTGCCCATTGAATAGAGTAATTCAGTAACTTAGCTCACTTGTCCACTAGAACACTAATTTCATTTTTTCTAAAATTAATACAACCTGCAACGTTAAAGCAAACCACTCCCATCTATCTTGCCACCTTCCTCAATAATTCAATTCTCTGTGTAATTATGTTATAACATTATAAGCTAAATCACAAATCACTTTTGTACAATGACCTAGAAAATACTCATCTCTTCACAAAACTGAAAACATCTAAATTAATTTTAATAATTTTGAGCACCACCCATATACAGCAACACAATCAAGACAGAGGATACTTCCAAAGTAACTTGGCCATGACTTATAACTTGGGTCAATTCAAACAATCAAAATGAAAAATAATAAAGGAAATAGAATACATGCTAATTTACACTGGAGTTAGGCTCCAAAAGCTCATTTGTAAATCAGCTGTTCAAGCACTCCGGTTACTTACTGGCTTAGGCCCCCAAACCAGATCACAGAAGTCTCTTAAACTCACAGTTTATGTAAATAAAGCTCTTGCATCTTCCCTATCATACGACAAGCTTTTTCACTGGAAGAAGGATTTGTCATTCTGTTCTGTTATTTCCTTCAGCTGTGGGCTCTGGGTCTCTCCTCTGAGAGGAGACATTTCCCAGCTCCAGGCCACCAAATCCTGCAGGCCAGGCGAGCTGGGAGCGTGTGGTGTGCATAACACAACCTCGGCACACGAGGTTCCACACGGCTCCCAAGACTCTTGTTTTCTGACCTCTCTGTGGCCACATGGATGAGTCAGCCTGCTTCCCTTTTTACTGTCATCACTTCTTTTCACCAACCAGAGTGTTTCTCCTTTATGTTCACGGGGGAAATCGTCTCATAGCTATGTTCTATCCTCTTTGGTCCCTAATGCAAATCACCATGATATCCTAAGGCTTTTCACTGCTAGTCTCTCAAGTACGAGGGCTTCTCTTCCTTGAAGTCATCTCCTCTCACCACGGTGCTGTAGAGAAGAACAAAAATTGAAGACTGGAAATAACGATGCCTCTTGCAACACAAAAGAAAGATGACTACGGTTGAAAAGGCAAAGGCCTTGATAAGACCTGGGGTTTAAGGATGAGACTCTAAGCACACGCTCTCAGAACCAAAGATAACCACTGGACCAGATTAACTAGATTCACCAGACTTGGCAATGCTATGGGGTCGGGGGGAGGTGAGAAGAAGAGCTGGGTGACAGAGTAGTAGAGTTGTTCCTCATGAGTCAGACAACGTAAAAGGCCCACAAAAGAAAAAAAAGAAGAAAGAAAAGAGAAGAAAAAGAAAAGAGAAGAAGAAGAAAAAAAAAAGACAGCTTTTTTTCAACTCTGTAGACCAGAAACAAGGCCAGGGAAGATGAGGCAATGGCAGGCCGGGGCAGCTGGAGAACAAAGCACCATGTAGACTAATGGGTAGCATGTTAATGGGAAACACCATGAAGAGGCTAAGAATATAGGAAGACATAGACAATAATACAGCTGATAATGGTTGCTGAAGTGTGGGCACTGGAAGATAAGGAACTTTAAGGACCATGACAATGAATGTGCAAGCTGAAAGTGTGCAAAGTAATCTTAATAATTAATGGGAAAAGGCTTCAATTGTTCCATGACCTTTGAAATTTTTCATCAAAATCTTAAAAGCTCTCTATTAATGTGTTGGGAAATGAAAAAATAGTAAAACTAATATTTATTTAGTATACTGTAATTTAAAACATTAGAAATAGAAAGTGTTTATTTGTAAAAAACCTATCAAGAGTAGTTTGAATAGAGCTTGTCTTCTTCACGTTGTATAACTTATGATTCGAAAAAAGAATCTTCTCTATACCTTGACAAATTGCCATAGTCCTTTCTAAGTTTGGATCAGCTGCCAACATTTTATCCTTTGTGCTTTCAATGTCATGAATTATCTCCAAGAGTTCCTTTAATGTTAAGATATTTGGTGGCATCCTGGGATATCTTCAACTTCTTCATCATAGTCACTTACCTCATTCAAGCCAAAACATTTGCCTTCGTTAAGTTCCTATGGCTACACATCTCGTCTTTCAAATGGTGGCAGTGTCAACGTTCTCATGGTCAATTATTTCTTCTATAACTCTATTTATGTTCAATTCAAATCCTGCAATGTTATTTGCACAGTGTGGTAAAAGTTTCTGCCATTCTGCACACATATTACCCACCGTTACTTCCTGCTATAATGCTTGGATGTTTTCCAATGCATGCTTTATCTCATATTTCTTCCAAAATTCGGCTACAGAAAATGCACGATATCCCCTTGTAGCATCAATAACCAGTCTAAAAGTCCATTTAAAATAAGAGGCTTCAAAAGCTGGTAGAAAGCAAATTCTGACATTTTCATTCAAGTCCCTGAGAGAATCAGGGTGACCTAGAGCATTATCTAACAGTAGTGGTTGTGCTTCAGAAGTTAAATTATTTTGCGTACTTCTGGACAAAAACACAATTGGAACAAGTTTTGAGACAATGATACCATGACCCGTGATCTTTTATTTGCATGCCAAATGACTGGTTGAGATGCTTTTTCATGATTGTTTAATGCTCTAGGATTCTCAGACTGATAGATCAGCACAGGTTTTAAAGTCTCCCTTTGCATCGCCTCCTACTAGAAGAGTTACCCTGTTTTTAACTCCTTTATAATCACATCGGGATCTGACATCTTTTGTGGCGCAAGTTCCTGAGGGGGCTGCTTTCCAACCTGCCCCTTTAACATTAAATATTTGAGGATCATCATCACCTGCCTTAACTAATCCTTGGGACCCGGATGCAAGTTTCTCAGCAGCATCCTTACCTGTGCTACAGCTTCACCTGATGGCTTAACATTAATCAGTTCACGCCAACTTCTGAATGATGAAACCGGTCTTTACAGACAGTATTTCTTCAATATCCACACATTTACCATTTTCTTTCAGTGTGGCAACTAACTTCAATACTTTGGCCTGACCGATAATCAAGCTGATTGGGATTTTTAAAATTACAGTCTTCGATCCAAAATATAAGTAAACACCCTATTTCAACCAAAAGCAACTTTCTGTTCCTAGCACAATTTAAACTAAAAGATGCTGAAACGACTTCACCTTGTTTTTACATTCACAGGATGTATTCAATATGCTTCACGCAGGCCTAGGTCTCATCCCATCTTTGCTTTGCTGTCAACATTTTCACATCTTCTAATCACTTCCAATTTCACTTCTAGCACTATCACTTTTCATTTCTTTGCTGTGCTTTCATTTTTATTGGCCAATTCCCTCTTTCAATTATTCATTCTTGTAAAATGACGTGTGGGTTTATCACTGGGAGATAAAGAAGCAGTACAACTACACGCTTTGTTGTCTGTGTGAACCGAATAACAGACGCACAGGGAACAATCACTGACAGAACTGAAAAAAGTAATATGATTTATCACTGATCATCAGGCACACTTGTTATCTATGCAGTGATTTGTGGACTGAAGCAAAGGTTGTACTTTGCGAAGTTACGGTTAGTACATCCTGGTAGCTGAAACCTGAATGATGCCACTGTGGGACTGGTGTTATCTACGTAAACCATACGTGTGCACAGGAGAACTGTACAAAGTTGCGTTCTGCCTTATTTCATTCCAATCCCTGCTTAACAATTACCTAGCCCAAATTAGGCTAAAAATTTTATAATCTTACTGAAATGATGAAACCTTAGGGAAAAATAAAAAGAGCCCTAAACTCTGACCAAATACGGAGAAATTAATTACATAAATAAGGCATACGGAAACAGAAGAGAAGGGTTACAATAACATTTCACTATAAAGTACAATTATTCACAAAATTAACTTATTGTGATGCAAGCATTTTTAAAAAGAGAAATTCTGTCTGTTAGAAGAATTGAGTACCAGCAATAATGGCAGCTGTGTAAAGGCAAATCTTCCAACAATTCTTCAAAATATAAAAAGACAATTTTAAGAGGCAAGAACAAATAAAACTGCATAAACCCATGCCCTCAGGATAACCGGAAGACTAGGGTCATTTCAAATTACCTGTAAGTAAAGAAAGTAAATACCAAATCCTAGTGAGCTACTATCAGTTCTGCTGTAACACTTATTTTGAAAACGCAAATTCTGGTGTTCAAACATGATTGGCACATTAGGGAACAATTAGAACATAATGAGAATTTTGAGTTTGCTTATGAGCATCTTCATCTGCAAGAAACACTAGGTGAATGCAGAAAACTGCACCCAGCTGAACCAAGCTGGTAGGAATAGGAAACACACTCTGCCTGCCTTGAAAATCTACCAGCTCCCTCAGTTCACCACAGGAGCTATGAGCTGCACCCACCCATCCGTATCTGGTCTTACAACTTTCCATTCGATAAAACAACTCGAAAGCTACAGTCCTTCCTAAGGCCACTCCACAGGCAAACTTCAGGTCGTTCTCCAGGTGAAGTGCCATACTTATTGGATTGACATTTCTAATGACTTAACATGGGTAAAAATAGTGCTACAGTTTTTATTAGGTTCCTACCTATTTTTGTAATGAGCCATGGACGGTATTTAAGTATTGTGCCCTGTTATAGATTGTGTGTGTGGCCCCCATTCCCCACCCAACATTCGTATGTTGCTGTTCTAATCCCCAGTACCTCCAAATGTAACTGTATTTGGTGATAGGTCCTCTAAAGAGGTAACTAAGATAAAATGAGGTCATACAGGTGGGCCCTAATCCAACAGGACTGGAGTCCTTATGAAAAGAGGACAGAAGGACAAAAACGCACACAGAGGGGAGACCATGTGAGGACAGACGGAGAAAGAGGCCATCTACAAGCCAGGGAGAGAGGTTTCGGAAGAGACCAACCCTGCTGACACATTGATTTCCAACTTCTAGCCTCCAGAACTGTGAGAAAATGAACTTCTGTTGTTTGAGTCACCCAGCCTGTGGTACTTTGTTATGGCAGCCCTAGCAAACTAACACATGCTCTCAAACCCATTTTCCCCACAAACCCTGTGGTTTTTATTGTGCAGTTTTGCACAGCATGATGATGTTGAAGAACGCATAGGTTGCACCACAGTAGAACTGACTGCGTATCTCCTGTTCCTGCTGTAAGTCATCACAGAAACAATGGTATTCCAGGAAAAACTATGTGGTAGCTGTGGTCTTAAGATGGATCTAAAATCACAGCCTAAAAGAGAAAGTCCCCCTACATGGGAAAATACTGGGGGTGGGGGGTGGGGGGTGGGGAGAGGGCTACAGGGAAGGAACTAACTTAAAAGTGCATCCGACTAGAGATAATCATACTAAGTGAAGTCAGGCAGAAAGAGAAAGACAAATACCATGTGATATCACTTATATGTGGAATCTAAAATATGACCCAAATGAACCTATCTATGAAACAGAAACAGAATCAAGGACATAGAGAACAGACTGGTGGTTGCCAAGGGGGAGAGGGGAGGAAAAGGGTTGGATTGGGAATTTGGGGTTGGCAGATGCAAACTGGTATATATAGGATGGATAAACAACAAGGTCCTACTGTATAGCACAGGGAACTATAGTCAATATCCTGTGATAAACCATAATGGAAAAGAATATGAAAAAGAATGTATATGTATCTACAACTGAGTCACTTTGCTGTACAGCAGTAATTAACACAACACTGTAATTCAACTATACTTCAATAAAATATTAATTTAAAAAAATTAATTAAAAAAAGTGTATCCAGACACCAGGAGGCAGTCTTGGAAAGGCGACTATTTGGGGGAAAACAAGGTAGAAAGGAAAGAGGAGGCACTCTGGAAACCTCCTGGTGAAGAGAAAAAAGCCAAGAGGGGAAATTTAGAAAACTGCAAGAGAAAAAACTTTTCAACAATTTAGGGGCAGATAAATCCTCCCCCATTCCCTGCTCCCACAAAAGCCATCCAGGAAAGCAACCACACTGTAGACTCTGTCGGAAGCCCGGCAGACACCCCCTTAAACAAGAGGCCAAAGTAGACATCGCCAGCAACGGGACAGACAGACATCACATACCCCCTGATATCATGCACTGAAAAGGACACCAGATCACTTCTGGGGTATTTCTAGCAAAAATGCATGACCTGAAGATATCATGATTAAACACTGGACAAACACAAATTGAGGGACATTCATTACGCCAAAAAAATGACCTATACTCTTCAAAAATGTTAAGTTCATGGAAGACCAAGAAATACTGAGAACCTATTCCAGATTAAGGGAGAATAAAGAGGCATTACAACTAAATAAAACAGGTGAGCCTAAATTATATGGGGGACATGTCCTATAAAGGGCAATAGTGGGGCACAAATTCAATTTAGCACAATTTGAATAAAGTACATACAACAGATCATTGTACTGTGACTATGTAAGAGAGTGTCCTTGTTTTAGGAAATGTAAACTGAAGTATTTAAGGGTGAAGGGTAGCAAGTCTGTAATTTACTCTCAAATGGTTAACAAAAATTAATGTATATAAGGGAGTGTGTGTGTGTGTGTGTGTGTGTGTATGTGTGTGTGTGTGTGTGTGTGTGTGTGTGTAGGGAGGGGAAAGGGGAGGGGGGGACAAAGAGAGAATGATAAACTGACCATCAGAAAATGTTACCATTTGAGGAATGTGGGTAAAGGATATATGAGAATTCTTTGTACTCTTTTTGCAACTATTCTGTAAGTATGTAATGATTTCAAAATTAGAAGTTAAAAAGAGAGAAAGAGATAAATTTTGCCTAGCCTCCCAATCTATACTTTCTGGTCAAGTTCGTAATTCATTCGCTAAGAACAACAAGGCCAAGAAAGAGTAGAAGGGAGTATAATTAAAGAATGAAGAACAAAAGGGAATTAGAAATTCACAAATAATATTATCACATCATCTTAAAATCTGAATTCAGAAATTTTAAAAAAATCTTGGAATCAGGCTCCATAATATAGGTTGCAAAATTGTGATTTAAACCACCAACCCTGCCAAGTAGCACAGGGTAAAATTCTTTCAGCCTTTCCTTGGGTGTTCCTGAGTCAATGACTCTGTAAGTTGATTTTGTATAGCAGCAGGCACTCACATAGAGAGAAGGACCAAGCAAAAAGGTTATATTATGTGACATTTTCTTAAAGTGTATCTTATTACTTTCAAGTGCATATAGCCCAACCAACTGCTAAGAGGAAAGAATAATGGAGTGACTCTTAACATGACTTCATTCCAACAGCAGCACTTGACCCAGGCGCCCTCATCATCCCTAGATCATTATAGCTTTGTCCAGATTAGTCCCCTCCCTCCATTCACTCTTCCTTTCAATCTCTCCAGCTATACTCTTCCAGATTCTCCATTCTATACACCTTCTATGCCGTGACTCCTTTACCAAAACCCTTCGAAAAGTACTTATACAGAATCAGGTTCAAATATCTTACCCTCAGTATTCAAGGTCTCCCACCATCTAGTCTTCAGCTTCTTTTCCAAACTTGTTCTCTATTCTTCCTTCAGCCAAACTAGCCACCGTGTCTGTGCTGACCCCCAGCTTTCCCTGCTGATCCTCCAAGCCCCACTTGGGGGTCCACTTAACTCCATGAAGCCTGTTCTCACCAACTCAACCACTTCCCTCTCCTTGGAAGATGTAGGAATTAGAACTTGCTGCATGTAAGTAAGTAAAAAAAGCAAAAGAAGGAAGGGGGGAGGGAGGGAGGGAGGAAGGAAACAGAAGCCCTACAAAGTTCTGAATTTTTTGACTATCAATAGTCTAATTTTTGCCCATAATTTCTCCCTCCTTTCATTCATTTTATTGCTCCAGCTTTGCACATACTTATTCTATAATACAATAGGACAAAGCAGCTGTGAGAGCACAGAGATAGCAAAAGTATTGTAGTTCTCAAAGAAGCATGAAACAAAAATGGTGCGGGAAGAACTGGTGCTGTGGTCCGAGACAAGGGGCCAGAGTGCAGGGAAGGTAGCGGCTGGTGGTGGGGGGGGGCCCGCTGCCACCAGGGAGCGTGGTGCTTCCAGCGTAGGCCATTGGCAGTACAATGCTATATATCCCAACTGGGGAGGGACCGAGGGTCAGCATACAACGCCCCCAAAGACAGAAGTGTGAACTACATCCTAACCCAGTTCAACTTATTAACCGTTATAATTAGGTAAATCTAAATGAATGAAATGTTGCCATATTTTCAAAGTACAGCAGTAACACAGGATAGATTCTCTATGGAAGATATAAGCATTTGGTTATAAAAACAGAGATCCTGTTGGTGGAGGCACTGGGGGAAACTCAAGGCTGTACCTGACCCCTCCCTCCTCTTTACTCAGGACAAGGGCTTCAAGGTCATTTCAAGATATTCCCTGTGGGTAACCATGTGTGGGGACCAATGTCAACTAGACTTATTGTGGAGATCATTTCACTATATGTATATAAATATCAAATCATTACATTGTGTACCTCAAACTAATATTATGATATATGTCAATTACATCTAAATTTTTTAAATAAATTAATTTTTTTGAAAGAAAAATTCTTGTAATTGTAGTCCAGTTCCACAAAACCAAGAGCCCAGCTCAAAGGGGGAAATTTTTAAACTGTGTTTTCCTCTTTGAAAAGTCTTTAAAATAAAAAGAGACAAAAAGCATTTGAGTAATGACATCCTGCAACCCCCCCAAAGAGCTCCCAAGAATAAAATTCATCCTAAACCAAGAGAGCTACACCCTTTACTTCCCATGTTTCCACGTATGAAAATCATTCATTCCCTTGCCCAACTCCCCCAGTGGACTGAGCTCTTTGACAGCAAACTGCCTTTTATTTATCCCTTTTATTTATGTATCTGCAGCTCCCAGCCCAATTTATGGGCCCAATAAATGTTTGTTATGAAAATAAATATTTAGCCAGAATGGTGAGAATGTAGTAAAAGTAGTTGGCCATTTTGACCACACACACACACACACACACAAAGATATACCCTGGAGGCCAGAAACTTCAGGAATAGCATATAACTCAAATATTCAGTCTGCACAATTCAAGGTAATCGTAGTAATAGTTAACACATTTCCAGCAGGTATCTAATCACTTACTCTTCATTAACAAACCTTTGAGTCAGGTACTCCTATGACTTAACATAAAAGGAAACTGAGGCCCAGGGAGGTTAAGTAACTTGCCCCAAATCACACAGCCAGAGAGGGGTAGAGCCAGGGTTCAAACGCAGGCAATCTCCAGAGTCCACACTTTCAACCATCATACCAATACAAATATATCAAAATAGATGAAATAAATGCATTCTAAGAATTAAGCAAAAAGTATAATATTTTAATTGCACACTTTTGGGTTAATTTTAAGAATGCAGTCTAATTTAAACAGCATTAAATGGTAATTAAAATTTTTTTTGTTTGTTTTGCTTTTAAAAGCTACCTAAGTTACTGTTAAAATAGAGAGCTCATTAATTATAACTATTTGTAGGGCAATCATAATTACTAAAAACTGACATTTTAATTATTAGTTTAATCAAAATAACATTAATATAGTATGGAGATTTTTCTTTAATAACAGTAATCATTTTTAAAATGTACATATTTTAAATGTTTAAATATTTAGTTATAAATATGAATTATGGTGTTAAAGCCAAAATGAAATAAACACAAATGAAATAGAACATTTTAGCCGGGTTACCATGAAAAAATATCTGGTATGTGACTCCATCTTCCTGTTCCTTTTCCTGAGAGGTGGTGAAGCACAGAGGACCATATCCAGGCTTTGGAGCACTGCTGGAATCATGGCTGGTCCATTCTCCAGCTCTGTGACCTCAGGGAAGGTACTTAACCTCTCTGAGCTTTGTAAATAACACCAACAACCTCAAGTTATTTGGAAGACAAAAATATGTAATATACATAAGACAGCATACCTAAAGTAAATAAATGTTAAATCCTTTTCTTTGTTATAAGAGAAACAAGAACAGACTGATAACTTTTGTCTCTGTGCATGAGAAAGTCCAAACTATACTGATGCTTTCCAGAGTCCAAGGGACAAGCAATGTTTCTCCATCCCCCTTTTTCATTTCTGAAACTTTGAGGAAAACAATTGCATTAATATATCCTAAATCTAGATTCCAATTTATATGGATGGCTTATGCCAAAATAAAGTATTTACTTTAAAATTTAACTTTTGAAATTATTTTGTTTTAAAAATCTTTTTTTTTTTTAAACTGACAACTTTGGCCTCTGTGAGCCTCTGTGATGACTTTAAACTCTGTGTAAGATGGAGATCTCTTCACCTTACCCACTGAAGGCAAGAGACAGGACCAGATGATATTTAGTGGTTTCTTTAGCAAAATAAGGTTTTAAATTTGTCAACAAACAGGAACAGATCCAGAAACATGAGTAGCTCTAATGAAAAGGCAGAGTCCATTCTCCTGAAAAAGGATTCACGGTAACAAGCAGGTAACAACTAACAATTTTCAGGCCAACCACTTGCTCCTTGTCCAACCCAAGAACCAAAATGCCTATCAAATGGCCCTTTCCTGGTCTGTTCACCTTCTCAGGCAGTCCGGTGGGCAGAAAAATCCCATGGCTCATACAGGTCCCAGCACCCCAGAGGCCTCCCATGAACTAACAACGAAGCAGATGAAGGAAATCCCTCTTTACAGAAATAGTCCAGTTAACAAATGAATAAGGAATGACTGACACTGTTTTGCAACCCCCACTTGTCATAGATCTAGACACTCAGCATCAACAACACTAATTTTCTTCCCAATGTCATAGAGAAATATCTCAGACATTGTATGCTTTCTACCACTAAAATATCTATATATCTCTATCTATGTATCCTGAATTTGATCAAACCTATAGATCTATTATCAATTTACAAGAAATACAAAATCGCACAGTGGGGATGCTATCAGGAGAAAAAGGATGAAGACAGAAGCTGTGGATTATAAAATACTTAAAGGGATTTTTTTTTTTTTTTAAAGAATCAATCCATGGTGCATGTAGTTTTATCAGGATAATTACTTCATAAGAAGGGGCTATAGAAGTCTTCCGGGGTGGCTGGCAAAGTTCTAGTGTCCTGAGTGGTGTTAGAAGGGTATTTCCTTTACAACAATTTGTTAAGCTGTACGTTTGTTTTACCTGGTTTCTCTCTCTCTCTTTCTACACACACACACACACACACACACACACACACACACACACACATACAATAAAAAAGAGTTTAAAAGGAAGAGTGAGATTCTAAAGGTAATTCCAGATTAGCCATTACAGACTAAGTATGTGCTAAAGTGCTTAGAGTATCAGTAATAAAATTCTCCTCTCCTGCTCCTATCCCAATTAGAAAGAATAATTTTGGATTTAATACTTAAAAAAAAAAAAAGAGGAAATGAAGAGCTCACTATGAGAAGAAGTCAGAACTCTGAGAAGGTCCTTAGAATTCCTTTACTATTTAGTAAAGGAATTTAAGTAAAGGAATGCTCTTTATTTTGAGTTATCCTGGAGGGACACCATATAATCTTTACAATGCCTGGGTGTCCTGAAGGTTTGTATTTGCCTTGCCTTTTCTTAAAAACTAAATCTCTCACCTTAATGTGGGGGTGAGAAGGTGGTTTGGTGGGTCTGTTCTTCATTGCTCATCTTTACTAAATGCTTTTCAGATCTTTTTTTCTAGCTCATTCAAGACACCTTGGTTTGGGAGAGAGCTGCTTATAGAGATTCCAACTTGAATAAGAAAGTCTCTGCTGCAAAGACTTCAAACTCAGGGACAGAAGTTGCACAGGAACATGGATAATTCCTTGATGAGCTAAGAGCTAGAGCCAGGACACAGACAAAGGAGCAGAGATGTTCCGTCATTCCCTGAACTCTGCAGCCTATTCATGTCATTTATCTAGTGCCAACTTTGCAGAGGAAGGGAACCACATTTAACCTACAGAGAAATGAAGAAGGCAGCAGGGAACATAAAAGCGGAGCTCAGTAAACATTACACTAGCTTAACAAGAAAAATCAGAGATGTATCTCAATGTTCTTCATCTAATTTTAAAATGGGGAGGAGGATATAGAAGCAGCATGATAATCCTAAATACGTTCATTTAGTTAAAAATCTAAGGTCTAGATATAATTTAAATAAAGTTCAACAGGCATTCTATTCCAAGTTTGTTAAATTTCACTATTCATTAGCAGTGATATAAATATGGGATATGTCATTACCAGATTAATTCTTGGATAGTTTTTATATATAAATATCCAAAAAATCACTTTATATCCAAAAAACCACTGTTTAGCCAAGACAGGTATTTTTATATGAAGGGGAAGCATGCATACCTAAAGTACTATGAGACAACCACCAATCTCACTCGCTACATATACTTTTTGTACTCAAGTAGGTAAACCAGAGTTTAAGGGCAGTTTTAGTAAGATCAGCTAACTGCAGAGCTATAATTTCACAGAGTTCTAAAATTTCTTATAACCTACTTTTATTTTTTTAACTACTCAAAACTAAAGGATTATTCAATACAATCATTCTAAGTATTTGTTTTATAAAGGCTGTTCCCATTCATATTGAACAATGACACAGAATGAGATATATTAGCATGTGCAAATATATACTTTACCAGAGAAAAATATGTTCCACCTTTTCTTCTTATATTTGTCTTGATCTGCTTTTATGTTTGTCTTTATGATGTTTCGGAAAACAGAACTTAAAAGAAATAAATTGTTTGGACAATCCTTTGTTTTAACATCATTCAAAACCTCTTACAACAAGAATACACTGAAATCCTAAATGAAAACATGCCAGAAATTTCTGTACCATTTTCAGCTTGATCCTAAACTTTAAAAATTTCATTACGCTTTCAATATCATCCTTTTACAACATTTTTAAGCAAAAGGTTGAAGAGGTTTTACCAATTAAAAATCTCTGAGATTCACTTGGTAAAACTGCCACATTTTAGGAAGCTACAATAACACCAGAGTAATCTGAGTGTTTGTTCCTTATCACAGGTGTGAAAGCTCCCTCCGCTGCCCCAAACTTTACCCTGTTGTGCAGTTACTTGTAAGGAAAATAATAGGAGTTATCATAAGGATCTGGCTTTAACTCAGAAACCCAGTCATAACACAGACGAGCTGTGTGGCTTTGGGCAAATTACTTAGTCTCTCTGAGCCTCCACAGCCTTACAGAAAATAGAGATTATATTATGTATGTACATCTGTGAGAATTAAATAATGCTATATACACTTATAGCATCTGAGATAGAGTAAGAACTCAAAAGTTCCTATTTCCTTCTCTTTTCTCATCAGAAATGTTGAGAGTGGAGGGGTAAGAAAAGTTTGCCTGTGATACACTCTAGGTCTGGAATAGTGGTTCTTCTATTGTGGTCCATGACCAGTAGCACTGACACGGCCTGTGAGCCTGTTAAAAATGCAAATTCACGGCACAGGCCCCAGCTCAACCTAACAAATTACAATCTCTCGGGATGAACCCAGGAAACTGGGTTTTAACAAGCTTTCTAGGTGTTTCTTAAGAACATTAAAGTTTGAGAACTACCGTTCTACAAACACAGAGTATTGACAGACGGCATCCTCTCGCGATTCCTTATCCCGCTTCCTGATCCTGGCGGACCTCCCTCTCCTTCCCTGCTCGCCACTCCAGCTCCCTCAACTGCCCAGTTCTGGAGACTCTGCTTTTGACTTCGCTGGCTCACTTCCCAGACCACAGCTGGTTGCTACCCCTCCTGGCAGTCCTCTCCTGATGACAATGATGTAACCGTCACATCGCCACCCCAGCACCACCCTGGTACACAGACAGACAGATATGCACCCAGGCTGTACAGCGCCCTCAGGAGCAGGCTGGCCTGTGCCCATCTGAATCCCAAGTGAGTGATCCTTCCCGTCCAGAAAAAGCATCATTCTGCCAACCCAAGGTACCTGGGGCAGAGAGGAACTCCCAACAACTGCGTCTCACTTTCAAGGCTTTACCTGGAATTGACAAGTCAACTGAGGAAGGTTTTACAGATCTAGCTGGCTAGTTCCCAGAACTGAGTCCACACCCACATCCCGCCTCCCTGACCCAGCTGCGGAAAATGCTCATCCAAACCCAAGTCGCAGAGCTCATTACAATTTATGTCCTTTCAACCACTCTGTCTCAAGACAGGACAAAAGGAGCAACACTCTTGCAAACAGAAACTCTAAACAACAGTTATGATGGACACTTGCCGGAGGCAGACATCTCAGTAGTTACCGGCCTGGACTGACAGCATCATAACTACTTACTAGACAAATACTTCCGGACGAGCAAGAGCTCCCACGCAGTACGAGAAGGCCGACTGCGCACTGGAGTGGACTTCTGTCGCTTCAGCTGCTTAGCACCCCTAATCTGCGAGAGGGAAGATGTCTTGCCCCCTCCCATGTGGCTACGGTGGGGACCACTGTGCCCGACCTGCTCCCTAGCGAGGATGTGGCCAGGAAGGGCCCATCATATTCGGCTGCCCAGAGTGATGACTTATATACACTCTGACTTCAACAATATAAAACATGCGTACAAATAAACTATACTTAGAAGATAATATGTGGCTTCCCTGGTGGCGCAGTGGTTAAGAATCCACCTGCCAATGCAGGGGACACGGGTTTGAGCCCTGGTCTGGGAAGATCCCACATGCTGCGGAGCAACTAAGCCTGTGCGCCACAGCTACTGAGCCTGCGCTCTAGAGCCCGCGAGCCACAACGACTGAAGCCCACGTGCCTAGAGCCCGTGCTCCGCAACAAGCGAAGCCACCTTAATGAGAGGCCTGCGCACCGCAACGAAGAGTAGCCCCCACTCTCTGCAACTAAAAAGAAAGCCCGCGCGCAGCGACGAAGACTCAACGCAGCCATAAATAAATAAATAAATTTAAAAGAAGATAATATGCAAACATTATTTTTAAATATTGGGCATATGGGTAATTATTAGCAAATATTCTTTAATACTGCTGGTCTATCATCTTTCAACAATGATAAAAGAAAACATGCTTGCCAGGTATGTTTTCACACAGCTTGAAGATAAATAAATATTACCCCAAATTTTCTTTATTTATGTAAAAGTCATTCATATTCATTTATATTCACTTACTTTGAGGCAGCTGTGATCCTAAATGTTTTATAACACACATTTAACCCCTAAAACAACCCTCTGAGGAAACAGGCAGAGAAGGCTACCAGAGGGTTGCACAGTCAGGAATCCACACTGCCAGAATCAAAACCACACTCGCAACGGCCAGCCCGTTCTGCTTCTCGACTGCGGGGCTAAATTCATTAAACTTTCTCTCCATCTGTGGAGTCCGCACTCTAAAGAAGCACAGAGAGTTCTATGGGAACCCTATCTCGTCTATGGCCATCCTTCCTTGAGCTGTGATTTTTGTCAGATTTCATCAGCTAAATAAAACCAAATCCAGCCGGTACTCAGAAACACAAGAAAAGCACAGTGGCTTCAAGAATGCTCTAGATGTTACTGAGGTGACACTTTTCCCCAATATTTAAAAATAATAATGTTTGCTTGCATATTACCCTCTAATTAGAATACAATGTGTTTACAATGAATAGCGTTCCATGTACAATGAACATCATTAAACAAATCTTGTCCTGTTATAAACAGTTAGTATGAAAACAACTGAAACTGGAATAACCTCTTATTAGTGAGACATAGCATGAATGGGTAATGACATCTGGGATCATACATTTTCTCTCTACAAAAATGTCAATTAGTCCTGGCAGCCACGGCCTCAATTAGTACCTTCGCATATTAATTTTCACCTTCAAAAGAATGATTTAGCAATGCTCCAAGATTATGAAATTAAACCAAGCAGTTTTCTTTGCCCTAGTACATTTCAGTACTAATCTCCTAGTAAAACAACCTCTAAATTTGTCAACTTTCTTAATTTTCAATTGAAATTCCAAAACAGGACACTAAATTAAACACTAAGGTTTCACAGTAAATAATGAGTATTTATTCAAGTCAAAATGGTCACATTTCACCAAATTATTACCTTAAGTTATCTGTGCAGCCACTTCCAACACATATATGCCAACCAGAGGAAAAGCTCCCTGATTTGGACTAATGAAATTCCTAAAAACTAAACTAATGAAGTTAATTAACCAACTATTAAAAGGTAACTTAACTTTGCTACATTTCAAATACCAGGTAACTCACACTTGGGAAACTAATTATTCAGGAGAATTTCTGAAGATGTGCAAATGGCATATCGGTTGATATGGATTTACACAGGATTTACACAGGCTGTAAGTGGATTTACACAGGATTCTGAAATACAGGCACCTGTAAAAGATGCTTGAAAAATTTATTATTATTTCCTTCTTTGTGGCTCTGAATCCATTATCTCAATTTCATCTTCACTAGTAGTTCGGCCTTTCTATTAAGAAAGAGCTCACACTAAGAACATCAACCCCATACAAATTCATAACTTAGAATATGCAGCATTTTCAATTTTATTAAGAACTTTCATTAAATTTCATCTCATATTCTAGAAATAGAACTTAACCTAATTCTTACCTTAAAATGATTGTATACTATTAAAAATATATAAAACTAAAAGAATGATCATCAGATTATTTACAGCTGGTTCCCAATTATCCAAAGAGGTCCATACATACTTAACATGACAGAGACAGCAAATGAGTCTCATCTCTATGGCAACCCTAATCAATTAGTAATGACCTCCCAGAGCATGTTTTAGAGAAGGATTCTGATGCAACAGAGCCAGGACCGGGATGCAAGTGAAGAGTGCAGTAGCATGGGTGCCATGCTTCAGTCACCTACGCCCACTATTAATAAATATTCAGAGACTGCCAAGTTAATAATTCAATAAAACATAATCTAAAAAGAAAATTAGCCTGCAAAAGTGAGTGGCACATTATGAATTCCAAAGCCAAATAAAATTGATTTGGGGAAAATTTCGCTTGTTGCTACAGCTTCTATCTGGTGATCCTCTTCTGATGGTGCTGGGGTGAATTTCACTGTTCATTCTGACAGGAAACTGGATTTTCTTATGCTTCACTTTGCATTGCTCATTCTGGGAAGAAAACTGCATTTTCTTGGTTTTCACTTTATATATAATTTATGGAAGGAAGTTGAACATTCTTGTGTTTCACTTTACAGGATACTAACAGTAAAACCACCCAGCCCACACCCTAATACCCTTGGGTAACATTAGCCTGCTGCTGAACAGGGGCCAGAACATACACCACATGGCTCTATTCCAGGGCTTCTCGACGGGTGCAGCCAGGGAATGTGCCTAGGGGCAAGGGCATTCAAATCCACAAAACAGGCCTGGCATTTAAAATGTAATTTCAGTATTAAACTAGGCACAAATGCATTATTTAGAAGAACACAAAATTGGCATGGATCTTTAGAAGAAAAGAGATTACAAAAAATGTTCCCTTTATGGAAAGACCTGCGCGCACACACATAAACACACACACACACACACACACATACACACACACACACAGACATACCCTCTTGGGTTCAGTCTCTGCATTCAGAACACTTCGGTGGAAAGCTCAGAGAAACACAGCACTGTGCCATTAGTGTCCACAAACTGAGGACCGACTCGGAAAATGTAACAGTTATCTTGATTTTCAAAGGGGAGAGGGGTAGCAAGCTGATCTTGGTAACAGCTTCCAACAAAAAAAGTGCATTTGGGCAGAAAATGTTTTGTTTATTACAGTTATATCTGCACCCTAATCACATTAATAATAGAGATACTTAACATTTGAGCATTTCCAGGCAATATGACCCCAGAAGCTGGGGGTGTTACCCTTCCACTACTTGCCAAGAATATTCCAACTAGTAGTGGGCCTTTGTATTTCACATGATGTCTCCTCTGTCCACAATGTTCTTCTCGCAGATATTTCCCTGGCTCATGCCCTCACTTTCCTACCACTTTTCTAAAACAGCACTCCACCCCATCAAGACTGCTATTCCCCAATTGCCTTACCTTTCTTCTTCACAGCACAGACATGGTGCTATGCATTTCTCCGTTTACCTGCTAACCTGCCGTGAACACTCCACACAGGCAGCACCTTGTTCTGTTATGCTTTTCACATATTATCAAAGCCCACGAACAGTGCCTGGCATACAGCAGGAGAATTAAATATTTGTGGAATGAATGACTACTAGACTGTATTTATTCAGAAATGTATCCTATGAGACATGAAGATATCAGATTTGTATGCCTACAGCACACTCCAACCAGGGCAGAAAGACGTACTCCCAAGGCCTCCCCAGCAATGCCACAGTCTGCCTTATTTTAGCCACACATAACCACCTGGCTGCCCACAGAAATGCCAAATATTTTGAAATAAGCCCACTGGAGATACAAATGTGAACTTAGTCACTCTGGTGATAATTTTTGTTAAAAACTGACACTCACTAGAAGGAAGTAGAGAACCTATCCAGGCACACAAGATGCCATATTTGTCCCTTGGAGTGATGGTGAGGTGCTATAGACTGTGCCCTTCCAAAATTCAAATGTTAAAGCCCCAACCCCCAATGTGACTGTATTTAGCGATGGGGTCCTTAGGAGTTAATTAAGGTTAAATGAGGTCATAAGGGTGGGGCCCTAATCTGATAGGACTAGTGGTCTTATAAGAAAAGGAAGAGAGAAAGATCCTTCTCTCTCCACCCACACTGATGGAGAAAAGCCACGTGAGGACACAATGAAAAAGGGGTCATCTACAAGTCAGGAAGACAGCCCTCACCAGAAATCAAATTGGCCAATACCTTAGTCTTGGACTTCTAGCCTCCAGAACTAGTGGCGTTTCCTTATAGCAGCACAAACTAACACGTAGAGAGTCGAAAATCAGATGATGCTTAACAGCCTTGAAATCCTTCAAAACCAGCTCCTCTTCTCCTGCTCAATCCTCCCCATGTGGTTCACCACAAACCTGTCTCATCCTCACGGACAAGCTGTTCTGCTTAGGATCCCCCTGCTGCAGTAACACAAGTCAACTCTGAAAGGGTTTTGTTTCTAACTCCATGTCTTTCTAAGCCTCGGTAAATCTAAATATGGGGGTATCAATAATACACCTCATAGGGGCTTGTGAAAATTAAACTAACCTGTGGTAAAAGTTTAGAGCAGTATGTCACACAGGGTAAATGCCGTTTAATATTGGCTACTATTATCGGGAGCAGGACCATCCAGTCTTACTTCCAAAATAACACTATGCAGTGTGTATAACCAGTACCCTCGTTTCAGGAAACTGAAGCACAGAAAGGTCACGCAGTTTTAAGTGGAGGAGCCAAGATTTGAAAGCAGGCAGTCTGAATCCAGGGTCTAAGCTCTCAACTCAGCGACTGGCCCACAGTGAAAACCCTATAAAGGTTATTGCTTTTATTACTAATGTCACACTATAATATTAGTAAAGAAAACAAAAGTGGGCATTAATCAAGAAAGCAATTTATTTTTCCTTTCCAATGCTGTTCTTATAAGGTCTCATCAATCATTTTATCTAACAGTAAAACTATAATTCTATCTGCTTATTAAAAAGAATGCTTCTTTGTGTGCACTAAAAATAGCTGTTATCTCAATATATTCCTCAAAGTATTGAGAAGTTCTGAGTAAGTAGTTCACGTTTATGACTCCTATGTGAGTCAACACCTTCCACAAATAACAATGAAGCAAGTCTGCTTTGGTCTCTCTCTCTCTATTAGCAGCACTTGACCACTCTCCCCTCGGAACAGTGGTCTCAAGTCTTGCATAGGAAAGAATCACTGCAACAACTACCTGTAGAATACACATTATTTTCAAGCACACATGTAATATTCACTAAAATGGCAATATACATACACATTCTCTGACTCCAACTGCAACAGAAATCAAAATCAATGACAAATCTTTGTTTTGGGTAAAAAAACCCCCAAAAACAGCTAAAAACTATATAATATGTAAAACAGAATGATAAAACCCTACAGGTAAAATCATAAACAAATTCAAGAAAAGAACCATGTCGTTAGATTTACTATGTATGAAGTGCAATTTTTAAAGAGAAAAGACCAAAATCTTAAGCATCCCTTTTAAGAAGTTTTTAAAAAATCAGTAAAATCGACCCAAAGTAGAAGAATGGAAATAAGCGCAGAAAGTAATGAAACAGAAAGCAAATGATAAAGAGGATGAATAATGTCAATGTCAAAACTCATTTCTTTGAAAAAAGTAATACTGACCAACCTCCTACAAAAACAGAAAAAGGCAAAAAATTAAAATACAAATAGACAATAGCAGAAATGAAGAGGAAACACAAGTATAGATGCAACTACCTAGATTAAACATATATGACTTCTCATGAATCACTTTGCGCTAACAGATTTGGACATATGGATGAAATGAACAAATTCCTGAAAACTGAAACTCGAAAAAACTGAATAAGAAAGAGAAAACTTGAATTGTTTCATAAGCATTAAAGAAACTATATCAGCAGTTAAAATGCTACACCCATATATTATTTTATAGGCTTGTTCAACCAAACAGCCAAGAATGAAATAAGGCTGATATTACATCAACTATTCAATAGTATAGAAAAAGTGGGCATATTCCCCAACTCATTGTATCATGGGACATAACCTTAACACCAAAATGTGACAAGAATGAGGAAGGACAATTATAGGTCAAGTTCACTTAAGAACATAGACATAAAACAAAACAACAGGACATTTAGTTGGCATCAAGACATATACATTAAAGTATTTTAACATCTCTAAAACCAAAATACATCTTACAGTCTAAGATACTTTATAATCATCATGTGCCACTTAAAAAAATTAATATCCTTGAAATAGGGATGCATGTTACATAAATGGCATTTTAAGTTTGAAAAAAGAAGTATTGGCAAATCATACTCTAACAATAAGAATAATTCATAGCCAACTTGGGTTTATCCCAGGAATGCAAGGTTGGCTTAACATTAAAATATCAATTAATGCATTTAATGCAACATGCTATTCACAAAAGATAACTTAGTTGATTATCTCAAAAAGAACAGAAAACTTTTTGATAAAATTCAACATCTTTTGGAAAACAAACAAACAAACAAACAAAAACCTCCTACATGCTAGGAACAGAAGGGAATTTCCTTAACCTGATAAAGGTGTCCACAAAATGCCTATTTACATTAAAAGCATTTCCTGTAGGATTTAGAACAAAACAAAGATGCCCCTTATTACTATTTCAATTCAACACTGTATTGTGATTCCAAGCTAGTACTGTACGGCAGGAAAAAGACATAAAAGGATTAAGGATAAGCAAGGAAGAACAGAAGTGTCCTTATTTGCAAATGTTATCACTGTCTTCATATAAATAACCTAGGAGACTTTCCCTACCAAATCCTGAGATTCATTATAAAACTGTAGTATTTAAGACAATGTGATAATGGCAAAAGGACTGTATAAACAGACCAAAGGAACTGAAGAGCAACACAAAAATAGAACCACACAAAGATTGACCCTTGAAATAGAGAAACTGACGTGGAAGATATATTACTGCTCAGTTGGAAAAGCTGGACTTTTCAATACGTAGTAGTGTGGTGACAAGTTAGACATGTAGGGAAAAAAATGAAGCTGGTCTCATCCCATCCCCCATACTCAAAAACCAAGTCCTAGTGATTTGACGACCCAAGTGCGAAAGACAAATCTCTAAAGCTTTGCAAAGATAATACAGTAGAATACCTTATGACCTCAGGATACAGGATACATTTTTCTTAAACAAGAAACAAATGCACGATCATAAATAAGAAGATGGGCAGATCTGACTATACTAACTTAAGAACCGTCATTCATCAAAATCTCCAGGAAGAAAGGGAAAAATAAGCCACAAACTGGGAGAAGATATTTACAGCACAAATAACTCACAAAAATTTGTTTCTAAAATATATAAGAAACTCTTAAGAATCAATAAAAAACTAGCAAACCATTCAGAAAAATGAGCAACCAAAAAAATTCCCACCCAGGAATTTCAAAGAAAAGGTAAACAAGTGGCATCTAAACATATGAAAACATGCTCAACTCATTCATAATTAGAGAAATAGAGAATTAAAACCACATGGAGGTACTAGGTTCAAACCCACTCAAATGAAAAAAATTTATAAGTTAGACAATGTCCAAATGTTGCCAAGAATGTGTGGAACCAGGAAATTTCATTTTTTGCTGGAGAGTGTAAACTGCTTTATAAAAAAATGTTTTCTTTTGAAAATTTGGCTTTACCTACTAGAGGTGTACATGCAACCATATAACCCAACAAATCCACTCCTAGATATACATTCTGGAGAATCTTCTCTTGCCTGAGAAGATGTATAAAAAATGCTTAGAGCAGCACTGTTCATAATAGGGAAAAACCGGACACAAATCCAATGCCCACCTGCTATATCTATACAATGTAAGACCATGCAGCAATAATTATAAGTAAGTAACAGTCATCAACATGGATAAATTCTAAATTTTAATTGTGTATTGACCTTAATGTATTCTTTTTATCATAAACTATTTTTAAAAAATATTTATTTATTTACTTATTTATTTTGGCTTCGCCGGGTCTTAGTTGCAGCATGCGGACTCTTAGTTGCGGCATGCGGGATCTTTAGTTGCGGCATGCATGAGGGATTTAGTTCCCTGACTAGGGATCGAACCCGGGCACCCTGCATTGGGAGCATGGAGTCTTACCCACTGGATCACCAGGGAAGTCCCAATCATAACCTATTTTTTAATTGACATACAGTAAAACTGACATCTTGGAGAGTGTATAATTTCTGAAATGTAACAAATGTATAGATTCAAGTCGCCACCACCACAGCCAGAATACAGAAAATTCCGTCACACCCAAAAACTCCCTCATTCTACCCCTTTGTAGTCACACACTCCTCCTCCCACCATCCCCCACCCCAAACCCTGGCAAACACTAATCTGTTCTCCATCACTATAAATTCATCTTTTTAAGAAGGTTGTATAAATGGAACTATACAGTATTGATCTTTTTGAGACAGAAGTCTTTCTCTAAGCATAATGCCACTGAGATTCATCCAAGCTGTTGCCATCATTGTCTCTGCTGAGCAGTGTTCAACTAGATATAAGTGCCGCAATTTGTTCATCCATTCACCCACTGAAGGACATTTGGGTTGCTTCCAGTTGGAGGGATTACGACCAGAACTGCTATAAACATTTGTGTATAGGTTTTTGTGTGAAAGTAAGTTTTTACTTCTCTAGAAAAAGTACCAACAAGTGGGACTGTTGGGTTTTACGGTAAGTGTGTATGTAACTTCATAAGAAACTGGCCAACTTTCTTCCAGAGTAGCCGTCCCGTTTCACATTCCATCGGCAATGGACGAGAGTTCCACTTACTTCCATCCCCATCAGCACTTGGTAATGTCGCCATTTTTTCATTTTAGCCATTTCAATAGGCATGCAGTGGTATCTCACTGTGGTTTTAATTTGCATTTCCCTAAAAGCCAATGATGTGGAACATTTTTTCATTTGCTTATTTACCATTTGTATATCTTCTTTAGTGACATGTCTATTCAAATCTTTGGGGCATTTTTTAAATTAGATTTTATGTTTCTAACTGTTGAGTTTTGAGAGTAATTTATATAATATATAGTCAGATATGTGATTTGCAAATGTTTCCCCCCAGTCTATAACTTGGTTTTGCATTCTCTTACAGCATCTTTCAGAAAAGTGATTAACTTTTATGGAGTCCAGGTTATCATTTTTCCTATGAACCATGTATTTAGTATCATGTCTAAGAACTCTTTGCCTAAAAGAAGGTCATGAAAATTTTCTCCATTGTTTTTTCTAAAATTTTTATCATTTTACATTTACATCTATGACCTGTTTTGAGATTTTTTTCTGTATAGAATGTGAAGTTTACAGAGTTTTTTTTTTTTTCTTGGCATATGGATGTTCAATTGTTTCAATACCATTTGTTGAAAAAAGCATCTTTTCTTCAATAAAGTATATTTGAGCCTTTTTCAAAAATCAACTGTCCATATTTGTGTGGATCGATCTCTGGATCCTCTGTTGTGTTCCACTGATCTATACGCTCACCCTTCACAAATACCACACTGTCTTAATTCCTTGGTGGTTAATTTTATGTGTTAACTTGGCTAAGCCATAGCACCCAGATATTTGGTCAAACATGAGTCTAAATGTTGCTGTGAAAGTACTTTCTGGAAGAGATTAACATTTAAATCGGTAGACTTTTGAGTAAAGCATACTACCTTCCATAATGTGGGTGGGCTTCTTCTAATCAGCTGAAGCCCTTAAAAGAAAAAAAGATTGATGTCCCCTGAGGAAGAAGGAATTTGATGTCCCCTGAGGAAGAGGGAATTCTATCTCTATACTGCCTTTAGACTCAAGCTGCAACAACAATTCTTCCCTACTGGCCTACCCTGAAGATTTTGGACTTGCCAGGCTCCACAACCGTTCAAGCCAATTCTTTAAATATATCTCCTATTGCTTCTGTTTCTCTGGAAAACCCTGACTAATACAATTACTAGAGCTTCACAGTAAGTCTTACAGCTGGACAGCGTGTTCCTCCGACTTTATTATTCTTTTTCAAAATCTTTTTCTCTTTTCTAACTCATTTACCTTTCCATATAAATTTTAGAATCAACTTGTCAATATCTACAAAAAATCCTGCTGAGATTTCTACTGGAACTGATTAAATCAATTTGGGAAGAACTGACATCTTTACTATATTTAGTATTCCAATCTATGAATATATTTCCCCATTTATTTAGGTATCCCTTGATTTCTTTCACTGGTGTTTTAAGTACTGTAAAGATTACAGTTTTGTGTACTTTAGGTTTTATCTAAGTATTACATTTTTTGAAGCTATTGTAATGGTATTGTTTTAATTCTGGTTTCCAATTATCCACTGTTAGCTTATGAAAATACTGTTTTAATTTATGTGCATACTGCACCCTCAAGGAGGTACAGCATTACTCCCCAGTCCTTAAGTGTGGGCTGTACTGACTGACTTCCTTCCCAAGAGGACAGTATGGAAAGAGGGAAGAAAAAAGGAACTTTATAGTAAAAAAAAAAAAACAAAACCTGACAAAACACTACCTCAGCCGAATTAAGGTCAACATTAACAGTGATAAGCCCTACAGAAACACCTGTGGTAACAGCGGGAGATGACAGGTTAGGGGCCAACGATACCTTAGGTCCGCTGAAAGCGTGATTTAAGTTGAAGACTCCATGTCTTCAGTTTCATTTGTATTCTCTGTGTTCCTAGAAAAAGTGCTCTCTAAACCCAGAAGGCATGCTGTAAATGTCAACTAACAGGTATTGACAAGATGCTTATCTCTCTGTGATCAGTGAAGTCAGTAACATCTTCTTCATGACTTTTCAGATCCACTAAGATACAGCCCATAAGGTGCCTCCTTAATATCTGCTGTAGTTAACAGACTTTACTACAACCCTTATATCTAGTACTGTAGTATAAAGATTATGAAAGGCAGATTTTCCCTATACCACTAACTGGGAACCTTCCCAGAATATGCGACAATTCAGTAAGGGCTTTCGAAAGAAAAGAAAAATAGCTCATTTGTCACCAGACCATTTAAAATATAACATTTTGGCTCAGAATCAGATGACATACAATGATTACACATAAGAACTTTAATGGAGGAGGGAACTCCATTTCTTGGCAACATTTAGAAATTCAAATACCTTTGTTAAAGGTATTCCAAAAGCAAAACCTGTATTTCCACCACCCCTGCTTCTCCAGGCTCTTCTTGATACAGGATGATAACATACTTCAGTTGGAGCCTACAGTAAAGGAGAAAAGTCTCAGCTTTAAATATAAAAAAGCAAATGTAGCATAAAAACATTTTCCCATATTGGATTCCACAGGAACTGGGAAACTTTCACCAAAAGTCAGACTGACAAACAATAAGCCAGCTTCCACTAAGAAACAGAAGGCAGCTTTCCTTCTGTTCTTTTTTTTTTGCAAATTAAATCTCAACCTGGTTTTAGCAAGTCCCAAGGAAAAACTAGGACTTCCAATCTTGATTAATCTAGATTAGCCTCTGTGCCAAGGAGGCTGGGCCATCAACCCTCAAAAGACTCCCCAGACAACCTCCTTTTACACCATTCTTTCATTGCATCTTGGGTTTCACATTGTGTGTGTGTGTTTCCAGAAAGTTTTAAGTGTTTAAGGATATACTTCCTGGGATTATTTCTATTCGTTACTAGAGAAGTTTCTCTGAAAATAGCCAAAGCAATCTTGAGAAAGAAGGACAAAACTGGAGGTATCATGGTTCCTTACTTTGAGCTATACTACAAAGCTATCATAATCAAAACAGTATGGTACTGGCACAAAAACAGACACGTAGATCAATGGAACAGAACTCCCAGAAATAAACCCATGCACATATAGTGAATGGTTATGAAAAATTACGACAATTATTATGACAAAGGAAGCAAGACTATAACAATGGGGAAAAGACAGTCTCGTCAATAAGAGATTTTGGGAAAACTGGACAGCTACACGTAAAAGAATGAAACTAGACCATCTTCTCACAAAAATAAACTCAAAATGGGTTAAAGACTTAAATGTAAAACCTGAAACTGCAAACCTCCTCAAAGAAAACATAGGCAGGGGTTTCCCTGGTGGTGCAGTGGTTAAGAATCTGCCTGCCAATGCAGGGGACACAGGTTCGAACCCTGGTCTGGGAAGATCCCACATGCTGCGGAGCAACTAAGCCTGTGCACCACAACTACTAAGCCTGAGCTCTAGAGCCTGCGAGCCACAGCTACTGAGCCCGCGAGCCACAACTACTGAAGCCCGCACGTCTAGAGCCTGTGCTTCACAATGAAGAGAAGCCACCGCAATGAGTAGCCCACACACTGCAACAAGGAGTAGCCCCCCGCTCGTTGCAACTAGAGAAAGACCGCACGCAGCAACAAAGACCCAATGCAGCCAAAAATAAATAAATAAATAAGTTTATTTTTAAAAAAACAAAAAACACAGGCAGTATGTTTTATACAATGGGTCTTGGCAATATTTTTTGGATCTGTCTCCTCAGGCAATGGCAACAAAAGCAAAAACGGACAAATGGGACCACATTAAACTAAAAAAAAAGCTTTTGCACAGTAAAGGAAACCATCAACAAAATGAAAAGGCAATCTACTGAATGGGAGAAGTTATTTGCAAGTGATGTCTGATACGGGGTTAATATCCAAAATATATAAAGAACTCACACAAATCAATATCAAAAACCAATCTGATTAAAAACTGGGCTGCGGACCTCAATAGGCATTTTTCCAAAGAAAACATACAGGTGGCCAATAGGTACATGAAAAGATGCTCAACATCACTAATCATCACAGAAATGCAAATCAAAATCACAATGAGATAACACCTCACCTGTCAGAATGGCTATCACCAAAAAGACAAGAAATAACAAGTGTTGGAGAGGATGTGGAGAAAAGGGAACCCTTGTGCACTGTTGGTGGGAATGTAAATTGGTACAGCCACTATGGAAAACAGAACGAAGGTTCCTCAAAAAATTAAAAATAGAACTACCTATGATCCAGCAATTTCACTCCTGGGTATTTATAGGAAGAAAACAAAAACACTAATTGGAAAAAATATCTGCATCTCAATGTTTGTTGCACCATTATTTACAACAGCCAAGACAGGTAAGTAACATAAGTATCCATTGATAGATGACTGGATAAAGTACATGTGATACACACACACACACACACACATACATATACATGTATATAAAACTCAGTCATAAAAAAGTGAAATCTTGACATTTGTAACAATATGGATGGAGCTGGAGGGTATCATGCTTAGCAAAATAAGTCAGACAGAGAAAGATAAATACTGTATGTTTTCACCTATATGTGGAATCTAAAAAACAAAACAAACAAATATAACAGAAACATACTCACAGATACAGAGAACAAACTAGTGGCTGCCGGAGGGGAGGGAGGAGGGGGGAAGGGTGAAATAGGTGAAGGGGATTAAGAGGTACAAACTACCGGTTATAAAGTAAGTCAGTCACAGGGATGTAATGTACAGCACAGGGAATAGAGTCAATAAAAATATAACTTTGTATGGTATGTAATTTACAAAAATATCAAATCACTGTTATACATCTGAACCTCATATAATATTATAAGTCAACTATACTTCAATTTTAAAAAACAAAGTTTTATGGGTTTATTTATTATTTTATATGTGACTGTCAGCATACAGTCCACAATTTGTGATGGAAGATTCCAGAATGATCTGCCTCTGATACTTCCAATCTTCTCACTCCCCATAACCATTCCAGGTTCAAACCAGGCCACTATGTCTGGGAAAGTCAGGCTTATGAAGGTATAATTAAACAGCATACAATTCACCCTTTGGGGACACAATTCTATTAATTATGACAAATGCGCACTACTGTACAACCCCCACTGCAGTCAAGAAACAGAGCCTCTCCACCACCTCCAAAAGCTCTCTCTTCCCCCATATAGTCAGTCCCTCCTTGTACCCCTGGCAACCACAGATCTGTTCTCTGATCTGATAGATTTTCCTGTTCAAGAATGTCATATAAATCAATACACACAGGACGTAGCCACTTGAATTTGGCCTCCTTCCTAAGTCCACGCATTCTCAATGGGGGAGTGAAGGTCCCCTACTGTCCCCAAAGAGGTGAAAACTGATTCTTGGCACGTGTAAAAACCTTAGGTATTTCAATGGTCTGAGTCTGCCAAAGGGCTACAGTGCATAAACAGATAGACAATACCTCTGTGGTATTAAAATTTCATGAGGGGAATGGGCAATTAGGGAAAATATGTAAAAGGGCTGCAGGGTATAATAATTTTTTAAAGGTTGAGAATCACTGATTTTGCATAATGCATTTGAGATTAATCTATGTTGCTTCATTTATCAATAAATTTGTTGCTTTTAACTATTGATAGTATTTTAGTATAAAATGCCAGTTTGTTGGGCTTCCCTGGTGTTCCAGTGGTTAAGAATTCGCCTGCCAATGCAGGGGACACAGGTTCAAGCCTTGGTCCGGGAAGATCCCACATGCTACGGAGCAACTAAGCCCATGAGCCACAACTACTGAGCCTGCGCTCTAGAGCCTGTGAGCCACAACTACTGGGCCCAAGTGCCACAACTACTGAAGCCCACACGCCTGGAGCCCATGCTCCAAAACAAAGAGAAGCCACCACAATGAGAAGCCCGTGCACCACAACAAAGAGTAGCCCCCGCTCACCGCAACCAGAGAAAAGCCTGCGCACAGCAACAAAGACCCAACGCAGCCAAAAATAAAATAAATTTTAAAATTAAAAATAAATAAATAAATAAAACCCCCAAAAAAATGCCAGTTTGTTTATCCATTCATAATTGATGGTACATGTTTTCATTTCTCTTGAGCAAAAATCTAGGAGTGGGATCACTGGATTGAGAGATAGGTTACACTGCTTGCCAAAGTGGCTGTATCATATTGCTTTTCCACTAGTAACGTATGAGAGTTCCAGTTGCTCCCCATCCTCACCAGCGCTTGATATTATCAAGTTTATTTATTCAGCCATTCCAATAGGTGTAGTGGTTATCTCATTATGGTTTTAATTTGCAGTTCCTGAATGACTAATATTTTCTTAGCATCTTTTATGCATATAGCTTCTAAGAGCATATCTTCTTTGGTCAAGATTCTGCCTAGATCTTTTGCTCGTATTTTATTAGGTTCACTGTTTTCTTATTACTGAGTTGTAAGAAAGAGGTCAGTTTTTAACATGGTCAAAATGAAGAGCTAAAAAAGCTAAAAAAGAAAGTTAGGACTCTGAAAAGAGAGAATATATCTATCAAATAATAAGTTTTATATCTACCATACTACTTTCCTTATAAAAATATTATACTTTATCATAATATTCATAGTTCATAAAGTTATATAGTGTTTTTGTTTTCTATAATGTTTTTTATTTCTATACCATTTTGTTTCTTTTCTTTCTAGGATAAGGACAAATTTTTTATTGATTCATAATTTTATAAATTTTATAATTATTAACTTATAATTCTTTTAAGCTAATGCTTAGGTCAGAGTTGGTAGCCATTATACTAGGCCAATGGCTCTGAAATTTCTTTGTAGCCAACCTTTAAAGAGTTAAATTCCTCACAAGCCACCTCCTCCACCCACCATTTCTATTCTTTTGTGGAAAATGAACTCAGGACTAACAGAAACTTGTGGCTATATAAGAAAAATCTGGGAGGATTATTATACTATATACTTCCCTGTTTTAGCAATAAATGTATATACGCATATATATTTTAAGCACAATTCACATATGTCTGAAGTCTTGTTACTAGAAAAGTATGGGTACAAAATACCACTGCTGTAAATGTGCATCACAACATTGAGTTAACAAAATAACCCAAAGGACTAAATTGAAGACAATGACACTCAGCAAACTGAAATTAATAGTTAGAAAGTAAAAGAAGCAATTGGTAACAATAACTACCTCAAGACAATGATAAATATGAATATTCTTCCTGAACACTGCCCTATGCAAGGTAGGCACTCAGTATGTGTTACATGAATAAATGAATGGTTAGAAGAAAATTGCAAAATTCCAACTATCTACTATGCATTTGTAAATAAATAAGCTTTGCAAAGTTGTGTGGCAGCCAGCTTCTAGGCAGGACACTAAATTAAATTCCTCAACAAACTTTACTAATGTGCTAACTGTTGTTATCAAACAACAAATTATAATAATCTCTACAAACTCATTCAGTAAGCTTTAATAACAACCCTGTAGAATCATTTACCATTTTCTCAAAGATTAAAAGGACATGTCTTTTTTAAGCACTTTCCACTACATCAACATTTTGACCAGGTCACTGACTATGGTGATGTCAACCATTTCCCAAATTTCAATTACCATTGCTGTAAATGTGCATTACTGTACGATAATTTCTCTCAAATTTCTATCTTAAGACTAACCCTCTCTCCTAAGCTCTAGACTTGCAAAGTCAAATGCCTACCCCACATCTCCACCTGCATGTCTCACAAATGCCTTAAACTCAATGTCTCCAACTGAACTCAACTTGCCCTTCCTCCAGTGTTAACCAGCCTGCTAAATGACATCACCATCCACCCAACTGCTGAGCCTGAAAGGCTAGAAGTCAGGGCTCTGCTTCACCCCTAACAGCCCATCAATCAACTGATCTTAGTGTTAGATCTCTTACATACAGACACTTAATCGCCATCTCCACTACCACTATTTGAATCCAAGTCAACATCACGCCCTGTCTCAACTACTGGAATGGTTTACTAGTTATCTTCTACCTCTGCAATACTGTCCTTCCCCCATCAATCTATTTAGAGAAATCTCATTTACCTAACAGATAAATTAATAAATTATATTATTATTATATTATTTATTATTGTTAATAAATCTAATTAGATAAATTAGAGTACATATTTGCAGCGGAATACTATGCATCCATAAAAAAGAATGAAACAGCTCTTTCTATACTGCCATGGAATGGTATCCAAACTATGTTCAAAACTAAGGCATATAGAACCTTCATATTTGCGTAAAAAAAAGGTGAGGAAGAATAGCTTTGTGTTTGCCAGTATGTGCACAGAATGTCTATGGAAGGATACATGAGAAATAGAATATAGTTGTCTCTAGGGAAAGGAAATGGATGGCAGGAAGACAGAGGTGGAAAGGAGACAAGACTGCTATACGCTTTGGTGCCCTTGAATATCAAATTATGTGATTACCTATTCAGAAAACAAATAAGATCAAAAAGGAAAGGAAAAAATAACTTTGTCTCAGGATAAACTGCCAAGACCTTGACCCTGCCCCTGCCTAACTCTCCAGTCTTATATCAATTCATCTTCTGCCCCCCACTCCCGATACATGCACACATGCAGTGGATTCTTTCTGAACCTCCAAGGCATCAAGTGTCTCCCTGCTCAGAGACTTTGCACATGCTCTTTCCTCTGTGCCCCAAAACGGTCTCATCTCACCCCCCATTCTAGCCAACTCCTATTATCCTTCAGGTTTCCATTTAAATGTCACTTCCTTGGTTCCCAGAGTAAGTCAAGGGCCACACAGCACACTGCCATTTCACCCTGTGCTTCTCTTCTTAATACTCAGGATGTTTAAAACAAAACTACTCTTCTAGGGACTTCCCTGTTGGTCCAGTGGTTAAGACTTCGCCTTCCAATGCAGGGGGTGTGTTCGATCCCTGGTCAGGGAGCTAAGATCCCATATGCCTCGTGGCCAAAAAACCAAAAAAACATAAACCAGAAGCAATATTGTAACAAATTCAATAAAGACTTTAAAAAAAATGGTCCACATCAAAAAAAATTAAAAACAAACAAAAAAACAAAAGAAAACTACTCTTCTATATCTGTTTACACATCTAGAATCCAAACAACAGGAGGACGGTGGTCGCATCCATCTTTACTGACCGTACAGGAAGAAACAGGGCACCCTGGAGGTCCAGGAGAATGAGCAGTGTGCCTAGAGTGTGTGTTTGCGGACAGAGGGGAAGGTGACTCGTTACGAATCTGGAGCAGCAGACGGACCTGGCACCACGCCTGGCACCATGCAGGCGCTCAGACCCTGGCTGAATGAATACATGGACAAATGAGGAGACCGGGGCTTGGATCCAGTTTAGACACCTACTGGATGGGTCACCTCCGGCAGATTATTTAACCTCTCTAAACCTCATTTATCAAATAGAAACAGTCACATTTGTCTCTTTTGCTGTAAGGGACTAAAGAAAGTACCAAAGACTCAAGCAGGGAATCAGTGCCCCGTGGAAGCCAAGGAATGTCCACAGTGCCCACAGCAAGAAATGAGCTGACCCAAAGCTGGGGTCCCTAACATGTAAGAGGCTGCTGGCCCATGGAAGAGGAGACATCTTTTATTTAGCATAAAAACCAAGACAAAAATAAAAAGAGAGGCATGTAGGCATCGGGAAGACATTCTAGTGACCAAGACAACAGCAGTAGAGGCCACTATGCCCTGATGCAGAACGGATGGAGTCTGCAGCTGGGACAAGAGATCAACCAACTGCAGAGCCAGGCCTATTATGAAAGCCGTCAAAGCCACAGATCCCAATCTCCTCTAGTGAAAGGCACAGGGCCAGGAGTATACAAATGGTTACGCCACACGTAATGAGAAAAGGGACATCTGCCGAGTACTTGGGAAGAGTAAGTACACAAATACTTGATGGATTGGTACAAGTTGATTCACCTGATCTGTATATTATAAAGACTTAGAAAGGGCAGCTATACAAATTCTTGGCATCGGCAGTGATGGGAAACACACCACCTTGTAAGGTAACCTATTCCATTCTTCAACAACTGAAGAAATCAGATGGGAGTTCATTATGAGGAAAAAGTTGCAGGTCTTCTTGTAGTTGTATCCACTGGTCCTATCACTTGCACAGGTGAAGTCTTGTCTTTCTTTCAGATAACAGACCTTCAAATATTTAAGATTATTACAATTAGGTGATCATGTTCCCATTTGCCCAGGACAGTCCTAGTGTATGTCCATCATGCCAGCATAACTACTAATAGTACCTTCTTTCACTCTCAAAGAGTTCTGGTTTGGACAATAAATTATATGATCACTCAGTTCTGAGACACCTCCTCACCCCGCAAAATACTCTCCTCTTCAGGCTAAGCATTCGCCTTCTCACCACTCATTTCTCCTGTGACATTATCCCCAGGCTCTTCACAGTCTCTAAGCCCTTAGCTCTGAACAAGCTCCAGGTGACTGATACCCCTAAACCAAATGCAGTATTCTAGGTGTAACATCACAGGAAAAATCAGAATTTATTCTTCTGATCGTATAAGAGCACCTTAGCATTTTCAGAAATCAGGTCACAACTCTTTATGCTGAGCTCAAATTACCAATGCAAAGTTTTCTGTCCTTCCCCCCTGTGTTTCCACCAGGCAATCCTGTACTTACACGATAGATTTTTAGACCCTGGTGCAAGGCCTTTCAGTGTTGCATTAAATTTCATTTAGTTTATTACTTCAACCAAATCTACGAGACATTAGGGTCCTGATTCTCTCATGAGCCCTATGTTTCCCCACCTTGTCCTATCTGTAAGTCTGATAAATTTATGTTTTCCTCTAAGATATTAATAAAAAAGACTGAACTTGGAGCTATCGTCAAAATCCTAGAACTAGCCCAAAGAAATTTCCTCTTCAGATTCCACTGATCCTTCATGGACACCTTTGGGTAAGGTCACTCAATTACTAGCATGTCTAACTAAGAGGTTAACAAGTCCATATTTCACCACGTTCTTCATAAGAACGTGACACAATATCTTGCTTAAATGTACCATGTCCACTGCATGAGACTATTTTGGGACACTCTATTCTGCAGGTAACATCTGGATGTCAATGTGGAAATATCCTGAAAATAGAGAACAAGGACAGACGTATATTCACCCACTGATATTCACCAAGTCATTCAATAAATACAGGTTCTCGTATGTGCCAAGAGCTGTGGCTGCCTTGGTCACACAACGGTAACAAGGTACATGCCCTGCCTACACAGTATTTTGAAAAACACTCATTTTTAAGGAGTTAGAGGAAGACCCAATAAGAAAACGGAGTAGGGAGTCAAAGATTAAGGTGGAGAACAAAGAGGATGCTTTATAGAAACAGCCGAGAAAGAAACTTGATGAAGAGAGAATCAAAGAAGATCCTGCGCCTGAATGGCAGAGATTTACAGCGGTACAAACGTCCCCGGAAGGCAGAATTGGTTACAAAGGAAAGATGGTGAGTTTGGCCTTGAACATGTTAAATAATGATGGGAAAGTGATTTGAAGATTAAATGTATAAAAGAATCCCTTTTTAAAAAAAGACTAGAAGAAAAATAATGAATATTTTCATAATCTTCACACAGAAAAAGGCTTTCCAGGCATTTTATAAAACCCAAAAGGATAAACACATAAAATAAAAATTCAAAACATTAAACATCATAAAACTCTATAAAATCTAAATGGAAAATATACGTGAAGCACATTAAAGCTCTGACTTCGAGCTTTGTGTCACACGTCTCAGAGTCCCAGGTAGGAGGAGGGCCACAAGCGAAGGGAAAGAGGACAAAATCAGAGACAAAAACTCTCATGGGAGCCATGGCTGAAGCGCCTCAAGCAGGTGAAGGACGTGACACTGTCACCGTGAAAGCAAGCCCGGGAAGAAGGGGGGTGGGCGAGGGCCCCCTGTGCCGCCTTCCCCGTGTCACCCCACCCTCAGGGACCCGACAGAGGCCAGGGACCACTCCTCAGAGCCCCTGGCCAGCGTGGCTCCTGGTGAGTCTGCCACAAGAGGAGACACAAGTGAAGCAGAGGGCAGAACCCCGGACGAGGCTGACAGCGGCTCCCTGCCCCAGATCCTGAGAACTACCCCCTCCCCGCAGGGCAGAAGGGCCACTGCGGGAGCCCGGCGGGAACCGCAGCCTGCCCAGGCCAGCTCCCAGCTCCGCCCCCTGGGCTCAGGCCCAGACCTGCCAGCCTCCGCAACCGCAGGAGCTGCTTCTTCTCACGCTTCTCTCAGGTGAGGAAGCAGCAGATTTCACGTTAGACCCTTTATCCCTTAGAATACAGAGACTAGCCTGTTTTCCTGAATGGACCCTGATTGCCACCCAACTGGATTTATTAAGAAGACCACTGTTTACTTTTGAAAAGTCAGACTGTAGTAAAGCAATGGACCGGAAAGCGAGATCAGAGGGCATTAAACAAAAAGTAGTCAGCCATCATTCACATCACTTACTGAGCATATGCCCAATAAATATTGGTTGAATGTTGAGTGTGGAAGAACTACTTCAAGAAGGTGGGCAGTTAAAAGAAAGAAGAGAAATATTAAGGTATTTCAAGGGCTCACAAGTCATTTTCAGTCGTGAACCCTAAGACCAAAAGGACCCATGATCTCCTTGAACACCACCAGTGTTGCCGTAGGTCTTCAGCAGAGTTAGAGAATAAAAGACAGTCATATATTACCACCGCCCATCATCATTAGCAAATCAGAGCTAATTCCTCATAAAAATGCATATATATTCCTCATAAAATACCTAAAAACAGAATAAAACAAAACCAGGCCTGAAAAGCATTTGTGAATTTATTAAGCCTACACACAAAATGCCTTCCCTTTCTACAGGTAATACAAATATAGCAGAGTTATACGGTATAGAACTGTAATATAGGGGGAAAAAATAGACTGCTACAACAATAAAGCAATGGATTAAAATAAAGAAACTGAGTTTACTGGGCTGTTCCAGCCACATTTATCTTAATCTAGCCCTGCAAGGTCTCACGCACCTGTACCATGATCTTCTTATGCAGAGGGCAGACAGAATGGAATGGCCACTGTTCCCGTGTGTTGTCTTAGAAGAAACACATATGTATAATTTCTGTTTTTTTTTTGGCTGCGCTGGGTCTTCATTGCTGCGCATAGGCTTTCTCTAGTTGTGACGAGCGGGGGCTTCTCTTGTTGCAGAGCACAGGCTCTAGGTGCGCGGGCTTCAGTAGTTGAGGCGCATGGGCTCAGTAGTTGTGGCTCACAGACTCTAGAGTGCAGGCTCAGTAGTTGTGGCGCACAGGCTTAGTTGCCCCATGGCATGTGGGATCTTCCCAGACCAGGGATCGAACCCATGTCCTCTGCATTGGCAGGCGGATTCTTAACCACTGAGCCACCAGGAAAGTCCCATATGTATAATTTTTGAGAGAAAGTTTGGGGTAGTGAATAAGAAAAGAATAAGCTAGAAGTCAGAAATTCAGACTAGAATTCTGATTCAGGTGTCTCTCAAGAAGCAAAAGAAGTTACTGACAAACTCATGAGACGGAGGCACGATAATTCTTTTCATGCCTCAGTGAAAATCTGATGAATAAAGGAAATGTTTATAAAGAATGTTTTTAGTTTCTCTGACATGAAGTGTTATACAAGGAAAATAGGAACTTAAGGAGTGATCCATAAGTAAATTCTCTTCATTCTATTAATCTGGCCCCCAAAACTGGTAACAGTGTGATAGTTTACAAAACTTCCAATTCCTATGAAAATGGTGATAATGAATAAAAGTGGCCAACTGTTCCAAACAGAAACTTCTTGAAAAACACTTCTTAGTATGCCAAGTATTAGATTTTTTAAAAACTTCAGTCGTGGCACTGAACCAAGTGGTATTTGCTCCCTACTCTCAAGGAACATGAAATTAACATCACAGGAAAGGCCAGAGATCTCAGGGAAGCAGTCAAATGGCACGTATGATGAGGCATGGTGTGCCTGAACGCTATAATTGACAGAATTGGTGAAATTTATCATTGAATCATTCATGAGTCAGCAAATACTTATCAAGAGCCCAAAACATGCCCACCAAACTAAGCGACAGGCACACAACAGGGAATGTGATAAGAGCAATAGCAGTAATAATAATAGCAGCTATTTATTGAATGATGTCTATGTAACAGGCTCTGTATTACAATGCTCTAAATTATCTCATTTAATCCTCCCAACAATCCTACGAGCTTGGCATTATACATAATATCGCCATTTTTCACATTAAACAATGAGGCTCTGAGAAACTGGGTCAAATAGATAGATCTGTTTTGTTTCAGGCCCTACTCACTCACAAGCTCAATTACTCTCAACCTCAGTTTTCTTCATCTATGAAATGGTAATATAAAAGGATTAACTGATATAATTATGTTGGCACCAAAACAAAGTTAAGCCCTCTCTAAGTCATAGTCAATATCACCATTGCACGAGATCACAAAGCTACCAAGTAAACAGAAGAACCAGCATTCTGATTCCATCAGATTCCAAAGCCTACATTCCAGAACCACAACACTGCACAGAGGGGCAGGGGTGAGGTTTCTGCTGCAAGTGAAAGCTTTTGGTCTGAAGCTGGTTAAACAATAAGAAAAGCTATCATCCCACCTCACACAAGGATGGCTGGGGACCCTAGGGTTGATGGTTTCAGTGGCTCAACAATGTCACTAAGGACCTCGTCTCAGTCCATCTCTACTCCGCCATCCTCCGTGCTGGCTTCATTCTTAGGCTGGCAGCAAGACAGGGAACATGGCTCCAGGCAACACATCCAGGCAAAACAACATCGAGGAGAACAGGAAAAACTGTCCCCTTCTCCAGCTGTCTCCTAGCCTCAGGTGGACTTCCCCTCACCTCTCACAGGCCAGAATAGGCCACATGTCCACTCCTGAACCAGTCTTCAACAGAAGAGGCAGAATTTCCACAACTGGCATATACTAAGTATCCAAGACAGACGAGACAGAACGAAGAATTAAAAGATGTATTTCAGGAGACTGAAAACTTAAGCTATCTCTTAACAAATCCACAGGACGTGGCTTATAAAGAAGAGGGATACAAGAATTGCAAGTGGAGAGAGTAGAGAGCCTGAAACATAACACAGACATTGGAAAAAACGCTCTGGCTAGAAAAACATGGTATCATACTACAAAGGAAGTCCAATGTGAAGTAAGCACGGGAGTCACACAACTCCTTGTGTTAGTCAAGTCAGCACCCATTTAAGCCACTAAGTGTAGAGCAATAAAGACCTGAAATACTAAAAATAGGCACACACTCAACCCTGCACCTAATTCAAAATGCAACAAATCTTAGAGTGTAGAACATAATAGAGAATTTTGGTACAGCATTCTGCTTCCTTCTCACAATTCTTTTTCCATTCTCACACATAAATAAAAGTAAACTAGTGTGTGCATACATAAACCATGGAAGACTTTCCAAACCACAGTTATTTTTCGCATTCACGCAACCAGGTTTGATGTAAAAGCTAAACTATCCTTTGACCTGAAAATACAGTAATATGTAAATCCTACAAAGTTCTAAAGAAACTGCTTCCATTTCATCTACAACAGTTTCTCTGCTATTCCTAAGAAATGTCTAGGTTTATCTGCCTTGAAAATGACAAGAGTGGGTAGAAAGAACATCACATATCACCCACCAAGTCATATTTTGAGGCAGGTACTGGATATTTAGAGGAGCCCCAGGATGCCTGTGGGGTTGGGAAGGGCGTCAAGGTCACTGCACCTGATGCCCTTCTCTGCCATAATAGGATTCCAGAGGATTAGACGTAGGAGCAAGCTCCCAGGAGCAAGTCTTCACTACTGCACACGTCACCCTGGAAGAGCAGCACCGGAATCATCTCTCACACAATCCAGAACAATAACCGGTCCTCACCCAGTTCTGGTCTGCAGTGGACAAAAGCTATCTGAACACCTGAACGGCCAAGATGGTGGCTTCTCAGCTCCTCTGAGGACCGTCAGGCTCACCTTGGCGGGGGTGTAGCACTGGGGACACTTCCCACACTTGGGATGACTTCTTTGGCCACACGCTGCATCAGAAAAATTTAGTGCGTCTAGTAATTTTTAAGCTTTTGTGGAGAGGTTTGAGCTCCCATAGATTCTAAATTCTGACGTAAAGAGGAATTCAAACTGAATGCTGATGATTAAGTACAAAATAACCATGAAATCATAACATTTCAGAAGCTCGAATACAACGAGAGCAGGGATCTGTAATCTGTAGGGGAGGACAAAGTTTTCCTCAACTCGCTTAGGGTCCCTGGTAGGGTCTAAAACTTAAACTGACAGAGACAGATTAACAGGAGAAGAGCACACAAATTTAGTTAATAAGTTTTATGTGACATGGGAGCCTTCATAAGGAGATGAAGATCCAAAGAAACAGTTAGACCCGTTATTTTTATACTAACTTTGACGGAGGGTTGACGGTCGTGGAAGAATATGATAGGTTCAGGTGTGTGCCTGAACCCCATCAGAGAAAAAGAACATCCATAGCGTTAACTGCTAATACTACTAAATAAGTAATAATGAAAATAAATTAAACAATCTCAAGAAGTTACAAAAAATGAAAAAGCAGAAGGAAGGAAGGAATAAAGATAAAAAGCAGAAAGTACTGAATTGGAAAAATAATTAATAACAATAAACTCAGGTTGGTTACTTTAAAAAGAAATACACAAAAAGCTGAGCAATTAGGTAACCGAAACTGAAAAGAAAAAAATGAAAAAGTACAAATACACTAGGTAATAAATGAGAACAGGAAAACAACCAGAGATACAGTAGAAAGGAAAAGAATGTTAAGGGATTATCTTGGCCAATAAATTGGAAAACACTGATGATTTTCCAGGAAAATATAAATACCAAACTGATCCCTGAAGACAGGGAAAAATCTAATCAGTCACATAGATACCAAAACAGTTATCCAAGAACTAATCCTCCAGAAAAAGTACGAGATCAAATAAGTCATGAATGTGAACGCTACCAAACTGCAAGGAACACACAATTTCAATGATAGTTGAACTGTTCCATGGAAAATGGTGAAAGCTTCCAAATTCTTTTCAGGAAGTCAGCATAACATTAGAACAAAATCTGATCAAGGGAGCATCAAAAGAGGAGAAGAAAAAAATTAGAAAATCAGACTACTCTCATGAATATTAATGTAAAAATCCTAATACTAGCAAAGAGAATACAGCAATACATTTTTCTAAATGACCAAGTGGGCTTTATACCAAAATTCAAAATTAGGAAATCTATTAATAAAATTCATTATATTAATAGCTTAAAGTACAAATTATCTCTACATAGTAAAAAGGTATATGAAAAAATTCAATATGTGTATTTAATATATAACAACAACAAAAAAAAAAACCACAAATGAACATCCGTGTCTACAATACCAAGATTTAGGGAATGATATTTTGCCATTCTTGCCTTCAGATTTAAAAATATAATGAAATATAGACACCTTTCAGGACAGACCCCCTTACACCTTTCCTTCCCTAGAGGCAATTACTATCCTGATGTCAGGGTAGACCATTCCTGTTTTCATTTCATTTCATTTCATTTTTTAATTTTATTTATTTATTTACATGGCTGTGTCAGCACAGCCAAATAAATCCCCCTTAGTTGTGGCACGAGGGATCTTCGGTGCAGTGCCCAGGCTCTTCTTTGCAGCTCGCGGGCTTCTCTCTAGTTGTGGCATGTGGCCTCCAGAGCACACAGGCTCAGTAGTTGCAGTGAGCGGGTTTAGTTGTCCCGTGCCATCTTAGTTCCCCCACCAGGGACCAAATCCAAGTCCCCTGCATTGGAAGGCGGATGCTTAACCACTAGACCACCAGGGAAGTCCCGACCATTCCTGTTTTTAAATCTTGACCACATACATATGTATCCCTAAATGGTACACGCTCTAGTTTTGCAGGTTTTTAAAAAATTTAACATGAATGCTATACCGTACATATACTTCTGAAACTTGCCTTGTTTCTCTAAACCCTATCATCAAGATTTATCTATGCTGATATATGTAGGAAGATTCTAGTTCATTTATTTTAACTGCTGTATATAGCATTCCATTGTATGACTAAATCATGAAAGTTGTTTAATACAGTCCCCTATTGATGGACATCTGGATTGTTAACAATTTTCTGCTTTTATAAATTATGCTACAATGAACCTGCTTGTACATAGTGCAACAGTTTCTCTCGGATATACTAAGTAGCATCCTGGGCTTATAGGAATGCAAATGTTTAAACTGACATACAATGCCAGTTGCTATCTTAGTAGTATTATCAATTCACACTTATATCAGCAGTGATGAAAGCTATTTCCCCACATCCTCTCCACATCTGAGTGTTATCAGGCTTAGTAATTTTAGTAAATCTGATGACAATGAGTTGGTGTTTCACTGGAGTTTTCCTCTGCATGTCCCTTATTACTAGTGAAAGTGAGATTCTGCTGTACATTCATTAACCATTCTGTTTTCTTCTTCTTAGAACTGGCTGTAATTTTTGGTCCCTTTTCTTGTGTATTCTCTTTTACTTACTGAATTACAGACCTTTATTCATTCAGGATACTAATTTTTAATTAGTTATGTGCAACCTTGTCTCCCTTTTTTTGTCTTTTGATTTCACTTATGCCGTATGTTATGTCAGAGTCTTTCTGTAGTCAAATGTATCAGTCTTTTCCTAAACAGCTTGGACTTCTTAGTCCTGACTACTATGTCATACAGATGCCCACCTACCTATAATTTTCTAATAGCTAAAAATCTGTTTTTCCATGTTGATTTTCCACATTGATCAATCTACAAATTTTTGTGTATGGGAAAACATAGGGACCTGAATTTTATTTTTTAATATAGATGACCTGTTGTACCAGCACCATCTCTTGAATAATCCATTCTTCCCCACTGATTTTGTAATCTGCTTAATATATAATGTTTATAAATAAGTAATAAAAATAGCAACTATTCAACAAAAAAAAAAGTAAAGAATAGGAAGACTTAGTCCACAAAAAAGGAAAAATAGGTGGCTTTTTAAAAAGTGAAGTTCCCTGGTGGCCTAGTGGTTAGGATTCAGGGCTTTCACTGCCATGGCCTGGGTTCAATCCCTGGTAAGGGAACTGAGATCCTGCAAGCTATGCGGTGTGGCCATAAATAAACAAACAAACAAACGGGAATTCCCTGGCGGACCAGTGGTTAGGACTCATAGCTTTCAGTGCTGTGGGCCCAGGTTTGATCCCTGGTCGGGGAACTAAGATCCCGCAAGCTGCGTGGCACGGCTAATAATAATAATAAAATAAAATTTTAAAAATAAAATAAAAAAGTGAAAAAGTGTTCCAAATTTTAAAATGCTATTTTTAAATTTGCATTTCTCTTATCAGTGAAAAATACCAAATGCTTTGAAACATAATGCTTGGCAAAGGTGTGGGAAACAGGCACTAATTCATAGGTTGTGGGGAGTAGAAACAGGTACATCCCCCATGGAGAGCAAGCTGAAGCAACCAATCAAAATTGTAAATGCATATATCTTGAATTCATTTGCATTAAAGAGACTTATACATGTTAGTATCAGTGAAAGCCACTTGTAACAGAAGAATAAAAACTGAGAGGAACTTAAATGTTCATCATTGAGGAAATGGTTCCAAAATGTGCAGTATACTCACAAAACTGTATGTTAAGAGGCAGGTTATATGCAACGGAATAGAACAATCTCCAAGACATACTACAAGGAGAGAAATCAAGGTGCAAAATAGTATTACAATTGTGTCAAAAAATTAAAAGCTAAAGTATATGTATATATGCGTATGCATGTGTAGGTCCGTAGATGCAGAGAACAGCTCTAAAAGAATATACAAGAAACTGGTGATAGATATCTCCCTTTGAGGAGAGGAATGGGGAGTCAATAGGGGTGGGAGGGAGATTTACTTTTCACTGACTATCTTCTTGCTCTTGAATTTGGTAACATGTACATGTATTACCTATTCAAAACTAATAGAAAAAAGTTAATCATTTAAAGGAAAAACATTGCTGATTGATTCTGTTCTTGCTAAAATAATGAGGCATCTTCTACCTTTCAGTAGGATGGGGAAAGAAGGTTTCATTTTACCCCTAAAGACTGAGGACCACAGTAATAGAGCTGCAGAGCCCACGAAAAACTGCAAAGATGGGGCAAGTAGTAGAATATTTCGTACAAATGAATAAACAAGCAAATGAAGTTAGGAGGCCAACACTAAAGAACATGGACATGTCTACCTCGAGGTGCTGTAGTAAGAATTAACTGAGATAATACATGTGGGACGACTATAGGAGCTCTGACAACTGCAGCAACTTAGTTTCCTTGTTCAAAACCATCCTACTTTAACAAATGTTAGAATGTAGGAGTTTATGAGGGTGTGTGTTTTTTTTTATTTATTTATTTATTTATTTATTTATTTATTTATTTATTTGTTTGTTTGGCTGTGCTGGGTCTTCATTGCTGCGCGCGGGCTTTCTCTAGTTGCGGCAAGCAGGGGGCTACTCTTCGTTGCGGTGCGCGGGTTTCTCATTGCGGTGGCTTCTCTTATTGCGCAGCATGGGCTCTAGGCACGCGGGTTCCAGTAGCCACGGCACTTGCGCTCAGTAGTTGTGGCTCTCGGGCTCTAGAGCACAGGCTCAGTAGTTGTGGTGCATGGGCTCAGTAGCTGTGGCTCACAGGCTTAGTTGCTCCGCGGCATGTGGGAACTTCCCGGACCAGGGATGGAACCCCTGTCCCCTGCATTGGCAGGTAGATTCTTAACCACTGTGCCACTAGGGAAGCGTGAGGGTGTGTGTGTTTTAACTCAAATGGAATCATAGTAGAGATCTTTGTGTCTCAGTCGCCATATTTCTTTATCAATTCATAGCATTTTATTCTATGCGTCATGATTCTTTAACATGAATAAAGGTGTTTTTCAATAAAATTTACATATATACACATACATACACACAACCCTTCAGGCAGCTGACCCTGTGACCTTGAAAATTCTAAAATAACTAGTCTTTCAACAAACGGGACTCTTCAAGACCAGAAAAGGAAAGCCAGCTTTCCTGGTTTTTTTTTTAATCCCCAAATTATTAACCTACTTAGAAGGATTTAATCTTAAAGTACTAAAAGTGTCCTTTCTATACTTGCAAAGGTAACTTTACCTCCATTACTAGGACATTACTTCTGATATCGTGATGAAACCAGAGGTTTAGGCGACTTCTATTTCTGTTGTGACTTTCTTTAAAACGCTTCAACAAACAAATGCAAGTTCCTTGAATGGACTGCTTAAGAACTATATAATTATCACTATGAATGAATATCTGAATTTCTGGGTTAAATATGGAACTCTGAACAAGAATTGACAATAGTGGAAAGGAAATGAGCCTCGTATACAAGAGGCATGGTTTTCCATGATTTACATATAAAAACCTTCCTTAATGAGTTAAGTGAATACCCATCTCAAATATTACATGCTCATTTAAGTTCTCACTCTTATCCCAGAATATCTTTTAGAATTAACATCCTAACATTATTATCTGTGCTTTTAAAACTGACATATTAAAAATATAAAAATCTAATTTAAATTTTCAAAATTAAAATAAGACTTTTGTTTCAAAAGGAGAAATCACTGTTTCCTAACATGCAAAGGTGCACGGGGGACTTACCTGGCGGTCCAGTGGTTAAGACTTCGCCTTACAATGCAGGGGGTGTGGGTTCGATCCCTGGTTGGGGAGCTAAGATCCCACATGCCTTGTGGCCGAAAAACCAAAACATAAAACAGAAGCAATATTGTAACAAATTCAATAAAGGCTTTAAAAATGGTCCACATCAAAAAAAATCTTAAAACAAAAGGGCACAGATGGCGACACAGAGACGCCTGGGAGGCGGCGCCCGATCCCCTCCTGAAGGTGCAGAGGCTCCGCAGGTTCTTCTGAAATCTTACAGAAGAAAGTTATGTCTTGTGCCTGCAAACTGTGTAAAGGGCTCGTGCTTCAGGGTTTGTTCTCAAGAGTGAGCTGGGGAAGAGGCGAGAATGCAGCAGGAGGACAAAGGGCGTCTCTTCACTGAGTCCTGCATTCTCCAATGGAGAATTAATTACATTATCACTATAAATCCCTAAACCGGCCCGTTCCCAGCCCTCGTGCCTCTGACTGGGGAGCTGACTTCCGCAGTCCAGCCCGATTCCTAGCGCCCTTCTGGAGAGTGAACTCAGGGAAATCCATCCAGCAGCCTCCACCGCCGGGCCGGCTCTGGACTTCCCTTCAGATGGGCCAACGTGTGCCTTCACTACCGCTGCTAATTTAGGTAAACACTGCTCGTTTAACCAGCACAGAGGAGTATAATCGACAATCACACAACAGAGTCAAATAGCAAGCAGTCACCAGGAGTCAGGAAAATTGAGGCTGAAGTAGGGTGGAGAGCAATGAAACAAATACCATCAGGACAAAAGAAGCCTTTAGGAAGGAGATAAAGTGTGGTGAGGGGAGGACGAGAGACAGAGCTTTTAAAAAAAAGAAAGTTGGGAAATTTCAGATAAATCATGGGTTTTCTATGCAAACCACTACACACGGCTTCTTTTCGGCCACAATAGTAAACGCAGTCCAGTCGGACGACTCAACGCTTGGCTACTCGGCTGCAGCCTGTAGTCTTTCCTCATTTGAATAGTATTTTAGGAATGTTTTGTCAAAGTGTCGGATGATTATTCACTTCTACCGCATTCTTCCCTTCACCATGATCATTATGGTCATAGTAACAATTTATTTGATAGGCAGAACATTCACAACATTAAATGATGACCTTTTTTAACCTGTTCAACTTCATGTATTTATTTGCCCACAATTCCTTTAAAAAGGAAGATTAACTTTAACAACTGTTGCTCATAGCAACACAGGAACAAAAGATTTTTCACATGCATAATCTAAGCATTTAATTAAAATTCACAAACTTGGATCTCAAACGGAGTCAAAAGTAGAAATGTAAGAATACTAGATTCCCAAATAGCAGCAGTTACAGAGTATATTGTTCAGCTATCACAAATACAAAAAAAGGGTAGCTTGTGACAGGGATAAGGAATGTACAAGTTTAAAGATTCCTTTATAACCACCATTTTAGTGAAGTGCTTATATTCTTCCAGGTAAGTTTCACAGCATAAATAAATCAAACAAAAATATACCATACTCTCACTAAGCTTCTATCACTTCCCTTTTACCAAGGCCAGAGCCTGAATACAAATCTAAGTAGCGTAAAGCAAACTCTAACAAGGCAATTTACAGAAGGAGATGATTTTTCCCCTCAAGACTTAAGCTCAACTACAAGAGTCAAGGTAAAATAGAATTCCAATCAAGGTCTGTAATTTACACACTTGTGAAACCAAGGCAATCTCAGACAACAGATTGCCCATTAGGATTTAAATCAATGAAAAAAGAGAGAGTTCTATTAAAGAATCTGGAAGAGCTGATCTGGGGCTGAGCTGTCGAGGAAAGCTTCAAGTGTTGAAATTAAGTCCTCAAGGGTAGCTGTGACCTCCAACCCCAAACCCAAGGCCAAGGGCTCTTCTGAGTAGTACCTGGAGGTCACACACAGCGAAAAGCACAGCTTTGAAGTCAGACAGACATAGGTGAGTCCTGCCACCTCTGCTTAACAGCTTTGTGCCCTGAGACAAGCCACTTTACCTATTAAGCTCAGTTTCCTAAAATGGGGGTGCTAATGGTTCCTGTCAAAGGTTTCATCTATTCAGTAAGTATTTATTAAGAGCTTGCACAGAACTAAACACTGAAATACAACAGTGAACAAGACAGACACAGGACCTGCCATCATGGAGCCTGAAATGACATATATGAAGGCTCAACAAATGGTGCATATATCATTATCATCATCATCTTTAGCACAGTGGTGGAAAGTATAAGGTATGTTCCAGGGAGAACAAATACACCATCTTAGCTGGAACAAGGTTTCACTCCCCCAAAAATACTGGCATGCTTCAGGGCTCAGTCCTGGGACCTCTTCCTCTTCTTCTCTCCCAAGGGTCTCATCCCATCCCACAATTTAAAAATACTATCTACGTATACCCAAATTTAGCTGTCTCCCAAACTCCAGACTCTATATCCAGCTGCCTATCAGATATCTCCACGTACATGTCTTAATAGGCATCTCAGACCTATAAATCTGCAACAGAACTCTGGATCGCTGATGCAACTGGATACCAACCAACCGTATTCCTTCCTTGGTCTTTTTCCCATCCGTAAATCACTAAATCCTTCATCCCTCTCTTTTCCTTATGCCTCACATATCTAAAGCATGAGTAAGTTCTTTCACTTTCACCTAAAAAACATAGCCCCAATCCATTGCCAAAGCCATCATTCCAGTTCAAGATCTGATTGTTTCTCATTTAGAATATATCACTGCAATAGCTGCTATGATTCCTTCTCCGCAGAGAAATGATCTCTTTTTTGAAAAATGGGTAAGAACATATTTACACAAACACACACACACACGTCCCATCATTCCTCCATTCAACTGAGAACTCTCCAGTGGCTCCCGGATGCCCTTAAAATGTTGATGGTCTACAAGGCGTACATGATCAGACGCCTTTTTGACCTCTCTGCCTCCTGTCATAAGCCCTCCCACTCCCCCACCCCCATCTCGGCACTGCAGCCCCACCAGCTCCCTTTCAGTTCCTTGAACATACCAACCTCCCTAGCGCTTTGGGACAGTGCAGTCCGACAGAACTTCCTGTATCGACAGAAATGCTCTATATCTGCACACGTGGCTATTGAGCACTTAACATGTGGCTAGTGAGACTGAGGAACTAAATGTTTAACTTTATTTAATTTTGATTAATTTAAATAGCCACATACTCCTAGCAGCTATCACATCGAATACCGGACAGAGCAGGGCTAGGAACCTAACCTGTTCCTCTGCCTGGACTCTTCCCCCAGATCTTCACGTGGATGGTGCTTTCTTATCCTCATGGCTCAGCTAAATGTCAGCTCCTCAGAAAGGCCTGACCACGCCACTCAAAGTAGCTCCCACTGACAGCATTATCACTGCACCTTGGTTATTTTCATCAAGACACATTCAGTACTGCCTCTATAATCTGTCTCCCCCAAACTAGAATACAAAATCCATCAAAGTAGAGACCTTGCAGATTTTATTCATTGCTATGTCCCTAAGATACATGTACTTGGCACATAGAGTTTTCAATAAATGTTTGATGAATGGCTGAATGAATGAATGAGTGAGTGGATGACTAGGAGGCCAAGTCAGTAAGAGTAGGCTGGGGACAGATTGTGGAAGCTGCTGGAAGAAGGCAAGGGTCCTTCAGAAACTTGCATTTCATTTCCGTGAGTATGGGCTCTGCACTGTTCCTAAGTGTCCTGGGCGGGGGGGGGGGGGGGGGGGGGGGGGGGGGGGCGGGGGGCGGCAGGCAGGCAAAGCAGGGGGCACAAAGGAACGGTACACACGGAAAGCAGGTCTCCACCCCCAACTGACTTGAAATCAATTTATGAGAACATTACTGATGCAGACACACGGATGCTCCTTACATATGAGACATCAGGAAATCTCTCAAGAATGTATCCACATACACTCTATTAAAGGCACACCTTTAGAGGGGAAAAGGACTGAAGGGGTATTAGACAATCAAGTTAGCTTTGTAGTCTTTGGAGTTGCAATAGCAAAACAGGGCATTAATGTTATGGTAAACATTCAGCCAAGTTAAATACCGGTTTAGAGACATACTGTCCTCTGAGAGCTGTCACTAGCTGTGTCACTTAGCAGAAAAGGGGGAGGGGAGGCAATGAGGGGAGTAAGTTAATGATCTGTTTCTAACAAGTTCAAACACCCTGAAAGTCAGCAAAAAGGGAAAGAATAAAGTGTAGAGAGTATTACTGACCAGCCACAAACTAGCAAACCTGGACCTAGAAGGTGGCAAAACTGACAACCTAGGGATACCACGTACAATACGGATTCCACACGTTCCTTCATTGTCATAATTTCAAAGAACAAACAAAGACTGGCATTTGAACTTATCTCTGTTTAAACCCAAAACACCAAGAAAACTGCGAAGTAAAGTTTGGTCCTAAATGAAACTGTGTGCTCTTCAACGTTTTGAGAGTAAACATTTTCTACCACGCTTTAAGCTTTACTGGATCTCGGTGCCACTTAATAAAATTACCCTCCTGCGTAAAACGGAGGAGTATCAGTAAAGTAATTCCACGGTCGCTCACTACGTCAGAATCTTCCTCAGGAGTTTATAGCACAAATCTCTCGAGGTCAACCTTTCCTACAACGTGAATTGTCACTGCTCAAGTTTGAGTCCGAGAGAAAACAGCACGAGCAGAGAGGCACCAGTGGCACTGAGCAAAGCCTCTCCACCTGCTAATAAATCCCAACACACTCAGCTTTCCAGAAATACAATACCAGGGAGACTTATTCAGTGGCTAAAAGTCACTATTAAGTCAAAATAATGTCTACATTTCTTCAAAACTAAATCTCCCACCTCCACCCCCAGTGAGATCAAAGCAGGTTAAATGTACACCTCTGTGCAAATTCTCTACTGGGACCACTGTAGCTCCTCCCATGTTACAGGAGTAAAGCAACAGCTCCCAGAGCTTAGCTCGGTTACTCTGCTCCTGGTCTACTTCCCAGTGAGCTCCGTTCTCAACGCTACTCACTGCTGTCTTCTCAGAACCATGATTTCTTGACTGACATCAGGGTTAATAGTATAGGAAAAATTATTTGCAGTGCGAAACAGTTTTAGCCCCTCATGGCATCTTTGGAACACCTGTAACTGTGACAGGCACCAGCTTTGTAAAGATAGTACATGGAATTATTTTCTATTTGATCATCATCACCAACTGTATGATTTTATAAATACTATCAATACGTCCCAAGAAAGTCAGTGTTTCCAACGATCAAAACAGATCACTGTTATATTTATACTGCCAAGAGTAAACTGTAAACAAACAACTACGGTACTTCCAAAAGTTTGTGGAGTTTTTTGCCTGTTTCTCTCCTGTCCCTATGTATAATTCCAGTTACGTCAGAGAAGAATGGGTTTGGAATACTTTAAGTAACATGCTGCATGTCATTAGAAGAAAAGTAATACGAGAAGCAAAGCAACGCCTCCAATTCGGCATCCATGTCTGATTTATTTTTATACAATAGTGCCTAGAGTCCAAGTTATTTGTGAAAGCTATAATCAATGATCACTGATCAACATGCCATTTTATCATATAAGACTAATATTTCTTTTAAATGTTTGAACAAAATATTTCAAAGACTTTATCATCTCACTTTACATCAGAGGTTCTGGAAAGGGCCAGAGAGTAAATATTTAAGGCTTTATGGGTCACATACAATCTTGGACACATATTCTTCTTTGTTTTTATTTGTTTGTTTTACAACCCTTTAATGATGTAAGATCCATTCTTAGCTGGAGGGCTACACAAAAAGAAGACTGCAGGCTGGGATTTGGCCCTTGGGCCATAGTTAGCCCACCCCTGCTTTTCAAGTATACCAAAACACCATAATTATATAGTATGGCCACTTTGACTAAAGAAAAACACTTCCAACTGTTTTGTGTGTATTTCTGTAATTTTTTTTAAAGTAAACTAATTTTTTTAGAACAGTTTTAGATTTACAGAAAGCAAGCAGTTAATACAGTTTCCATACATCCCACCCTCCGTTTCCCCTATTGCAATGGTACATTTATTAAAATTAATGAACCAACATTGATACATTGTCATTAACTAAGATGCAGATTTCCTTATCTTTTACGTAATGTCCTTTTTCTGTCCCAGGATCCCATCAGGACACCCTATTGCATTTATTCATCCTGTCTCCTTAGGCTCCTGGCTGTGACAGTTTCTCAGACATTCCTTGGTTTTGATGACCACGTCAGTTTTAAGGAATACTAGTCAGACAGTTTGTGAAATGCCCTCTATTGAGATTTAGTGGGTGTTTTTCTCATGATTAGACTGGGGTTTTGATAGCTTTTTGGGAGAAAGATTGCAAAGAAAAAGTGGTCATCACATCATATCAACGGTATATCAACACGACTTATCACTGTTGACATTTACCTTGATCACCTGGCTGAGGCTATGTTTGTTGGGTTTCCTCCAACTGCTTTTTAAAAACAAAAAAAATTAATTAATAAAAATGATTTTAATTCTTACTATATATTACTAGTTTAAAGCTTTTAAACAGCAAATGATCTTGAATAAGCTGGCTGTATACATACACACACACATTATGATTCATTATCTATGTGATTCACATGTATGCTTCTTAAAATATATTATATTTGAAATGAAGACAAAAATTAATATGTACTTTGCCAGTAGATTCTACTTTTAATTCACCCTAACTCTTCTTCCTTTACCTATTACAAGACACAAAAAAGGTGGGTAGAGTGGCAAAGGCTAAAAGGCTAGAATAAAGGAGGAAAACTTGGGTCATACTGAGGCTATCAAAACACTGCAGGAAATGCAAATCAAAACCACAGTAAGATACTAGCTCATCCCACCAGAAATGCTAAAAAAAGAAAAGAAAAGAAAAGAAAAGAGCAAGTGTTGGTGAGGGTGTGGAGAAGCTGGAACACTCATACACTCATATACTCATACACTCACACACTCACACACTCACACACTCATACACTCATACACTGCTGCTGGGGATGTAAATGGTGCAGCCGCTGTGGAAGAGTTTGGCAGTTCCTCAAAAAGTTAAACATAGAATTAACATATGACCCAGCAACTCCACTTCTCGGTATTTTATCCAAGAGAACTGAAGACATATTTTCATATAAAAATTATACATAAATGTTCATGGCAGTATTATTCATAATAGCCAAAAAGTAGAATAAACACAAATGTCTAACAGCCGATGAATGGATACACAAAGTGTGGTATAGCCATACAACTTATTATTCAAAGTCATAAAAAGGAATGAAATACTGGTACATGCTACAGCATGAATGAACCCTGAAAACATTATGCTAAATGTCATTAAGAAGCCAGACACAAAAGGAAACATATTGTATTATTCCATTTATATGAAATGTCCAGTATAGGCAGAAACATAGAGACAAAAACAGAGAGACAGAAAGTAGATTAGGGGTTGCCAAAGGCAGCAGGGGTGGGGGAAGGATGGGGAGTGAGCTCTTAATGGGTACAGGGTTTCTTTTGGGGGTAATAAAAATGTTCAGGAATTACATAATGATCATGGTTGCACAACACTGTGAATATACCAAAAAAACCCCTGTATTGTACACTTTAAAATGGCTAATTTTATGTGATGTTTTTATCTCAATAAAAAATAAATAACTGGGGAAAAAAGCCACTGAAGACACTGAAAACATTCTGAAGCTATATATTTGGGAAATCATTTTTAACCCACAACTTATACACACACTGTGCCTTTAAAAATCCCTTTCCTACTCTTTATACTTCTGTGGTGATTTTTCCAGTAACAGGAGCTTCAGAAATGGATGAAGAGGGCTCCCCTGGTGGCACAGTGGTTGAGAATCTGCCTGCCAATGCAGGGGACACGGGTTCGAGCCCTGGTCCGGGAAGATCCCACATGCCGCGGAGCAACTAAGCCCGTGCGTCACAACTACTGAGCCTGCGCTCTAGAGCCCGCGAGCCACAACTACTGAGCCCCTGTGCCACAACTACTGAAGCCTGCGCGCCTAGAGCCCGTGCTCTGCAACAAGAGAAGCCACCGCCATGAGAAGCCTGCGCACCGCAACGAAGAGTAGCCCCCGCTCCCTGCAACTAGAGAAAGCCCACACACAGCAATGAAGACCCAACGCAGCCAAAAATAAATAAATATTTAAAAAAAAAAAAAAAAAGAAATGGATGAAGAAATTAGTCCAAAATTCTAACAAGAAATCAGTTCAACCAGTCAAGTTCATAGGACCGGAGCATACATAAGACTAGGGCCCTATCTCAAGGACGTTACACTTCATTAGGGCTAACACTGTTTCCTACCGTTTCGGTAACTCCCATCGGCAAAATGAGGCTGGTCACACTCCTCTAGAGTGGTGGCATCATTTTCCTACAGACAACTACTCCGAAAATCTGAGCAAGTGCCATCCACAAGGCAACATCTCCAGGCCCCAGAGGCAGGCAGCACAGGGCCTGCTCAGGCTGCAGGGCGGCTTCTACACTTTTGCCAGCCCACCAGGGCTTGCCCACAGGATACTGAAATCCTGGCTTGCTTGAAGGCCACACGTCACAGTGGCTGATTATGTAGCTCACAACTTAGTGATTTGCTGCTAAAACAAAAAAAGAAAAAATTACTTATTTATAAATAATAGTCTTTCTTGACAACGCAATTATCGTCCTGAGAGTTCCAACAAAATTAAGGTGCAAACTATGGACTAGTAAAGTCAGAGAAGAAACCTCAGTCACGGACCAGGCAACCACCGCTCACTCCAGCTAACATCACAGCAAGCTGCTGAAAACAAGAAATATTCTGCCGGGAATTTTTGGAAGACAGCATAGTTCAGTTTAAATTAGGGCTTCCCATGGTGATTTTTTTAAAAAACCTTCTTGTAAGAACCTCTCCACACTTCAAATACCATAATCACTCAAATCATAGTAACCACTTGGCACCCAGACTTGGACGGAGCCTGGAGAGGGACGACTCCCAGCCATCTATGACGAGGGCGGTTGTGATGAAGACTATTGGGGCTGATTTTGTGTTCTCTGCTCTTATAAGTAATTCACATATTTATACTGTTAGTCAAAATGCGGCAGCTTAATTCTCTCATTATTTTTAATCTAACTGGAAAATCAATTGTCTCTGGTTGTTGGTGGTTATGGCTATAGTTATGAAAACCCAACAGTAAGAAATTGGAAACAAGAGTAGCTCAACTAGTAGTATTCTTTCATTAACTTCACGAACTTTCTGTATCAACTGACCTAACCAACATTCACTTAACATCTACCAGATACAAAGGATACAGAGAGCAGGAATAAGCAGATACAAAGGATACAGAGAGCAGGAAAAAGCAATTAGGTCTTTTGAAGAATTCACACTCCAGCAGTAAGTAGGTTTAGCAAAATTACTTGCTTTGACTTTGAAAGAAAGACAGCAGAGAGCTGCATACAGCCTAACCAGGTGCCACAAACTGGGCGTGGAGAGCCAGTTAACTCAGACACTGGTGACACCCAGCTGACATCCTCTTCCTCCCCACTGTCCCCCAGCCCCAGCCCCCAGGATTTCTTCCCTTCAATTAGAAAGTACAGGTTGCTCAACATCTGATCCAAGCCATAAACCAGAGATTACGGCCTATCAGCCCTTTTTAATGTAAAGTCGCTTTGTGTGGTGGTAACTCTTTTAAGTTCAACTAGACAAAGTTATTGTATCCCTGGGTAACGTCCAATCCGAGGACGGAAAGCAAACAGAATTCCACTGGGAGTCCGTAAAACCACTCATCCTGTCTCTGAGCCCTGCCCACCTTAGCCACCTACTCCTCCAAGAGGCAAATAAATCCATCATCCCACCTTTTTCTCCCACATTGAATAGAGGTTTTTTTTTAAAGCACCAGGCCATTTGGCCATGATCTATGGCCCACCATAAACACCATTTGGTGCGGTCAAAGGGTGCCCATGGTGAGCAAAATAAGAGGTGAGCCAGGGAGCAGACCTGCAAAATAACAGTTGGCCTACCTGGGGTGAGGAGGGTTGCCAAGGAGTCACAGATGAGGAGCTTTCCCCAGGACTGAGCGGGGGCGGGGGGGAGAGGAAGGGCAAAGTCAAGACTGTTACAGTAAAACTGTAATCTATGCAGGTTGATACAGAGCCCCAAACTGAACTTCTAATGTGCTCAAGAGTGCGCTGAACTTCCAAGTTCTACGTGGAATAGTACCGTGGTTCAATGGGGTCAGCTCGATGGGTCCCCAACCCACACCCCCAAGGCGTTCACCCTACGTGGCCCAGGGATCAGAGCTTCCTACCTAGTTGACAGGAACCTCTGAAGACCAAGAAAGACTGGCCAAATGGAAACCACCTAAGTATCCATCAACAGATGAATAGATGAAGGAGCTGTGGCATACAGTATGTGATATACAATGGAATACTACTCAGCAATAAAAAAGAACAAAATTTTGCCATTTGTGGCAACATGGATGGACTTGGAGGGTATTATGCTAAGTGAAGTAGGTCAGGCAGAGAAACACAAATACTGTATGATATCACTTTTATGTGGAATTTAAAAAATTCAACAAACTAGTGAATATAACATAAAAGAAGCAGACTCGCAGATACCGAGAACAAACTAGTGGTTACCAGTGGCGGGGGGCAGGGGTAACACAGGGGTGGGGAGTGGGAGGTACAAACTACTGGGTGTAAGATAGGCTCAAAGATGTATTGTACAACATGGGGAATAGAGCCAATATTTTGTAATAACTGTAAATGGAAAGCAACCTTTGAAAATTGTATAAAATGAAAAAAAAATTACATAAAAGTAAAAAATTTTAAAAAAAAGACTGGTCAATCAGCCTGAAAAGTCAACCCTGGGCGAAGAGGTTCTCCTCCATCCAGAGACCCCTGAGCATGCCCAGATGTCCAGGAAGACTAGAGGAATGACAAAGGACACAGGCTCCAGAGTCAGACTATCTGGCTTCGAATCCTGGCTCCACGTTTAACGACAATGGCAGTCTCCCTGCGACTCCATTTCCCCATCTGTAACTGGAAGATAATAACAGCACCTACCTCATAGGGCTTCTGTGAGAATAAAATGAGATCACAGTTAAAGAGCTTAGCAGGGTGGCTGTCACAGAGAAAACACTGAGAAAATGTGTGCAGTACCTCTACTATTTCCAGGGGTAACCGGAACTATCCGTCAGTTCCTAAATTGGAATGACAACACTACAACTACTACTCTTTGGTGAGGCCCTAGTTAGGGGCCCCCAAACATCTCCATGGGGTTGGTGGTATGATCTTCATTTTAGAGTTGAAAAATGGAGCTTTAGAGGGGTTCAGACACTCATCTAAGCTTTCTCAGCTAATAAAGGTGGAGCAAGGAAAGCTTTGATCACATTGCAGCAGAGTCTGCATCATGTAATGGACCTCCAAAAGCTTAAAAGCATTTTAAAATAATACTTCAATATTCTAAAATCACTACTTATTGAATAAAATTATGTTCTTGTGAAATCTCCCAGCCTTCCCCCATGACATCTGCATAATTACCTATACAATCAGAAATACCTCACAAATTCTGATAGACCATGAAAAACACAAAATTATCTTTCTTAACATAAATATGACTGGGTAAATCATCATGACCATCTTAATGAAATGGATTTAAAAGTTCAAAAGTACTGCAGACCCACAGTTTATCAAGTCACTTTTTTTTCAGGATTTGTAATTTGATCCTGTAAAAGAAGGGGCACATTCCAATTGGCCTGTGCAACACCTCTCTGCCCATATGTTTGGTAAGTGTGTAACAAAATTGCCTAGAGGTAATAGTTCCTCCAAATATCCTCTTCCACCATCTCTTACACTAGTTAGCAAGACTTATAGACACTTCACTGCCCTAAAATAAAACACAACCAAATTTAAACTATGTCAATGTTGACTCATCTCACAGAATGTCTTTTAAAGCTCTAATACTGAGATCCAGAAATATGTAAAACCAGTCAAATTTATAAATACTTAAAGATCCAACATCTTCAAGGCAAACTGGGATAATAACAAATCACCTTAGTCAAAACTGTTTGCCCCCATCAAATGAATTGGTTACCCAGTTTCCTAAAAACAGAGTTCATGATAATTGTTAATCCATTAACAATTTTAAATAAAAGACATGCTTAACTTGTTTAAGAAGTAGTGATAAAGATAAGCCAAGCCATATAATTTTACTTCACTTTCTATTTGCTTTACCCAGGCATTACACAGTCTTGTAATCCTTGCTGGTAAACACAAATGAGATGATATTAATAAAACATGTAAATTGAAGTAAAAGAGAATCTAAAATGCCTAAATATTTCAAGAATGCATTGCAGTTTCAATAACCTGAAACTCCAAGTATCAGAAAGCAGAAAGAATTACCATACAACTGTAAAAGTCAAATATTTATACAGGTGCCTTAAAAGCCACTGTTGGGTGCACACCATCATCACTGAAATTTACTATCTGTTAAGTAGTTTCAAAGTGCAATAACTGGCTTGGAGCGTGAAGTTTATGACAACAACTAATACATCTGGAGAGACTGTGAAGGCGTGATGCTTGTCATAACTTTCATCAGGTCAGCAACACGCAGCCAGGCTAGAGCAAGACAGGACCTCAGCACAGGTGCCTTTTCTCATTTCAAGAGGGAAACCTAAACCGATACCTTCATGGATAATTTATCAAGGATTGTTCCATAAATTTATAATGTCACTTGTGACTTTCTTATAACTGCTCTTTAGTAGCATTCAAAAACAATATTCTTAGGATAAAAGTAACTGAGAACATAAAGTATGAAACTATTTCAGCTTCAAATTGAGAAAAGGGGGAATGTTTAATAGGAGAAGCACCTAAAAAGGTTATAAACCCCTAAGGCCACATTCCATAAAAAGGTGGAAAGAAATTTCAGAAATGATAAACATCCAAAATTTGGAATTATCCCTAATGGTATACTATTTAAATGTATAAATAGGAATACCTCCTTAATAGTTTACAAATTTACAATTAGGAATATCTCCTCTTGTTCTTCCAATAATTCTAACTATAAGAAATTTTCCTTTTCAGGGTAAAAAGAAAGATGGAAAAGAGAAACAACATTTGTGAACATTCAGCTAAACTTCAGTTCCTGAACTCCTTAGATGATGATATTGTTATGTTTCTCCTCTTCACTTCTGAGCAGGAATAAAAAGTGTGTTGAAAACTACAAGAAACCACGCTAAGCTCAAGTCAGCGTTCCTCAATAACCAAGGTTCGGTTCCACTGTTCATTTTACCACTTCTTACTTCAACACAGCATCTGCCTTTTCAAGATCTGAGAGTCAGTTCAAGTTTTCAGGTGAAGATAAACACTAAGCAGTAAACCCCCAAACAAGCGTCTCTAAACTCTGGGGGGCAAGGTCAGGTACACCCACCACCAGGGCCCAGCGAGGAAGGGTGCCCGGGGCCCCCCCAGGCCCAGGGCCTCCGGCCCGACCATGGTGCGCCCCGTCAAGAACGTGCAGGCAAGGATGGGAGCCAAGGACGGCCAGAGAGATGCCACAGGTGGCCTGGACGGCTGGCTGGCCCCGTCTGGCACTTAGGCCTCCTCCTCCAGGAGGCCCAGGGCCGGGCCCCGCCTCCCAGGCCGAATGGACCCTCCAGCCTCTTGCTGGCCAACTTCAGGCGGAGGCGAGCTCGGAGCAGGGCTCAGGGGGCCCCTCTGGGTCCGTGAACTGGACACTGTGACCGCCCAGGGCGTCAATTCCACCCTTCCCTCTGCGCCCAGAGTGTCTAAAGGTCCCAGGGCCGTCGCAGAGCGGGTGGCCAAGAGGGCCCTGGAAGGGGCGGCTGCAACCGGCCCCCTCCAGGGTGCCTGGCCGGCTGACGCAGCCCCGGCTCGGGCAGACGGTCCCGCGCCTCCTTCCCGGGACCCCTCCCGGCACCCCGGGCCGGTGACGCCCCACGCCCCCCGCGCCGCGGGCGCCGCCGCTCGGCCAGGTCTCCCGGACAACAGCCGCCGCCGCGCTTCCGAGGCGGGTCCCCGCGCCCACCCGCGGCCCGGCAGCCCACCTGTCCCGGGGGTCGATCCAGCTGGTCCTCCGGGTGTTGTGGTCGATGTAGAAGACCTTGCCGTCGTAGTCCCTGGCCTCCTCCCAGCCCCGGGGTAGCGGCAGCTGCCCGCTCCCGGCCCTCCTAGGCATGGTCGGCGGCCTCGCCGGCGAGCGGCGCCTCCATAGGGACCGGGCGCGGGACGCGGCGGGAACGCGACTGCCCGGCCCGACCCGGGCGCCGGCGAGGGGCTGCGGGGCGCGGGGCGCGGGGCGCGGCGGGGCCACGCGCGGGGGCGCCTCAGGAAACCCTGCTCTCGGCCCCGCCGGGGATCAGTCCACCATGTCTGCGTCGGAGCAGGCGAGCGAACCCTCCTCCTCCTCCTCCTCCTCCTCGCGATCGCCGCCGCTGCCTCCGCCTCTTCCTCCTCCTCCTCCTCCCCGTCCCCCTGTGGCCGCCGAGGGTCGCGGCGCCCAGGCTGCCCGAGCCGCCGCCGTCTGGGCTCGGATCCGGGAAGCTCCGCGGAGCGGCGGCCGCGGCGGCGACGGGTCTCCTCATTTGCATGCGATTAGCATGCGCCCCGCCCGGGGCCCGCCCCCACCCGCTCCTCCCCTCGCTCGGCTCATCTGCATGCACATTCCTCACCGCCACATTCCAGGGCTTAACCCTGCCGCTCCCGCGGCCCGCTGCGCCTGCCGGGGCGCCGGCCCGAGTCAGGGGCGGAAGGGAGCTGCGGGCCAGGTGGGAGGGAAGACGGAGAAGGAATGCGCTGCTCGCTCCTTCCCCTTGACCCCAAATACCTCTCTACGGCCGAACACTTGGGGTTTTAGAGTTTCGGGACGGGAAAGGCGGCTAAAGAGAAGTCTCCTCAGCCCTCTCCACCGCCTTCCGACTTCTAGGGAAACCACAAGACTTTCGAGAGGAAAGGGGTGGGGAGGCTCTCTTCGGAAGACAAGGTCCCAGCAAACCGAGAAGGCACAAAGGCTCCCCCGCGCCCCCTCGGACCCCGGGGCGTTCCGGGCGGTGGGAAAGTGTGAAAAGCAGAGCCAGCGCTCGAAAGCGCGTCAGTGGCGCGTCCGGGGCGGTGTCGCCCCCGGGGCCTCTGCAGGGCGCCCGGCCCTCCGTGACCTCAGCCTCGCGGCGGAAAGCGAAGGCGGATCCCGCGGTCCGAGGGCGCCGCGACACGCCTGGCCCGGTGCCCCGCTGCGGGGGGGAAGCTCGGGCCAGACTCGGAGAAGCCACTGCACCCCCTCCCCCCACAACCCCCCGCCGCGGGCGTCGTCGTCGTCCGCCGCGCGCGGGCCTGGGGCGCTCCACCCGGGGGCCCCGCGCTGGACGTGCACGCGCCCGGGAGCCAGCCCCTTCCGTCCGCCCGCGCCTCGGGAAGTCCCCCACCCGGAGCCCCGCCGAGGCCCAGAAGGTGTGGGCGAACCCGCTGGCAGGAAAACGCGGCGGCCCGGCGGCCAGGCTTTCCTAGCCCCTGGATGTGTCCGGGGAGGAACGTGGACTTTCTCTCCTTCCACAAGTATTTATTTATTCAGCAGCTACTACGCCCTGGTCGGCCCTGAGGAGGGTCCGGACGTCGGGCTCCGGGCTGGACGGTGCCACGAGCCGCAGGCCTGGCAGGGCCCGGACACACAGCGTTTGTGCCCCCAGCCCCTCGGTCTGGGAGGGAGCCTCCCAGTCTCCAGACTCCTCTCCAGCCAGGTCTACACCACCGTCCCCCATTCATATTCCTCTGGGTTACTAAGCAGCTGCTTTTAGAGTGAAAAAAACAAAACAAAAACAAAAACAAAAAAAACCGGAGGAAGACCCGGAGATCATTCACCTTTTGGTGTGAATTCGCTTAATCCTGCCAACTAATTTGTAAAGACTTCCCCACCTTGTGCGGGACGCAGCGCACAGCAAGGGCTTTCAGGGGGTTTGGAACAACGTCCGCCTCCCCTCCTGGGTGCACAGACCGGTTAAGGGAGTCAGGTGAATTGAGATTCTCTACGGCGCGGAGCTGGCGCTGCGCGGTTAGTGTAGCAGCTGCCCTGGAGGTTGGGGGCGGCCTTTGGTTCTCCAGGCCGTCGGGGCAGCTGCGGTCAATCTCGAAGGTGGAGGAGGGTGGTCCTGGAGAGGAAGGACGGAGGGTCAGGCTTGGAACAGCTTCGCGGCGGGGACTGGAACTGCCATCTCGGGCGAGGGCCTTAGAAGGGGTTGTATTTGTACTTGGAGCATCTGGGCAGAAACTTTTAACTACTAGAAACTCTAGAGAGAACTCCTGGGAAGGAGCTACCAGAGGGCGCAGGAGCTGGGGAACGGAGTCACCCAAGATGAACTCGCTTACTGTATCTTTCTAGGTCTTCCTCGTTTACACCCAGGAAGGAAACTAGGCTTCGCCCGTAACAAAGGGAAGCCCCCGCCTCCTGGTCCTGTGTTCAGCCCCACTCCATTGATCAGGAAGTGATCACACAAGGCAAGCTTCTCCTGTTCCAGGTGAGATGTGATATCCTAGTGGGTAATCTTAAGGTTGTACTTCTGAATGCTGTGAAAAAGATGAGACCTGGCTAAAACTAATCTCTCACACCACTGAGTGAACGAGGTGCTTTGTTTTGGACTGGTCTGTACTGGCCCATTAGCATGGCCAAAATTTGTGTTATGGTATACTAATAACATCATTCGGCAACCCAGCCAAGCCATTCTTGCTTAAACCTTGCTTCCTGCTGTGCTTACCCCACCACCGAAAACAATTAGAAAACATGTATTATATTAAAATGTCTGCATCCTACTGTTAAAAAAAAAAAGTAACACACTTTACTGTTGCCACAATTTAGTTTGTTTCACTGGGATGAACTACTGCCCAATACTTCTCGGTGTTATTTCACATTTGATAAGCTTTCAGGTAAGTATTCTTACCCAACTTCTAAAACCGATGAGGAATCCAAAATAGCACACAGCGGTAAATGACATTTATTGTTCTATAAATCTCAAGACTTCAAAAAGGGACCCTAAATAGACAAACAAAACTCTGAAGCATTTAAGAGACAAGCTCGCTTCTTCTCCCTCACTGGGTGGCACAGGAAATATTTGGTCACACAAAAGCAGTTAAGATGACAGAAAGGAAAATTGCTCCTCTGCAGGGTTTTTTGTCTTGATCAAGTTTTCACTCTGCTGTTCTGAGTTCACCCAGTTTACATAGTACCATCCCTTCGGAAAATTCCTAGTGGTTAAGACAATGAAGATTATCCCTAGTTTATAGATGGATACATTTAGATTTCATTTGGTTCCAGTTGATCATTGGCAGAGAAGGATGGTGCTGTCTGCTGTCCCGGATGCCAGATTACCACAGTCTATGGTACCACTAGCCAGATTACCACAGTCTATGGTACCACTCGCCGCTGAAGAGTCTGTTTCCGGGCCTTCAACCCCCTTTTCTCCCAGCTTTACATTTTCTCTGGTACTAATAGTCTGTGAGGGTGAGTTGCCATTAAACAGAGCTCACACGTCAACGTCCAGATCCTGCATGGCAGGAAAATTAGCGGTATCAAAAATGGGAGTAGACAGTGAAATTTATTTCAACAGATAATTAGTTATAACTATCCAAATTTAAAATGTGTATACTTTTAATCCAGCAATCCCAGTGCTACAGGTTTACCTACGGGTATTAAATTTCCTCAGGATATGCAAGGATGTTAATTGTAGCATGCTTCATAATAACAAAACTGGAAAAACCACCAGCATCCATCATTAAGGGACTGAGTAAATGAATTATCCATACTCAGCAGGCATTTTAAAAGCATTGCATAAAAATGTATGTGCTGATAATGTATGTGCTGATCCTGGAAAGATGTCCAGGATCTTTAAGTGAAAAAAAGCAAGGTGCAAAAACCACTTGCTTGTTAACTTCACTGCAGGTGGAGCCAATCATAAAATTTAAAGAACGCAGCCTCCTATATACTTCCTTACTGTCAAAGGGAGAATTCAGACAGTAAATTAAGAGAATGGGGACTGTCAGAAAGGTCTCGTCAAAGCAGTATACATAAGGAAAACGATCATTAAAGAAAAGGGGTGGGGTCGAGATGAGTGGACATTGATTCTAAAATGGACCGGCGTGGCAGGGCGTGCTTGTAGAAGGAAATGGATATTGGAAACTCCAAGGTGAATCTGGTGTGCAAGAGCCCAAGACTGGCTGGAGCCATCTAGTTAGGAGGCTGGCGTGATAATATAGGTATGAGAGAGATAAAGGTCTGGATTAGAAATAAAGTGAGGAAGGCATGAAAAGGAATGATCCGGCAAGAATTTGCTACTGATTAGATTAAGCAGTAAGTCGACCACAAGGAGGAATCTGGTATGAGTCCAAGAATCTAGGCCATCAAGAGAAACTCAAATAGCTGAAATAAATGAGGAAGTCCAAAGAGGGATCTGATATGGGGTTTGATTTTAGAAATTAGAGATACCCAGCAGAAAGTTAGAGGTCGGGACTCAAGCTCAAACAAAAGGTCAGGACTGCAAATACATGGTCGAATGTCACCCATCTGAAATTCTGTAAAGGCCTAAGGATTCAGGATTGAATCTTGGGAAAGAAACATCAGTACAAGTCTAATAGCATTAAGTAACCCATCTATAGTCCTATATTTGGCCTGTAACTCTTCAGTAATTTGATGTGATTTAGTTTATTTCTTTGTAAAATGTGGTCTCCATTTTCAGTGATGTGTGTAAGAATTCGTTACTAGTGTGTAATCCATCTCTGAATGAATTATTGTTATAAACTTTAAGCTTAAGCTATTGAATCAACTCATGTGTAGCACAAGATGAACTGGTTTTCAGTATTTTCATATCCCCTGTCTCCTCAAGGAGATCAGGGATTATATAAACTGGAACTTCTAAGTAAGGATAACTTTTTCTTTCCTGAATCAAACTAGTGACTTTTGTGTTTTTGTTTTTGCTCTTCTGCAACTGAAACGTTAAAATAAATAACATCTCTAGGTATTATGAATCAGTAGCCCTAATCCACAATTCCTAAATCTTATTGTCTAGACAGTCCTGAAAAAGATAGGCATATGAGCGTTAAGAATTCCCAGTGCCAGGCCAGACCAGAAACCTCGATAACCACAGCCACTTCCCTGCCAGTTACTCATTATAGCAACACCTTGGGCAACAGCGATCATTCCAGTTCAGTAGTAAGCAACATGAAACAGGTTAGATTTTACCTGGCTCACTGCAGAGGGAGACCCGCATTGAGCGAATGCTGTGGTTGCTAAAGAGATAGAAAACATTTAATAGCTGTCTTATTAACGGAAAGGAACAGAAGTTCCAATGCCATGTTTGTATGTGTGAGGCTCTCAGAGGGTACCTCTTGTATACTCTGTGGGGTAGAGTCTTAGAATACATATTCACTGACATTCTTTCTTACGTAATGAAAGAATATAAGGTTCCATTTTCGTTTTACCATCTTTAATTTGCATTTTTTCCCCATTCCAACTTTATAATCCACGAAAAACAGCTTCTTTAAAAGATGGGATGGTATTCCCTCATCCCAATCTTTTAAAACTATTTTATATCTCCTTTCCTATCCCTCTGAATTTTCCATTAAAATCTTTATTTCTACTTATTATTTCTCAGTCTTTCTCTCTCCACTTCATCCTCTCTCTTTCTCTTAGTTCTTGATTTCCTGATGTTGACTCAATGCTGTGAATTTGGCTTTAAGAAATTTAACTGCAATATAATCTCCCAAATTTGTCTGATTTAGGGATATTCAAATTGAATAAGGAGAAAAAACGGTCTATGTAATAAAATATGTTCAAAGAAGTGTATTTTGCCAATAAACGTATGGAAAGTTGCTCAACGTCATTAAGAACCAGTGAAATGAAAACTAAAACCACAGTGAGATACTCATGTAGCCGCTACACTGGCAAAAACTTAAGTTTAAAAATATCAGGTGTTGGTAAGAATGTGGAGCAACAGGTATTGTCATCAGTGATGGGTGGCAATACAAATTGGTACAGACACAATTTGGCCATATCTAGGAAAATCGAGGATATCCACATCCTATGACCTAGTGATTCCATTCCTAGGTATATCCCTAGAGAAATTCACACATATATGCTCCAGATCCACGTACAAGAAATGTTTAGGGTGTATTATTTACAGTAGCCTAAAAGTGAAGCATGCAAATGTCTGATAAAGAATGTAGTGGATAAATATATTGTGTGGTTTATTTATGCAATACAATAGAGCAATGATAAAAGGATGAACTATAGCTACACAGAACCTTCGGTAAATCTTTAAAAATATAATGTTGGGTAAAAGAAGCAAGAAACAAAAGAATTTGTACAGAAAGATTTCATTCACATAAAGATCGCAAAAACAGGTAAAACCAAACTATATTGATTAGAGATGTGTACGTAAGAGGTGAAAGTATAAAGAAAAACAGGGAAATAAGTACCGCAAAGGTAAACATAGTGCTTACTTCTAAAGGGAGGGATAATGTTGAACTTGGGGAGAGGAATTCTGTTAATGTTCTGAGGTTTTTTTAACCTGTTTGCTTTATATTTTTTGTTAAAGTATATGCACATGTTTATACACTTTTCTGTATGTATGGTACATTTCTCTTTCTCTCTCTGTCTCTGTCTCTGTCTCTCTCTCTCTCTCTCACACACACACACACACACACACACGGAAATACTATAGTTTTATCTTGAAGTGTGGGGAATACCCAAGACCTGGGAAACCTGCTTTAATGAACAGATGAAAATTGTACTTGTAATTAGCACATTCAGTGTGTGAATGCAAATGCCCCACTGAACGTTATTCTTTCTAAAATAGAGTAAGCTCCCTTATTTGTTTATTTACAGATGTTGAGACATATATACAAGTAAGATCCAATTACAATAATTCTGTAGAACGAAGCTATATCCTTCAAATTCGTATCCTGTACCAGAACTTTTTAAAACCATAATAAATTATGCACAACAATAATTCTACACAACCAATATTCTGTCTGGCTACTAAACACTTTCAATTTTAAAATGGCCTGACTACTGTTCCACTGGTGTCCTGGGGGAGGGGAAAGGGCAGCGGGTAGGCCAGCAGGGGCCCGACTTTACTGAACTGTGCTGTGCACGCCAGTTTTTTTAGCTCTTACCCTTCAGCTCACTCAACTCTTTTTGTAGAAAAAATCCAAATCACCTCTTCTAGAATTTACCTAGACCACCAAATCCCAAAATAAAACAAGTCCCTCACTCATCCATTCAACTTCTATTGCACACTTAATATGAACAGGGTTCTGAACACTAAAGGCTGAACAAGAACAAGGTCCCTGCTCGATTGCAACAGTACTGATTCTCAGTATTTGGGTATTCCCATGCATTGTGCTGTTTTTGTGTCTTTAAGTATCTGTAATTTTTGTTGGTGTAATACTGTTATTTTAATATTTAAAAAATCAAAAGTTGGAGCCATTTACTTCTTGAGACACACCCAAGAAAGTTAGATTCTTTTTATTTTGAAAAATGTGAAAACTACAGAAAAATTGAAAGAAGAATAAAATGAATACCTGTGTAAGCGTCTTCCAGATTCACCAGGCGATATTAACATGTTGCCATGTTACTATCTCTTTTATATCTCTGTTTGTAGATAAAGGCTTTTTTTATTCAACCATTTGAAAGTAAAAATAAGGACATTCTCTGACATAACCATAGTATTATTATCAACCCCCCAAATTAAAATTGATATAATAAATACTACTTAATATACAGTCCATATCCACATTTCCCCAATTACCCTAAAGCGTCCTGTACAGCTGTTTGTTGTTTTTTAAACAGGATGCCGTCAAGGACACCACGTGGCACTTAATTGTCCTGTCTCTTTAGTCTCCTTCAATCTTGAACACCCCCCTGCTTTTTATTTTTTTTAAATCTTTCATGACAATGATGAAGAGTCTAGGCTGGCAGTTTTGCAAAATATCCCACAATCTGGGTTTAGATGATTTCCTCAAGATTCAGATGAAAATCCTTGTCCAGAAAACTCCATGGTTAGGTTTATACTTCCCACCTCATCACATCAGGAGGCCTGTGATGTCAGTTTTGTCCCGTCGTTGGTCCCATGCACCACTGAATGACGCAAAGTGGCATCTGACAGGTGTATCTGATACCACTGCAAAGGCCTCTTTTCTCCTCTGTACTAATAACTATCTGTGGGGTTATACTTTAAGACTATATGAATATCCTTTTCCCTAACAAATCTTTCACCCACTGCATTTGGCATTTATTCAAGAGCCATGCTTACATACATCAATTATTACATTCATGGTTCCAAAATGGTGGGTTTTTTCCTTACATTTACCAGCCAGCATTTTTATGTGAAGAACTTTCCCTAGCTCTTTCTGCCATGACTGTTGTTATTTTTTTATCACTAGGGACCCATGGATTATTTTTTAGTGTGTTATAATCCATTCCAGCATTTTTTATTGTGGTAAAATAAATGTAATACCTACCATTTTAATCATTTTTAAGTGTACAGTTTAGGGGCATTAAGTACATTCACACTGTTGTGCAACCATCACCACCATCCGTCTCCAGGACTCCATCTTCCCCACGTGAACTCTGTGCCCCTTAAACACCAAGTCCCCATGCTCGCCTCTCCCCCGTTCCTGGCAACTGCACCATCTTTTTTTTTATGCTCAAATTGTCTTAGATTTGGCCTATGGGAGCTCCTTCATTCTATTTCCTGTGTTCTCTGACATGTCCCCATCATTCTTTTTTTTTAATATAAATTTATTTATTTATTTATTTATGGCTGTGTTGGGTCTTCGTTGCTGCGCGCAGGCTTTCTCTAGTTGTGGCGAACGGGGGCTACCCTTTGTTGCGGTGCGCGGGCTTCTCATTGCCGTGGCTTGTCTTGTTGCAGAGCACGGGCTCTAGGTGCACGGGCTTCAGTAGTCGTGGCAGGCGGGGTCAATAGTTGTGGCTCGTGGGCTCTAGAGTGCAGGCTCAGTAGTCGTGGCTCGCAGGCTCTAGAGCGCAGGCTCAGTAGTTGTGGCGCACGGGCTTAGTTGCTCCGCGGCATGTGGGATCTTCCTGGACCAGGGCTCAAACCTGTTTCCCCTGCATTGGCAGGCGGATTCTTAATGACTGCACCACCAGGGAAGTCCCATATCCCCATCATTCTTTGAGCATCTCCGTGTTTTCTGTCACAGGAAGATTTTCCAGGCTCCCTTTAATCCTTTCCCTGTCCCAGAGCTTGACTCAGCCATTTCTCCAAGGACCCCAGGTCCTTTTAGTGGGCAGTGAATGGTATTTAGAAACTAATACCTGGGCATCTAGGTGAACTCACCGATATTGGAGGGTCACCCAGGCCCTCTTAGTAGATACATTTACATGCTTATCTATTTCTCTGTCAAAAACCACGAGTTCATATGAATTCCTTCAGTTCAAACTCAACATCACAGCATTCACTCCAGTTTTGTTTCCTTTCCGTGTTTGTAACTCCCTTCTCGAACAGGGAGAAAACTGACTCTCCTTCTCCTCAGTGTATTTATGTATTTACTCAATACCCCTGAATGTAACCAGCCTCCAAAGGCTGCCACTGTGCCTTCCCCATTGATACCACCCCCCAACCCACCCCCGTGGCCTGCACACCTCACGTTCGGCCCACGCCCTCCCAGAAGCCTCTCCTAACCCTCTGTGGGCTCCCGCACCCGGTGCTGGGTCACTCTGCTGTGCAGGAGCCCTCTTCATCCAACTCAAGCTCCCACACCCCACAGCAGGGCACCCGACCCCCTCAAACGACTCATCTGCTCTGGCTCTGACACCCCACGCTGGGCTGCACCTCCACGAGGACACCATCTCTGTGCTGCTTGTTTTACTGCCCTTCCAAGCCCATACTTTTCTTACCCTTCTTGGTAAGTCCCACATCCCATACCAGGGGGACTGCCTCTCTGCTTGGATGTCCCCCCGCTAGGGCTCTGACTCTCACACTCGTAAGGGCAGCATTTCTCACAACTTCAGTAGAACCTTGTTAACCTCTTGGTAACCTTGTTAAAAATGCAGATTGCCGGGTCCCGCTCCCAGAGATTATGATTCAGTCAACTGAAATGAGATGGTGAAATCCACATCCTCAACAGGTGCTTCTGATGCAAGTGGTCTGAGTGACAATTTAAGAAATTCTGTTTTCATCTGTAATAACAGCATCAAAAGATAAGCACATTTAATATTTTGACAAGTATTGCCAAACTGTCTGCCTGAAAGGCTGTACCACGTTGTGGTTCCACTGGCCATGCATAGCAGTGCACTGTCCCAAACCTTTCAGCATACCCCTATAAGAGGAGGTGCTTCAAGAACATTGGGTGGGTGGGTGGAGCGGGGGATCCTCTTCCCTGGGCCTCAGTTTCCTTATAAAATCAGGATCTTGGATTAAATCAGTGCTTCCAAACTTTCCTGATGATGAACATCACTTGGAAGTCTTGTTAAAAATTCACATTTGCAGGATCAGGTCTACTGCATCAGACTCTCTAGGGGAAGGGAGTGGGAATCTGTGTGTTTAACAAGAATCCCAAGCTTCTCTTGAATAAGTTCCACGTTACTCCTTTGACTAAGTGAGTTTTGTAAATATTGCTCTGATCGACTTTGAATGTTCCCTCCGGTTCTATAATATTTTAATTTCACCTGACTGTACAAGACCTTGTTTAATTATGAACCAATAGCCGTGAACTTTAGAGGAAAAAGTACAAGCTGTCTGCAGAGCAGCTATAATGCTCAAATAAGATATTCGTGGATGATAAATTCAAGACATGTCTTTTATATCTTTGTGAAGGCTGAATATTTCAGATATTTTTACATTTTTAAAGAAACTGCCACTGCAAAGATTTAAAATATTCCTAAAATGTCAAGGTGGCATACTAATACTCCTGTGCTGCCTTCTCATTGGGATTATTAAAGAGATGGACTACTACATAATAAAATAAAAACTTCAGACCCAAAGGAAGATCAGACTTCAAGTAAAAGAGAGTTTTGAAGTTCTCAAGTTTCTCAGTGAAAAGGAAATAAGTCCAGTTGAAAACAATAATAATGATAAAAGGGGATTGAAAGTAGATCTTACGACACCACGCTAAATGAATGATGTGTAATTTGGAGAAGTTATGGTTAAAGAGGTTGCTGTAGAGGTATGCATTGATTCATCTAGAACAAATATTAAACTGAAGATTTTCCATATTGAAGTGATTTTTCTTTATGTATTATATTGATTTATGAGTCATATTTACAAACACTCTTAAAATTGGAAGTCAGTCATCAGGTCACTGTTGGCTATTGGATATTTTGGTCAAACAAATCTTCTGTTATAGACTTTTTTTAAAAAGTTAATTATTGGGACTTCCCGGGTGGTGCAGTGGTTAAGAATCCGCCCACCAATGCAGGGGACACAGGTTCGAGCCCTGGTCCAGGAAGATCCCACATGCCGTGGAGCAACTAAGCCCGTGTGCCACAACTACTGAGCCTGCGCTCTAGAGCCCATGAGCCACAACTACTGAAGCCCGCGCGCCACAGCTACTGAAGCCCGCATGCCTAGAGTCTGTGCTCCTCAACAAGAGAAGCCACCGCAATGAGAAGCCCGCGCACCACAACCAAGAGTAGCCCCCGCTCGCCACAACTAGAGAAAGCCCGCTTGCAGCAATGAAGACCCAGTGCAGCCAAAAATAAATAAATAAATATTTTTTTTTAAAGTTAATTATTTAGCACTTACCATAAGCCACCGTCCCAAGTGCTTTGCTTCTGTAAACTCATTTTCTCTTCCATCAACTCCATGGAGTATGTACTTTCATGACTCCTTTTTGAGAGGAGAGGAAACTGAGGCACAGATCACTTGACTTGTTTGCCCACAAACACACAGTTATTAAGTGATGAAGCTGGAACTCAAACCCAAGGGGACTGACTTTGGGACCTGTGTTCTTGGCCACATCACAGCAGAGTGGTGGTTAGTGTGGACAGTTGTTATGAAGAGCACATTGCTTCCTTTGCTTTCTGTCTTCATTCAAAATTGAGTCATTATTATTAGCAATTGTTTAGGTAGACCCAAGCCAGGTTTCTCACTGTCCAAAAAAAAAAAAAGTTACAAATAAGCAAGGGGGAAATCTAGAATGAACCCTGTGGTACTAGAATAGTGTATTCTAGTATTCAATGCAGGGGACACGGGTTCGATCCCTGGTCCGGGAAGATCCCACATGCTGCCTAGCAACTAAGCCCGTGCGCCACAACTACTGAAGCCCGTGTGCCTAGAGCCCGTGCTCCGCTACAAGAGAAGCCACCGCAATAAGAAGCCCATGAACCGCAACGAAGAGTAGCCCCTGCTCACCACAACTAGAGAAAGCCAGCGTGCAGCAGCAAAGACCCAACGCAGCCAAAAATAAATACATAAATAAATAAATTTTAAAAAAACAAACAAAAACAAAGCCCATACTAGAATTATTCAAACTAATCCTTTGCCTTTCCCAGGGAAACCCCAGTAAATTCTGTGGCCTGTGCTCTCCCCATGCTCCTGCTTCTGCCCTGACCAAACCTGGTGCTTCCCCACATGGCCCCGTGTGCTGTAGTATGTTCCCTTCTTTTGGAAAATGTAAGTAACAAATTCTTTCAATGGCATTAGCCTCTCCGTGTTCACTTAGTCACCTCCATGAGTTAAAATCCCACAGGTATATTTTAACACAATTGGCACAGTGAGCAGGGTGACTCAGTGTTCTGTAGAGGGACACGCCTCTAGATGGCTCTTGGCTTGCTAACTGGATTCACCCAAGAGCCAGTTCTGCCTGGGAAGACACACTGGCTGCTGGTGTCCATGTGCTTTAGCTGTCACCGCTTTATGCTGTGTCTGCTGTATGCTGCCGTGGTATTCCAACCTAGATTGTAAGAGGACTTCAAAGGCACACACCTTTGCAGTCAACCTCATTAGCCTTAGGTGCTGAAGTCTAGGTTGGCAGTTGCCCTAATTCCCTAGTTGGTGCTTTACACTGCACAGCTTGGTTCACTGGGCCAAACCTGGTTTCCCCCATTCAATAAACGTAGGTTCCAGGCAGTGACTCCAGGCTGATTAGGATAAGGCAAAAACTCCCCCACGAAAGGAACAAGGACAGGCTTCCTCCAATGAGACTGTGTTGGGGGCAAGTCTGTCCAACCTACCCAACAGCCTTGAAGACGGCCGTGGGCAATCAGCCTCCCTGTTGGAGTCTCCCCTCCCTTCAGTGATTCACCACATTGGCAGCCCTTCTAGAGGGTGTCTTTTTTTTTTTTTTTTTAAAGACACCAATTGTACTTGAACATTAGTTACTTTTTTTTTTGGCTGTGTTGGGTCTTCATTTCTGTGCAAGGGCTTTCTCTAGTTGCGGCAAGCGAGGGCCACTCTTCATCGCAGTGCGCGGGCCTCTCACTATTGCGGCCTCTCTTGTTGCGGAGCACAGGCTCCAGACGCGCAGGCTCAGTAGTTGTGGCTCATGGACCTAGTTGCTCCGCGGCATGTGGGATCTTCCCAGACCAGGGCTCGAACCCGTGTCCCCTGCATTAGCAGGCAGAGTCTCAACCACTGCGCCACCAGGGAAGCCCTAGAGGGTGTCTTTATGGAGATATCTCTAAATGTGCAAAGACCATCATTGCCTTTTACAGGAGGTTGTTGGTCTACCTATGTGGGACGAGGCTGCACTGTTTGCTATCTTGAGATTTCTTCCAGATCTATGATTCCAACTTGATAGGAATTTAATTCAATTCACACAACGTTGGCTAGTAATCTATGAATACCAAGAAATATATGTCATATGGACTGTTTTGAAATATTGTATATTTCATATGTAACAACCTTTATTGTATGATACAATCAAACCCCATGAAATAACATTTTTTAGTACAAACAGGAGTGATTACTGTAAAGCAACTACACTCCAATAAAGATGTTATTAAAAAAGAAAAAAGAATGATTAGAATTTTTTTAAACACCAGACAAAAATCTTTAAGTAGTACTAATTCTAAATAATTTTGCTTGCTTTTCCAGTTTATGTGGACTGATTATGCCTTTCAAACATCCAGTATTCTTGAATCGCTGTTTTGTGCTAGACACTGAACTGGGGGGTTAAATGCTCAAAGAAATAGGATTCTGGAGACCAAATACAATAAATTATTTAAGATATATAAAGGAGGTGCACATAAAGCCTATTTCAGTATGTAATGCAACACATCTGTGCCCAATCATTGGCTAAAAGTTTTTGTTTGTTTAACACTCTATGACATAAATCACAGCAAGATCCTTTTTGACCCACCTGCTAGAGAAATGGAAATAAAAACAAAAATAAACAAATGGGACCTAATGAAACTTAAAAGCTTTTGCACAGCAAAGGAAACCATAAACAAGACGAAAAGACAACCCTCAGAATGGGAGAAAATATTTGCAAACGAAGCTACTGACAAAGGATTAATATCCAAAATATACAAGCAGCTCATGCAGCTCAATATCAAAAACACAGACAACCCAATCCAAAAATGGGCAGAAGACCTAAATAGACATTTCTCCAAAGAAGACATACAGATTGCCAACAAACACATGAAAGGATGCTCAACATCAATAATCATTAGAGAAATGCAAATCAAAACTACGATGAGGTATCACCTCACACCAGTCAGAATGGCCATCATCGAAAAATCTACAAAAGATAAATGCTGGAGAGGGTGTGGAGAAAAGGGAACCCTCTTGCACTGTTGGTGGGAATGTAAATTGATACAGCCGCTATGGAGAACAGTATGGAGGTTCCTTAAAAAACTAAAAATAGAACTACCATATGACCCAGCAATCCCATTACTGGGCATATACCCTGAGAAAACCATAATTCAAAAAGAGACATGTACCAGAATGTTCATTGCAGCACTATTTACAATAGCCAGGACGTGGAATCAACTTAAGTGTCCATCGACAGATGAATGGATAAAGAAGATGTGGCACATATATACGATGGAATATTACTCAGCCATAAAGAGAAACAAAATTGAGTTATTTGTATTGAGGTGGATGGACCTAGAGACTGTCATAGAGAGTGAAGTAAGTCAGAAAAACAAATAACCGTATGCTAACACATATATATGGAATCTAAAAAAAAAAAAGTTTTTGAAGAACCTAGGGGCAGGACAGGAATAAAGACTCAGATGTAGAGAATGGACTTGAGGACACGGGGATGGCGAAGGGTAAGCTGGGACGAAGTGAGAGAGTGGCATGGACATATATACACTACCGAATGTAAAATAGATAGCTAGGGGGAAGCAGCCGCATAGCACAGGGAGATCAGCTCGGTGCTTTGTGACCACCTAGAAGGGTGGGATAAGGAGGGTGGGAGGGAGACACATGAGGGAGAGGATATAGGGATATATGTGTACGTATAGCTGATTCACTTTGTTATGTAGCAGAAACTAACACAACAATGTAAAGCAATTATACTCCAATAGAGACACTTTTTAAAAAAAAGATTAGCTGATTCAAAATTGTGATGCTAGGAGATGGACTAAGTTAAGGTTACCTTTTAGATGGCTAAAGCTCTCTACTAATGTTTTTTTATTTTTTCCATTATAAAGATTCTTTTAGCGGAAAAAAAAAAAGTTCAGTATGATGTAGAGGAAATAAAGTCCAGCCGTTCACACAGCCAAATAGCAGATGAAACAGATGGACTCTGAGCTGCCATAAAGCCCAGAAAATTCTCCTGACTCTTCTGGCTCCTATTTTGTAACTGGCATGAAAAGTCCATTTTTCTGCCATTGTGGTTGTAAGTTGCACAGCCTTTTGCTTTTTCACTCTTATATATTGATCCTTCAGAGTTTATATCATGGACAATAGAATAATAATTTATGAAGCATTTACTTAAAAATAAATATGGGAGGTGAAGGTCCATGAAACTAATTTGGGCTCAAATGCCCAGAAATGTCATGTTGAGAATTTCTTGACTTAAATGTATTCAGTACAGCCACATATTAGCTGAACCTCCTGGTGGATTTCTGTTTAACTCTGTGAAGGCCGAAAAATGTGTCACAGGGCCAGTACTGGTTAATGTTGAACTGTAGAAAGGTTGTGTGTACTACAGTGATTTTGTACATGAATATACACAAAGCAATATACACGTGTGTTTGCAAACATGCAGCTAAAAGTCACGGTCACCTGATCACTGTTGGCTTCTAAACAGTCTGGCTGGTCTTTGGTTTTTGAGTTAAACAGCTACAAAGTTCACTTCTATGTTTTGCTCTGGTTTCTCAATGCAAAAAAAAAAAAAAAAAGAAAAATGTGTGTTGACAAGTGACAACAAAAAGTGTGTTGAGAAAGGGGACTTTTCTTTTTAGCAGAGAGCACTCTTGGCCTCTTTTGAAAAGTCCAAGGTGCAAGCTGGAAGACTCTCCCTACAAACAGGTGAAGCAACCTTCTACCTATTTGATTAAGTCCTGATCTTGGCTCCATTCAAGGATTCCTGGGGTGTGAATGCCTTTGCTACCCTGGCTTCATTAAGAATCAGTCACTCCCCGGGCTGTAAGTCTCTGAAAGTGTCCAGGAGGAGGAGCAGGAGGGGTGACCCTGGTATATGGAAAGATACACCTAGAGAGTTTGACTATTGTTTCAGAATCTGCGGTCTTGTCCCTTCTTACTTCTTTCTCTTTCAGTGAACATGGAGATAACGGACATGTGCGTAAATACGGAGGCACATGTGTGTATTCCTCTTTCTCTTCTTTTTCTGACTTGTGTTTTTTTTGTGTGTGTGTGTGTACACATGCCCAGCAGCTTCTCCTAGGAGCACTAGATGAAGCTACAGTAGCCCTGGGGAAAAGCCTGAATGTTGGGGGTCAGGAAGATCTTGGCTGCATTCCTGGCTGCACCACATATTAGCTGGGTGACCCTAACAACCACTTTACTTCGAGCTCAGATTTTCTTTTGTTATGTGGGGACTCAAGCAACCACCTCAGGAAACCGTAGGGAGCATTGAGACAACAGGGCAGCGCCATTCAGAGTTGGTTCACTTTTTCTTCTCCTTCTTCTCCCTCTTCTGGCCTCTAACAGTCTTGTCTCTCTTTGCCATCTCTCTGCATTTAACTCCTTACCCCAAAAAGTAGTTTGCATTACCTTGGAAAGAAAGTATGTTTTAAAGGACTTGGTCCTTACTGAATACATTAAGAATTTTTAGGTTTCTAATTTAGACATCTCAAGATTTCAGACTTTTCAGTGTCTCCAACAAGTGTTTAAAAATTGTAGTGGATTTTCTTTTTTCCCAACCTCTGAACCCTCTTCCTAAGCTTGGATGCAGCCCCACTCTGGGAGCCTTGGTGGAAGGCAGGGAATTCTGCCTTCCACTAGGGGAACCAGGAAGGAAGTACAGGCGGTACGTTAACTTAGCTCAGCCAGCCAGATGTTCCCAGTGGGGTACTGAACTGGGCTCAGCCCATCAGATGCTCCCAATGGAACGGGACTGTGGTTCAGAGAAGCAAGGAGGGCTAGTGCAGCCATAACACCCTTCTGCAGGTAGTGCTGAGATCTGGTAGAGTAAAGCGTTTGTTGTGCCAGTGATGGGTCAGGCATTCAACAGGGGTGGTAGGTCTCGGTCTTCGCAGAAGACTTTCACCCTCAGGCAGTTTCATCCAGGCTCTTTTGCCTTCTCTTTTTAGGCAGCTCTTCTGGAGAGGGGTCTAAGAAGGGACTTGTGTCTGAGACATTTCTAGAGCCATTTCCCGTCTTTTGAGCCATTGCCTGGGGAATCTCGCTCCTAGATTAAAGTGACAGGCTACCACCTTCTCTTAGGAACCCTCAGTGGTGGGTGCTGCTTGAAATTTAATTTTAGTAACCTGATTTTTTCCCTTTTTTTTTATTGAAGTATAGTTGATTTACAATGTTGTGTTAATTTCTGCTTACAGCAAACTAATTCACTTACACATATATATACGTTCTTTTTTTCATATTCTTTTCTATTATGGTTTATCACAGGATATTGAATATAGTTCCCTGTGCTTTACAGTAGGACCCTGTTGTTTATACATTCTGTATATAATAGCTCACATGTGCTGACCCCAACCTCCCACTCCATCCCTCCCCCAACGCCCTCCCCCTTGTCAGTCTGTTCTCTATGTTCATGATTCTGTTTCTGTTTCATAGATAGGTTCATATTTTAGATTCCACATATAAGTGATATCATATGGTATTTGGCTTCCTCTTTCTGACATTTCACTTAGTATGGTCCATCCATGTTGCTGCAAATGGCATTATTTCATTCTTTTTTATGGCTGAGTAGTATCCCATTGTTTACATGTACCACATCTTCTTCATGCATTCATCTGTCGATGGACATTTAGGTTGTTTCCATGTCTTAGCTATTGTGAATAGTGCTGCTATGAACATAGGGGTGCATGTATCTTTCTGAATTATAGATTTGTCTGGATATATGCCCAGGAGTGGGATTGCTGGATCATATGGTAATTCTATTTTTAGTTTTCTGAGGAACCTGCATACTATTCTCCACAGTGGCTGCACCAACTTACATTCGCACCAGCAGTGCAGGAGGGTTCCCTTTTCTCCACACCCTCTCCAGCATCTGTTATTTGTAGACTTTTTAGTGACGGCCATTCTGACCAATGTGAGGTGGTACCTCATTGTAGTTTTGATTTGCATTTCTCTTTTAGTGACCTGATTTTATTTCTTCTCCTCTCACTTCTTTACTTCCAAGTGTACATGTTTGACTGTGTATGTGTGTGTATCTTAGTGCGTGTTTCTTTCTCCTCGGCCTTCCCACATTAAAGTCTAATCTGGAGTCAAAAAGAGTTGACCCAGTTTTCTCTGATTAAAAACCAATAAAACCCAAATCACTAGAAAATCCAGAATTAAAAGCAGTTTGCACATACCACAATTTTTAAATACCCTTATTTGTAGACATATAAGTGCAATGTTGAATATTTGCTCCCCGCATTTTACAGTACTTTCTTGGATTGCAGCCCCACCAGGAAGAAGCACAATTTGAATAAGTGTGAAGTCATAATAGATGTAATACATTTGAAGTCATAAGAGGGTTACTTTCTTTGCGCTTTTCAGTCAGAGGCATTTTGATCAGAACCATCTGTCAGTTATCGTTTCTTCTCCTTTCTCCTCAAACTGCTGCACCTAGGCCGCCAGAATTCACGTCACTCCAAAGAAGGCCTGCAGTCAGTGTCAGCTGATGGGAAAATGCTTCTGTTTTACTTAGTATTCAGCAACATCACTACTTCTGCAGATCTCTGCTGCTGATAGTAAACTAAGAAATCATTGACCAAAATCCACTGCATAGAAACTGAGCTGAGGGGCTCTACCAGCTGTGTGACCTTGGGCAAGTTATCTCTTGGTACCTCTGTTTCTTGCTCTGGAGAAAGAGGTGATGATTATCCTAGCACCTACCTCATAGGGTGGTTATGAGTCTAAAATGAGTTAACACACGTGAGATGCTCCCGACGTGGCCCAGTGTGTAGTTTGTGCTCAGTGAGGGTTAACTCTGGCCATTACAGTCCATATCCCTTAGTTGGCCAGTGAGCAATGTTCAGTTCTCCCAGCCTGTTATGGGCTGGATTGTGTCCCGCTCCAGTTCATATGCTGAAGTCCTAACCTCCAGTGTCTCAGAATGTGACTGTATTTGAAAGTAGATCCTTTAAAGAGATAATTAAGGTGAAGTGTGGTCATGGGGAGGAGCCCTAACCCAATGTGTCTTTATAAAAAGAGGAGATTAGGACGCAGACACACACAGAGGAAGGACCATGTGCAGACACAGGCAGAAGGTGGCTTTCTACAAGCCAAGGACAGAGGGCTTCAGGAGAAAACAACGCGGTCCACGCCTTAATCTTGGACTTGCAGACTTCAGAAAATAAATTTCTGTCGTTTAAGCCACTTGGTCTGTGGTAAATACTAATGTTTTGGTGCTTTGTTATGGCAGCCTTAGCAAACTAATCCACAGCCCAGTCTCAAGCTTTGTCCTTGAAACTGGCTGTGGTCTTGGGTCTCCTGTCCTTGAACCCTGCTGCTTCTCCCCTTTCTCTGGCTACTCAGTGCTCCCCACTGGCTCCTCTGCCATCTCTGCACCCCAGAATAGAAATGTTCCCCAGGTTCCTTCTCAGCACCCTTCTCTTTCTTTCTTTGTTTTCTCACAAGGTGATTATCCATTTTCCCGGCTCCACCTCTGGCCTTCACACAGAAGAATTCCAAATCTATAGCTCTAGTTTCACTCTTCCTGAGATCTACACAGACTCTTCAGATGCCTGTTAGACGTCTTCACGGCTGTGTCTTACTAATAACTCCTCCAGCCAAACCCACTGTCTTTTCATACTTTTTCCTCCTCTTTTGCCCTGCCCCCTCCCTTAATGACTTCATTATCTTCTTAGTGACCCAAAATATGAAACCACCCAACCATCGCTTATTTCCTTCCCTCACCACTCCCTTGTCCCCAAGCCCCATAAACTCAATTCCCACAAAGTTTTCCATACTTCTCACCTGTCCCAGTCACCTCACAAATCCAGGACTCATCAGCAATTGCCCAACATTTTGCAATTACTCCTTATTTCCCCTGCCTTCAGCTTTGGATCTACATCCTTCAAGGAGTTATTTTCCTAAAGCACAAATACTAGTATTTTCTTCTCAAAATATCTTAGTGGCCCTTTGTTGCCTAATTTAACAAATAAAGCCCAAATTACTTCCATTGGCATTCATGATTTTCTATGATCTATTAAATAGCCTTCCTTTTCAACTTTAAAGGATATTTTTAAAAATATCCACAAAATCAGCAAATATACTTTACACTGCTGCCATATCAGACTACTTCAGAATCAGTGTAGGTTGTCGAACCTGCAGAAAGCAAGCATTTATATTCTGCAAATATATTGCCCTTGTCTTCTGTATATTACAAGACTTCCCTTCAAAGTAGGTCCTACATGGTAAATGGAACAAAGGAGAATTCTGATATTTTTTATAAATGCTATTTTTAATTTCATGGACTCCCATCACACCTTTTGTTATTGTTGTCGTTTTCCACTTTGATTGAAATATAATTGACACACATCATTGTATATGTTTAAGGTGTACAGCTTAATGATTTGACTTAACATACGTTGAGAAACAATCATCGCAGAAAGTTTAGGTATCTTGCATCATCTCATGTAGATACAAAAAAAAAGAAAAAGAAAAAAAAATTTCTCCTTGTAATGAGAACTCTTAGGGTTTACTCTCTCAGCTTCCCTACGTATCACACAGCAGTCATCATGTTGTACATGACACCTCTAGTACTTACTTACCTTATGAATGGAAATTTGTTCCTTTGACCACCTTCCTCTAATTCCCCCTTCCCCTACCCTCCACCTCTGGTAACCACAAGTCAGATTTCTTTTCTTCTGAGGTTGTTGGGTTTTTTGTTTTGTTTTGTCTTTTAGAGTCCACATATAAGGGAGATCATGCAGTATTTGTCTTTCTCTGTCTGACTTATTTCACTTAGCATAATACCCTCAAGGTCTATCCATATTGCTGCAAATCCTTGTTTTTTATGGCTGAAATACATGTATATGTATATGTATGTGTGTGTATTTATACACACGCACACATACCACAACTTCTTTATCTATTCATCTGTAAATGGCCACTTACAAATAATGCTGCAGTGAACCTGGGGCTTCAGATATCTCTTCGACATAGTGTCTTCGTTTACTTCAGATATATTCCTAGAAGTGGAATTGCTGGATCATATGGTAGTTATATTTTTAACGTTTTGAAGAGCCTGCATACTGTTAGTGGCTGCACCAATTTACAATCTTTCCAACGGTGCACAAGGGTTCCCATTTCTCCTCATCCTCGCCCACATCGGTTCTCTTGGCTTCTTGCTGATGGCCGTTCTAACAGGGCTGAGGTGATATCTCATTGTGGTTCTGCCCTCATCACATTTTATCCACATTAAACTGTAGACCTGAGGATAATAATTTGGGTGTATGCATCCGTCATTCATCCTAGGTCTATTTATAAAACTTAAAGGATACCATGGCCCTGCACCCACTACTGCAAATGGTCAAGGCCCAGAAGCACTCCTTGGAAAGTGTCAAGAGTCCAAGACTCAAGTCCATTGCAATCAAATGCATTTCCAGTGAGCCTTGCATAAATGTTCCGAAGGACGCTTGCATAAATGTTAGAATTCATATGTGAAATCCTGCACAGTAAGGAAAAGGAAATGAAACCTCACTTCAATCTTGTTCTTGCGGCAATCCAAGATTCACAGATTCCCGGTAGCAGGTGTTCAGCAGATAAAGGATCGAGTCTTGGCAGGGAAAGGGAGACCTATGTGAGGGCTGTAATTTTGCAGTTTTCCCCCAGGAGATAAATAGAACTGTGCAGAAGGATGGGTCGTCAGCCAGGGAGTACAGAAGGAGAAGAGAGGCGTGAACCTTCAGTGTGCACACGGAGAAAGGAGAGTTCATGAAAAGTGATCCCAATCTAGCAGTCAGTGCTTAGATAAATGAGAAAAAAAAAGAGAAAAAGAAAAGCACATTATCTCTCAGTTATGTTTTCTGTCTTCTTAAGGATTTATCCACATCTTCGTCAACACGTTCTAAGAACATTTTGCTTTTCTTTCTGCTTAGCTTGCTTTAAACTTTTAAACTATCTTGGTATCATTCTCTAGCATGGGCAGAGAGAAGGTTTTTTAAAAAAGGGGTTCTTTGGGGATCATTAAATATAGTTTTTAATCTGTTTCACTTGATTTTTATTTTAGTAATACCCAGAGGACTATTCATATATGAATCAGTCTGAAATAATGGAGCTTGGAATAACTGTATTTTGGAGAAATAGGTCAGTTCACAGCTGCCACTGAAAAGGTAGCATCTTGTAGCAATAGTTCTTCCTGAAGGTCGGTCATCAAAACTGTTGCTAAGTGACCCAGTCCATGTGTCTAAAACTTGATATTAATGGTTAGAAATGTACACATGTAGTTTTTTTTGGGGGGCGGTGCAAATTTCTGAAGAACAATGACTTTAGGTTAAGTTAGATAGGAAGTTTGGGGCCAAAATTCCATCAATAGTATGACTCCAGGGCACTTCACCTGATTTGAGAAAGGTCATATAGGTTCTTCCCCAATTATGAACACTTGACTGATGAACTTTCATACACACAATTCAGTACCTGTAGACTGACCCCTCTTCCTGCCCTCCGGGTTTTTCCGGGGACACCGGAGAGGTCATGAGATGCTGCTGCCACCTGGTGGTCAATAGGGGTAACTAACATTTACCCCCAAGCTGTTCCCTCCCGGGCATCCTCCATCCAGTTCAGTCCAGGTCTGCTGTGTTCAGTAAACATGTATTGAGTTTACATGAGGGCCAGGCATTGTGATAATCAGGGGACATGCCTGTCCCTGTCTACTTTTCCTTTTTTACCATTTACAATTTAGTTTATTTAATCTCACGCAATTGCTTTCTTGGGAACGGACTCATTCTCTTTTACCCTCTCTGTCCCCCTATCCTCTCTCAGTTCTTTCTCCTTTGCTTTAGAAAGGGTTAGCTCTCTTCTCTTTCTTGCTTAGCTTCCATTTGGGCACCACCAATGACACTAACCATGACTTAAAGCGAAAATGTTATGCTGTTAGACATTGTTCCAAGGAAAAAGGAAATCATACAATTTATAAGTTTTCCACAGACTTCTAAAGGCTTCAAAAGGGCACAGAGTTTCACAAAAGACGCTTTTTGTCTTCCCATGTAATTGCGTCTACACTATTTTTACTCATTTTTCCTGAGGCACCAACACTGAAGAAAAATATTTCTAATTCTTTTCATCAATTTTCTATTTTCTAGCCATAGTAAATTTTCCTTTTTCTATTTTTCAGTTCATTGTGGGTTATGTCAGCTTGCTTGAGATTGTTTGTAAGCATAATCATCATTGATAAAACTTTTAGGGAAAATTCATTTGAACTCAAACAAGTAGCTAAAAGCTTTTGAAATGTAGTCCACTTCAACAAGAGACTTTTCTGCAATTAAAAAACATAAATTAGGAGCTATTTTGTTTATAATATTAAAAAGATTTGTAACTTCATAGATTAACTTATCACGGAATCTCTAAATAACATGATCTCCTGAATGCATTTAAATTGTGATTCAATTGTAAAACATTTAGAAATAGAAGTTGCTATAAATCCAGTGGGGGTAAACACAGAGCCAGTAAGAATCAAAGAATTTGGGAAGAATCACACAATTTCAGGATTCTGTTAGTTCCACTAAGTGTGCACATATCTGAAATAGTCTTATTTGTAATCAAAGCATTTGGGAAGACTAATTATAATAAGAACTATGTAACCTTCAAATAAATTCCTAGAATTCTTGGTGGGATTGCTAAATCAAAGGGCACGTACATTTGTAATTTTGATAGATATTGCCAAGTTTCCCTCCATAGAGATTATACCAATTACGTTTGTATCAATTTTTAAATCCCCAAAGACGTCATTATTATTGGTTTATACAGTCAGTGTTTATTAAATTTATCCAAACATTTATGGTTTCCTTTGCTATTCATTCCTTCCTCATCTCTGGCCCTCCATCTGGGATTATTTTCCTTTTTAAAAGTATATCCCTGGACTTCCCTGTTGGCGCAGTTGTTAAGAAACCACCAGCCAATGCAGGGAACACAGGTTCGAGCCCTGTTAAGGGAAGATCCCACATGCTGCGGAGTAACGAACGAAGCCCGTGCGCCACAACTACCGAGCCTGCGCTCTAGAGCCCACGGGCCACAACTACTGAGCCCGCATGCCACAACTACTGAAGCCCGCGTGCCTAGAGCCCGTGCTCCACAACAAGAGAAGCCACCGCAATGAGAAGCCTGCGCACCGCAACAAAGGGTAGCCCCCGCTCGCCGTAACTAGAGAAAGCCCGCGCGTGGCAACGAAGACCCAACTCAGCCAAAAATAAATAAATAAAATAAATTTAAAAGTATATCCCTTAGAATTTCCTTTAGTGAGTTTCTGCTCTGGTGAACTCTCTGTTTTGTTTGAATGAAAATGTCTTTATTTGCCCTCCTCCCTGAAATAATTCTAGGCTGACAATTATGGTCTCTTAGCACGTTGAAAAATCTCATCCTTTAAGCTTCCTTTGTTGCTGTTGAGGACTTAGGTCTCAGTCTGACTGTAACTCTTTCCAAGGTAATTCATGTTTCCCCCTCTGGCTGGTTTTAAGGTCTTTCTCTTTGGATTTTAAAATAATTGATATTGTTTTAGGGTTTTTCAGAAATTTCTTTTGCTTTGTTTTAGTTTCCTCTGATGTGTCTAGATGTGGATTTTCTTTTTTCCTGCTTAAGATTTGATGAACTTCTTAAATCTGTGGATTTGTCTCTTTTATTAGTCATTAGTATCCTTTTAAATATGGTCTTTTACTTATTTATTTCATCCTCTCTAGACTCTCAATAAATGTATATCAGACCCTCCTCTTCTATCTTCTATGCCTTTAATCCTCTCTTATGTATTTTTTGTCTTCTGTGCTGCGTTCTAGATAATTTCTTCTGACCAACATCAACATCCAGTTCAGTAATGTTCTCTTTAGCTCTGTCTAGCCTGCTGTTAAACTCTTTTTGAGTAATTAATTTCAGTTACAGAGTTTTTCAATTTTAGAAGTTCTGTTTGTTTCTTTGTTAATGTAATGTTTATAGATTCTGGTTTCCTGGAGATATTTTCAAGCTAGTTTTTTACTCCTTAATGCATAAAGGCAGTTGCTTCATAGCATACGCCTGGGCATCCCAGTGTCTGAGGTGTCTCTGTGGTGGCCATGAGCATGCACCTCTCAGATATCTGGCGATTAAGAGCATGAATAGCTGATGGCGCCAGCTGCTGTGCTCCGGTACCCATGACCACATTCATGCAGAGGACATGTCCAGGCACAGCAAGGACCCGCAGGAAAACCTGTTTATGGGAGACACGAGACTCCTTTGACAGGTGACTTTGGCTCAAGGACTCCCCTCCAGCCTTACTGAACTTTCTTAGCACTGCATTGCAGTTTAAGGCTCTCCCACCTAACCTTCCATCCTTCCCTGTCTCCTTCACAGGGGCCTGAACTGCAGTGTGGTAGGTCCCTAAGCCCCCACCGTTCCCTTTATGCCTCTTCATTTTCCTTCACGGGCATTTCCCCTCATAAATTCTTGCATGTCTAGTCTTGTCTTGGTGTCTGCTTCCTGGAGCACCTCAACTAGCCCGAGTGGTACCAGGAATAACCCAAGACAGTAGGTGAGAAATGTGCATTTGAGATTGCCCCATGCACTGCTAAGTGGACCAGGAGGACGCCAGCCCGGTTGGTCGCTGGGGCACGAAGCGTCTTGGCACAGGTTGGAGGCTTAATTACTAACGATTTCACCAGTGGTGATGTGAAAAAATGCCCCAGTGCCAGGGCTACAGCGATGATGCAGGCACTCAAGCGATATGTGGGGGAGCCATACCTACAAAAACATATGATGGGGTCACCTGAATGAATGCCCTGCGCGTGTCAGCTCTGTAACCACCCGCCACCTCCATCCTCCAGGCTTACAGAGGTGCCCACCCTTCCCCAGTCAAGAGTTAGCACTTCTGCTAGATTGGAAGACACTGCAGAGACCTTGCCTACGAGGCAACGGTTGTCCCCTTTTGGGGGTCCCCACCTCTTCTCTTGGCAGCCAGAATGATCACTAGGGTTACATCCCAGTGCAACCCAGCTGAAGATGGGCTGGGCATGATAAGGGAGGAAAGAGACCATACACCAAAAGAATGACAGGAAGCATCCAGCATCTGCTGGCAGGAGCCAGGGGAGCAGCCCTGGAATTAAATTTTAAAGATGCTCAATCAAGACTAGTGGAATGTGACACTGGATAAGCAATTTCTTGGGAGATGGGATTTAATATCCTGGCAAGGACCCCAGGGGATGGGGAGAATTCCTTGCTGGGGTGGCTTCTGGAAGGCTGGAGAAAGGGATGACCAATATGCAGCTAAGTGGAAAGGCCTGAGGTACCCAGGCAAACAGTAGAGTCAGGAGACTCTGGGATGGACGGATGGTCTCACTTCAATGAGACGGGATGACCAAGAAGTCTCTCTGTGAGACACACATACTCTAGAGGGTGGGAAATGAACCCTGGGAAGACTCAGAGCCCTGCCATTGGACAGAAGACTTCAGAGCTCAGAGATCTGGCACATCCTGGGACATCTCCTCTAAAATAACATCCCTACCATAGGGAAGGAAGCACTGCCCCTGGTGGGATACCCTTGGGTTCTGGAAGCAGTGCATTCCACAGCTGAGAATACTGTCGCCTCCATCTACTGGCTGGCGTGAAGGCTGCCAGCTTTGAGTGGAGCAGAAAGGGCTCTGGCACAGGTTCAGCCTCTGGTGGTGCAAGCAGCCTTACTTGGGCCATATGATGCAGCAGACCCTGTGGGGTTGGAGGTGCCAGTGGTGAGAAAAGATGCGGCGTGCAGCTTGCTGCAAGCCCCAGTGGGAGAATCACAGTGCAGGCCCCTGGGATTCCAGAGCAGGGCCGTGCCATTCCTAGCAGAGAATTATATGCTCCTTGAGAAAGTCCCTAGCACGTTACTGGGTCCTGGTAGAGATGTTTACCATCTTTAGGAATTGTCTGACCTTTGGGTGGGGGGCAGTCTCGCCAAGGTCAGCCGGGCCCCAGAGGTCAAAATCATCAGAACACAGCAAATAAAAGATGTGGTTGATAGAAGGTTCAGGAACAATTTGCTTCCACCTCCTTCCAGGAGCCGGCGGTGTCGCAGCTTCGGCCCCAGCTTCGGCCCCGAGCCTGGCTTAGCCCTTGGCCTGGCTTAGCATCCTTCCACCTCATCACCCTCATCTGGATCTGGAGCCCAGCTGGCCTATTGCTTTGTAGTTCTGTTCTGTTTTGGGTCCATAGTGATGTTTTCTTGTTTTTGAGCTCAGCTTGCATTTCTGGTTTCTGTTTTTATATTTTCTCTCTCATTACTATACGTCTCGAGAAAAAGAATGCATCAGAGCACGAACACGCTGCACCGTCTTAACCAGATGTCCAGTTCATCCTTTGTCTATCTGTTTGCTAAGGTGGGAGCTACCAGAGCAGGAATATACGCTTATGGGAAAGGCTGAATGGAGAAGGAGAAGTGGAAGGAGAGGGGATCATTGGTGCACGGGGCTTCCTGAGGGAGCGGGAAGTGATGGGTGGAGAGCACGGCGGGCGGGGGGGACTTTTGCTACAGGGAGAGATGCTCTCTGCTGTGGAAGGAGGAGGGGAGGGCAGCAGATCTGGGAGCTTCTACTTTAGGGGACAGGAAGTTGGGGTGGTGCCCACATGGTGGCTATTGCCTGTCTTTATGAAGCAGGACATGAGGCCATCAGCTGAGAAGAGGAGACAATGGGGTGAAAAGGAAGGGATATTGGCAGACAGAGAGGATTTCTAAAACAGGAGCTGGCAGCTCTTCCAATCGCTTTTTTTTTTTTTTTTTTTTTGGCTGCGTTGGGTCTTCGTTGCTGCGCGCGGGCTTTCTCTAGTTGCGGCGAGCGGGGGCTACTCTTCGTTGCAGTGCACGGGCTTCTCATTGCGGTGGCTTCTCTTGTTGCGGAGCACGGGCTCTAGGTGCACGGGCCTCAGTAGTTGTGGCACGTGGGCTTAGTAGTTGTGGCTCGCAGGCTCTAGAGCGCAGGCTCAGTAGTTGTGGCTCACGGGCTTAGTTGTTCCGCGGCATGTGGGATCTTCCCGGACCAGGGCTTGAACTCATGTCCCCTGCATTGGCAGGCAGATTCCCAACCACTGCGCCACCAGGGAAGTCCTCTTCCAGTTTCTAAAAACTACTTACATGTTGGAGCTGATTGACAAAGCGTAAATGTATTACATTTTGAGTATTTTGCAAACAAAAAGGATTTTGAATGGCCCTGTTGTTAGGCATGAGAAATATATTTCCAGTGTTATTTTGACTTTTAGTAACTCTTCGAATGACATAACCCTTTTGATTGTGCCTCAAAGAGTGGCCATGGAGGAAAATTTGTATTTCTTTTTGTGAGCTTCGGTGAAAAGAAATCCACAGAATTGTGTATAAAGGTTAGGTAGCCTGAAGACTAAAGGGATTTGCTTATTTCTGGTTTTCTTGATTACTTTTGTTAGATTTTAAAATTTTATTTTGGACCACTTTATAATAGCTATGGAGTCAGTTTGCCTTGGAATGAATCCTGGCCTCTATTTATGAGCTACGTGAAATTGGGCGAGCAATTTTTTATCTCTGTGTCTCAGTTTCTTCTCCTGTAACAAGGGTAGAATAATAATATTTACTTCATGGAGCTGTTGTAAGGAACAAATTAGATGATGTATGTAAAGTGCCTAGCTCAATAAAGCTTAGCTGTCCTTGTCATTTTCAATGGTTGAAAAATATCCCACTCTATAACTATCATAATTTATCTAGCCAACTGCCCATTGATAGATATTTAAATTGCTTCTAATATTTTTGCTGTAATAAACAAAATTTGGTAAATATATGAAGATGTGGAGCAATGGGATTTCTTACATACTGTTAGTGGGAGCGTAAATAGGTATCAACCCTTTAGGAAATAGTTTGACACTACTCTGTAAAGTTGAATATGAACATACCATGTGACTCACTAATTCCATGCCTAGGCATACATCCTAGAGAAACTGTTACATATCTGTGCCAGGAGATTTGTGTAAGAACGTGCATAGCAGCCCTGTTCTTGGTAGCCCAATGGAAAGGACCCAAATGTCCAACAACAGTAGACTGGATAAAGGTGGCCTTGGAAACAAATGAACTACCACTATGTGCAACCCAGGAGAAACTCACAAGCATTTGACATTTGACGAAAGAAGCAGGTCATATCCTAAAATTCATATGGAATCCCAAGGGACCCTGAATACTCAAAATAATCTTGAAAAAGAAGAAAAAGTTGGAGGTCTCACACATCCTGGTTTCAAAACTTACTAAAAACCTCTAATAATCACAGAAGTTTAGTGCTGACAGAAAGACAGACATATAGACCAATGGAATAGAATAGACAGCCAAGAAATAAACCCTTACATGTACAGTCAAATGATTGTCGACAACCATTCAATGAGAAAAGGACAGTCTCTTCAACAAATGTGATGGGAAAACTGGGTATAGACAGCAGAGAATGAAGATGGACTCTTAGCTTACACCGTACACAAAAATTAACTCAAAATGAATCAAAGACCTAAAACTATAAAACTAAGATCTAAAACTATAAAACTCTTCGAAGAAAACATAGGGGGAAAGCTTCCTGAACTCTGGACTTGACAAAGATTTCTTGGATATGTTACCAAAAACACAGACAAAAAATTAGATCAAAATTAAAGACTTCTGTGCATCAAAGGACAAAATTAGAGAGAAAAAAAACCAACCTTCAGGGCTTCCCTGGTGGCGCAGCGGTTGAGAATCTGCCTGCCAATGCAGGGGACATAGGTTCGAGCCCTGGTCTGGGAAGATCCCACATGCCGCGGAGCAACTAGGCCCGTGAGCCACAACTACTGAGCCTGTGTGTCTGGAGCTTGTGCTCCGCAGCAAGAGAGGCCGCGACAGTGAGAGGCCCGCGCACCGTGATGAAGAGTGGCCCCCGCTTGCCGCAACTAGGGAAAGCCCTCGCACAGAAACAAAGACCCAACACAGCCAAAAATAAATATAAATAAATAAAAATTAAAAAAAAAAAAACCAACCTACAGAATGGGAGAAACATTTGCAAATTATATATATGGTAAGGGGTTAATATCCAGACTATATAAAGAACTTCTGCAACACAACAACAAAAAAACAAGCAACCCGATTAAAACATGGAGAAAGGACTTGAATAAACATTTATCCAAAAAAGATACACAAATGGCAATAGGCACATGAAAAAAATGCTCAACATTATTAATCATTAGTGCAAATCAACACTAGTGAGATGCTACCTTACATCCATCAGTATGGTCACTATTTTAAAAAAAACCCAGAAAATAACAAGTGTTGATAAGAATGTGGAGAGATTGGAACCTTTGTGCACTGTTGGTGGGAAAGTAAAGCAGTGCTACTGCTGTGGAAGGCAGTGTGGCAGTGCCTCAAACAATTAAAACTAGAACAACCATGTGATCCAGCAATTCCTCTTTTGTATATATACTCAAAAGAATTGAAAGCAAGGACTCGAAGAGATATTTGTACATCCATGTTCATAGCAGCATTATTCACAACAGCCAAAATGTGGAAGGAACCCAAGTATCCATCAATGGATAAATAGGTATTCAAAATGTGGTATACATATATACAATGGAATGTTTTTCAGCTTTAAAAAGTAATGAAATTCTGATACATGCTACAGTATGGAGACCTTGAGGACATTATGCTAAGCAAAATAAGCCAGTCAATAAAGGACAAATACTGCATGACTCCCCTTATTTGAGGTACCTAGATGAGTAAAATTCATAGAGACAGAAGTAGAATGGTGGTTGCTAGGAGCTTGCGGGGAGTGGGGAATGAGGAATTATTGTGTAACAGGTACAGAGTTTCACTTTGTGAGAGAAAAAGAGTTCTGTGGATGGATAGTGGTGATGATAGCATAATAATGTGACTGTACTTAATGCCACAAACTGTACACTTAAATATGGTTAAGGTGGTAAATTTTATACTATGTGTATTTTACCACAATTAAAAAAAAGAAGCAGGTCACAAAATAATACATACAATAAAATTCCACTTACATAAAATTCAAAAACAGGCAAAACTATGCTTTCATAGATGGTAAAACTGCAAAAAAAAAAAAAGAAAAGCAAGGAAATGGTTCTTAGAAACATCAAAGTAAACGGCAGTCGTTTCTACTGGGGGCAGGAGGGGATGAGGGAGGGACTTTTGGGTGCCGCCTACTTTCTGTTTCTTGGTTCGGGTTATATACGGACGTTTGCCTTATTACTCTCTTGAACTGTACAGATATTTTAGATATCATTTATATTTGATATATTTCATAGTTAAGAAGGAAAAGAAAAAGTTAAAAGCACTTTACGGCTATAGATTATTCAATCAGACAATATTGTGGAAAAAGCAACTAATGGTTTGCTGGAAACCTCGCAGCCTCCCACCAAAATAGCTCTAAGATTTCTCCTGTCCGTTGGCCCTGGTGGATTTGGAGTTGGCAGCAAGTGACACCACACAAGCTGCCGGGCATTGTTGGGGAAGGTGACAGAGCTAAAGAGACCACCAACAGACGGGGTTTCAAAGTGGATCTTGATTTTTCTTTCATTCCTCTTCATGACACTGCTACATTCACAATTTTTCGATTGTTAAAAAGCATCAGGTGGGGAGTTCCCTGGTTGCCTAGTGGTTAGGGTTCAGGGCTTTCACTGCCGTGGCCTGGGTTCAGAACCTGGTTGGGGAACTGAGATCTCGCAAGCTGCAAGGTGCAGCAAAAAATAAAAATAAAATAAAAATAATAAATGAATACATAAAAATTTAAAAAGTATCAGGTGAATTTCTTTTAACCTAAATAATTTCAGTTCAGCGTGGAAAGGAAAGATGTGCTTAACAAATATCTAACTCAAAACTCTGCTTGAAAGTGTTTCTGGTGACCATCCAGGCAGGCGTCATCAGTATTAGCACCCACAAGAATTTGCTGGCCACTCACCATGTGCCTTATCTGAGATGAATGCTGTGATTTCCGGTGAAAAAAAAAACCTTGAAAAATATTATTCACTAGTAACCAAGCAACTTTTTGCATTCCAAGAACTTCAAATAAAATATAAACAACTTCAGATTCTCTTGAGTGTGAAAGACCAAAATAATACATGCCATGCCCACAGCATATAAAGAGCTGGATGCTCTCCCCTGGGGTGAGGAGTTGGGAAGCACATGGTCAACATCAAGGATTTGGAGGAGGTTATCGCCATAAAATATGATGGATCAACAATAGAATAAGGAAGTAAATCCTGGTAGAGTCAGAGGGCTATTACTATATTGCAGCGCTAATGAATGAATTACAGCTACACACGACAACCTGGACCAACCAATGCTATGGGGGAAACATGTCACAAAAGAATATAAACATCATGATTTTATTTAAAAGTCCATATGATGTTCATAAATAGGCAAAGCTATTTTGTATAGTTGGGAATGCATATTTGGGGGGAAATAATGAGAGTGTGACCTGCATAGGGAGGAAGGGGCGGTGGGGGGGGGTGACCAGGAAATGATGGTTAGGGAGCTGTTCTCTGACAACCATCATTTGCTGTTTCTTGACTTGGGTCATTGTTACACCTGTGCTTGTGTTAAACTCTACGTTTGTATCTGTTATATGGCTCAAAGCATCAATAAAAAAGCATGATGGCATCTTACTCATTGTGAGAAACATGAAGATGGAGCCCATAATGTTTTGCTGTGGTGATTTTCCCCTTGAGCCGCCCAGACCTTTCTAAGATACTGACTTTCATGAACTAGAAAAGTCTTTTCTTTCTCTTGATCAGAGCAGGGGCACATCTATGGGGGGGGGGGTTGGTTTTTCTTTCTCTCTCTATTGCTATTTCTCCTTCCTTGGCTGTAAGGAGAGAATTGAGCCCAACAAGAGTCTTTTCCATCCGCCTGTCAAGGCAGGGGACATGGGTTCGAGCCCTGGTCTGGGGAAGATCCCATGTGCCACGGAGCAACTAAGCCCGTGCACCACAACTACTGAGCCTGCGCACTGCAACAAAGAGTAGCTCCCCACTCACCACAACTAGAGAAAGCCAGCGCGCAGCAACAAAGACCCAACACGGCCAAAAATAAATAAATAAAATAATTTTTTTAAAAAGAGTGTTTTCCAGAGACTTTAATTTTTTTTAGAAACGTGTGTGTGCATATGTCTGACCCGTGAAAGGATTAAATTAGACCCTTGGGGACAGCCACTGTACATAACTTAGTGCTAAAGAACAGGTCTTCTGAAGAGCAATTGACATCTCCAGTGTGTCAGGAGTTTGTAATAAATATTCCACACAAGGAACACCTGGTTCATAGGGTCTTGGGAAAGGGGTTTGCCGGAACCTATCCTTTTTTTTTTTTTTTAAAGTTTTTTTTTTTTTTTAATTAATTTATTTTTGTCTGCATTGGGTCTTTGTTGCTGCGTATGGGCTTTCTATAGTTGCGGCAAGCGGGGGCTACTCATTGCAGTGGCTTCTCTTTTTGTGGAGCACAGGCTCTATGCACGCAGGCTCAGTAGTTGTGGCACACGGGCTTAGTTGCTCCACGGCATGTGGGATCTTCCCGGACCAGGGCTCGAACCCGTGTCCCCTGCATTGGCAGGCGGATTCTTAACCACTGCACCATGAAGGAAGTCCAGAACCTATTCTTGTAAACTGTTGGCAGTCTGCCTCTCTAGTGCAGAAACATTTCATTTCTGTGAACCATTTTGTACTTTAAATGTTCAAAGTGAATCCGTAACTCACAGTAGCATCAACAAACCTGTCTCAGAAACTGTCTACGTAATAAAAGGAAAGGTGTAAGAGGAACCCATCCATGAAAAACGATCTTCTTCCCATTTTTGAGGGAGTGAGAGACAGGTGCTGCTCAGAGCAAAAGTTGTTATTAAGAGTTATTTTAAGACTTTATTTTAATGTAATTTGTTTCAGTATTTACTTAAGCCTTTGGGAGAGAGGAAAGGTATATACAATAGTATCACAGAGGGAGGCTTGATTTAAAATATGATCCCATTTTTTGACATAAGCTGTAGATCTAAGCCTTAGGTCTTGATAATATTGTGCATGAAATACATTAAAAACCCACCTCCAGAGAACTCCTAGAAATGCTAATAAAAATGGAACAACTGTTCTCTAAAATGTAGAGCTGAGTGCTCAAGAAAGCATTACCAGAGAAATATCGAGAACACGTGGCTGGAAGCAGCAGCAAAGTGTCCCTTGGAAATAGGGACTTGGGTTTAACTTTCCTGTGGGTACAAGAAACGGGGCCTTGGGCCTCCTGTGGGCAGAGGTAGGAACTGAGATCCCCACGTAAATGTGGAGCCCTTGAAAGACAGTAACCTCAGGGAAAGAGTAGATCCGGCAAATACCCACGGTCCCAGCCCACGGAGGTCAGTTTATGGTCATTTCTTGGTTTGGGGGGTACCTGGACCATGACAGTGTATTTACTTTAACAGACTCTTACCCAAAGCACCATTTAATTTTCCTCTTCAGGAAGAATAAAACTACACTTAGAGGGAAAGACCAAATTACAAGAATAAATAGAAAGCAAACAAATGTATACATTTTGGCTAAATTTAAAAAGCACTAGCTATGTAAACTAACAACAACAATAATGACTAATTTGAGGATATGTGACCAATGTTGTAGCTAAACTACTGGAAAATGTAACATATAAGGTTATAGGCATTTTAAAATGCATTTTGAAATCCTGGTGACATTTGAAAAGAGAGTAAGGATATTGGTTAACTTTTGGCTTTAAGTCAAATATGCATCATGTGTAGTAAGAGTAACTCCTAAAGAATAAAAGTAGAACCATAACTTACAAACGAGTTGAAAATAAAAGAGAGAGGTAATGAAAATTATTAATTCGCTAGGAGATGGGAAGGGAGAAATAGGAAGCAAAGTATGGAAAGTAGCATGAAAATAAGATGGTAGAAATAAATCCAATATATCAGTAGTCTTAACAAACATAAATGGATACAATATCATTTAAAAATTGTATTTTAAAAATTTGTGCTATATTCTGCATTCAAGAGATATACTTAAATCATAATGACCCAGAAAGGTTAAAAGTAAGGAATCAGAAAAAACCGAAACCAAACATACACTATCCAAAACCAAAACAGAAGCAAAAAAGAACAAAACTTGTGAGCTATAACAATACTGGGCATCAAGGAGTTGAAGGTGAAAAGCGTTATTGGGGATCATGAAAATCGTTAAATAATGAATGAATTCACCTAAAAATATAATTCAGAAATTGTATGCACCTAATAACATAGCCTCAAATGTAAAGTGCAAATATTGACAGAAGAGTGTGAGAAATAAACAGAAGCACCAGTGTAATGAGAGGTTTTTAACCACATCACTCTTTGTAATTGATAGATCAGGCAGGTAAGAGTTTAGCAAAGACATATAATGTTTTAATAACACAACAAGTGTGATCTAATTGCTATATAAAAAACCCTATGCCCCACAGAGAATAGACATAATTTTTACGTATATGTGCAAGATATTTTAGGGTCACAAAGCAAATACCAACAAACACCAAAGCATTTTTATCATATTGGCCACCATTCTCTTGCCTCAGTGCTATTAACTTGAAATTAATAACAAATAGACAACAAAGTTTCATATATTTTGAAATTTAAAAGAACTTCTAAAACATAGTAAATAGAAAATGATAATGGAATGAGAATTGCTAATGTTAACTGAGGAATGACTGTGTGCCAGGCACTCTTCAATGCATCTTTCATGGATTAGCCAATTGAATGCTTGTAAAGACCCTGTGCCATGAGAACTATCATTGTCTCCATTTGCAGGTAACGAAACTGAGGCACAGAGTGGTTCAATAACTTGTCCAAGAGGCAGAACTGAAATGGAGCAGGACCCTACGGTCCTGGCCCCCCACCCCCAGGTCCTCAGCCCACCTTTTGTCTGTGGAAAAACTTAAGCCAAAGAGTAAGTTTAATCAGAGAAGTGAGAAAATGCAGAAACAAAGGAAAACAGTCAAAGGAGACCAAATAATAATACTTTAGTCATAAAGCAAAGTCAAGGACTTTTAGGTCCTCCTCAAGGGCTATAGATCATATTCTGAGCCGTGTCCTGTGAGCTGTCTTATAGAGACTGAAGCCCCCACCAGGTAGAAGAAGTTAACACATGATGACCAGACTGTAGCATGACATAAGCTGCCACAATTCCGAGAACTGGCCTCAAGGAGATAGGAACAAACCGGCCCAGGAACTGAAGACTAACTGTACTTGAAACAATCAAGATGACGCTGGTCAGACCACCGATGACCAATTTCAAGATGACTGTCAGAGCTGACTGTGCTGTTTCTGCATGTAGCCCCCTCCCTTCACCTATAAAAGCTCTTCCCCCTGACTGTCAGTGGGGGGGGGGGGGTGGTGGTGGTGTCAGCTTTTGGAGGGAGTCCGCCCTCCCCACCAAGGCTGCGGGCATCCAAAATAAAGCAAACTTTCCTTTCCACCAGCCTGGCCTCTGTATTGCGCTTTTGAGCAGCAAGCGGCCGGACGCCACTTTCGGTTACAGAACCATCCTCTTTATCACAACCCAAAACTGCTTCTCCACTTAGAAAATAAGTCTGTAACTGAATGATCATGAAAATAAAACATATAGAAACATGCAGGGTCCATCAAAAGTGGCAGTGACTAGGATATGTATAATCTTAAATGCCATAGCTTAGCAAAAAAAAAAAAAAAAAGACTGGAAAAAGAATGAGACATACACTCAGCAGAATGAATCTGAAAATAGGAGAGACGAGGAATTAATAGAAAGCATAAATTAATAAAATAGAAAACAAAGAAACAATGAAGAAGATTATAAAAACCAAAACTGATTCACTGCAATAAAATGGTAAGGCCTGCAAGTAAGATGGAGCAGGAAAAAAATGAGATTAAGCACACACACCACACACAATACACTAAGACTAAATAAGACAACTTGCCAAGAGGGAGCAGAGATTTTGAAAGCCAGAGGAGAGTGCTATTCACAACTTAATGCCAATGCTGGGAAATATAAAATGGACAATTTCCCCAAATAAATATAACTTATCAAAAGGGACTGGAACAGGAACAGAAAAGCTGAATATCAAAAGTCATGGAAGGATATGGGGAGGGGGAGGGGTAAGATGTGACAGGGTGAGAGAGTGGCGTGGACATATATACACTACCAAATGTAAAATAGCTAGCTAGTGGGAAGCAGCCGCATAGCACAGGGAGATCAGCTTGGTGCTTTGTGACCACCTAGAGGGGTGGGATAGGGAGGGTGGGAGGGAGGGAGATGCAAGAGGGAAGAGATATGCGAACATATGTATATGTATAGCTGATTCACTTTGTTATAAAGCAGAAACTAACACACCATTGTAAAGCAATTATACTCCAATAAAGATGTTTAAAAACAAAACAAAACAAAAGTCATGGAAGAATTTTATCAGTAGTTAAAAATCAACCAAAAACCCTAACCCCAGAAGTGTTAAGTGTATAACAAATGATTATCTGGATGATATAAGAACTCTGAAATAGCAAATGAGGAAATGCTTCCCAACTCAGACCAGAATAGTTGAAGAAAGGAAAGTTACAAAGACTCTCATCTGCAAGCACTGTTACAAAAATCTTAAGTAAATTTTGGCAAACTGAGCTTTGGCAATATAGAAATAAAAGAATATATCACGAACAAATTGGATTAATTGCAGAGTGCAAAGATGGTTTAAAATTAGAAGATTGCTTTTATGTTATTTGTCACATTAACAGATTAAAAGAGAAAAAACGAGAGCATCTTGGAAAACAACAGATATAGCACTTGATAAAATTCAACATCAATTCATGATAACACTTTGTTTTTATTAAAACAGGAATAGAAAAGAACTTGCTTGACCTATTTTTTTTTTAATTTCCCAAGAAAATTAAAATCTGAAGCCAATTTAGCAGAATAGTGGGCCCAGGTGTTTGTAGTGTAATTCTCTGAACTTGGTTTTTTGTTTGTTTCGTTTTGGTTTTGGATCATCTAGATTTTAAATGGAAAAATAATTGAAATAACAGAGGAAATGATGGCATAGAAAATTTATAAAATAGAGAGATACTGATGAAACAAGAGAAAACAAATGATCACTAAAAAAATAAATAAGAGGACCATTATAGACACCACATTTTAGATGTTGTGTTAGTCCGTTCAGGCTGCTTTAACAAAATACCACCAACCAGGTGGCTTATAAACAACAGAAATTTGTTACTCACAGTTCTGGAGGCTGGAAGTCCAAGATCAAGACGCTGGTGGATTCAGTGCTGGTGAGGGGGGGTGATCTGCTTCCCGGTTCATAGGCAGCTGTCTTTTCACTGTGTTCTCACGTGGTGGAAGGGGGTAAGGGACCTTTCTGGGGTCTCTTGTAGAAGAGCGCTAATCCCGTTCACGAGGGCTCTGCCTCTCCCAAAAGCGCCACCTCCTAATACGGTTACATTGGGCGTCAGGTTTCAACAGATGAATTTTGGAGGGACATAAACATTCAGTCTGTGGCAAATGGTTAGACAATAAAATAAAGGGTTCAGAGAATTGGGAAATAGAAAAGAAGAGGTGAAAACTTACAAGACATAGAAAAAGAAGGACTAGTGAGAACAACAGAAGTTCATGTAGATGAAAAGTAGAAGGAAACAAAATGGCAATTCGAATCTAGTAAAATAGGTTTGTGGGAACAAGGAATGTTAATTTAAAAAAAAATAAGAGGAAGAAGAGGAGGAGAGGAAGGGAAAAAATATGCCACTCACCCTGTTAGTATATTAAGCAGAACACTTCCTTTCGGGACTAAGGGTTTCTTACCTCACCTGGGCTGGAGAGCTAACGTCATGCTGTGCTCCTGCTATGGCTTTTGTGTGGAGCCAGAGAGCTGTCAGCTGGGCACGTCTCTAATTGAGGTGCAGGCAACCAATGGCTGGTTGTAATGGGGGCAAAAGAACAGGTGCACTGTCCTCCAAATATCACATGCATGGCACAACATTGGAAATTTACGTTGGCTTAAAAAGTAATGTCTATGAAAATGCTTCAGCAGTTTTAATATGCTATATAAGGGGCATTAGAATTATCGAAGATAAGGATAAGAAGAGCTTTATTTTAGTTTGTAATAACACCTTGGCAGGCATTAGGACATAGTAGCCTTTATTTGTGCCTTCTTTCCAGAATCTTTCCTGAGTGCCTGCTAGAGATACGTCTCTGCCCTCATGGAGCTGGCAGTGTTTTAGGGGAGACCTGGTACTCATGTATAACATCAGGCAGACAGAGGTGAGTGCCATGAGAGGAATAGTCTCGTCCTATAGGGGTAGAGCTTGGTAAGCTGTGGGGATCAGGAAGGCTCCAAGGAGGAAGTGGCATCCACGAGGACCGTGAAGGACAGGGGACATTTGAACATGAAAAGATGGAGAGAAGGCTCAGACAAACAAAGTAGTTCTCTTTCCTTTCATGTAACATTGGATAATTTGCAGTCACCCATCCCTGCCTTGAGAAACACGGACATAGGTCAGGCGCATTTGGGTTAGGAAAGGGGAGCTGAACGTCTGGCGTGGAGAGCACTTAGGATGAGCTGGAGGATCAAGGAGTTTGCAGGTATCCGGCTAAGTACCTGGACTTGGGACAGTCTTGGAATTCCAAGTCTCAGATGCCCACAAGCCTTTCTTCTCATGCAGCCTCTGGCGGTGTCTAAAGAGGAAACAGTAAGGAACGGTGCCTTGTCCAGCCCCTGCCCTCAGGCACAGGGGAATGCCGATGGGGTGGGCTTGGATCTCCACGGGCTCCCCTGTTCAAAGGAATTAATCTAATCATACAAAGCTCCCCCCCATAGCCAAAAGCAAGTGCACTCACTTGTGAATAATTTGAAAAGGCAAGTGGAAATCATTTACCACATTACTTCAGAATATCTCATAATACAGAGACTCCTGTATTTAAATCATCAGAATTATAATATCCTCCCACTTTCTCACTTATGATGACCATTTTGAGCATTTGTGTTTCCTAGAGGGCTGGGATAACCGTGGTCAATGCCAGACAGGAATTTCCCCTGCCGGGTGCATAGCCATTTCCACTGGGGAGTTTGCCCTGAGGAACAGATTTCTCTAAAGCAATCAGTGCTAAAGGACAGATAATAAATAATGAACTTAGAGATGTTTGTAAAATATTTTACACGCCAAGTTGTATAAAGGTGTCGATAGGTATGAAATACATTAAAATCTTTGGTGGCTGATGGTCCAGACCTTGTTGCTTAAAGTCCTGGGACTAGCAACCTAGCATCTCTGCCCCACCCTGAACCCATATCCCAAGACAGTTAGTACAAAGATTAGCTTTTGAAAAGTCCTGGTTTAGATAACCTTGAGAGGAAGCTCTCAGTCACCCTGCCCAAACCCCCATGAGGTTCCCCAGTGGAAGGAAAGCCGAGCATTACTAATATTGTATTTACTCTAATATTAATGTTATCCAACAGGTCAGATAACATTCTAATTATTTCCCATCAGTATCCATGATCCCACTAGTTACACTGTTTTTCTTTAGTTCTCAGGAAGAATCGTGAGGAAACTCAGTCTATCTAAATCCAAATTAAGCTCTGGTTTGCAATATTCACACTATGAAACCATATTAAAAGTCACCACACCACTTCTGATTGCATGATTATTAAAGGTAGAATACTAACCCTAAAAAAGCCTCAGCTTGTCGTGTCTTATTTTCCTCATACAAGGTCTTATTAATTAAATGGCTGAATGTTTGTGAATAAATATCATTCCTATTTTTAAGATCCAAAGACAGATAATTAATGAACTATATTGGTAATTACAGAATTTTAATATTTATAGACGTCTGTCACTTTATTTTTTTTTTTTAATTTTTTATTTATTTATTTATTTATTTTTGGCTGTGTTGGGTCTTCATCACTGCGTGAGGGCTTTTCTCCAGTTGCGGCGCGCGGGCTTCTCATTGCGGTGGCTTCTCTTGCTGTGGAGCACAGGCTCTAGGAGCATGGGCTTCAGTAGTTGTGTCACGCGGGCTCAGTAGTTGTGGCACACGGGCTTAGTTACTCCGTGGCATGTGGGATCTTCCCAGACCAGGGCTCGAATCCGTGTCCCCTGCATTGGCAGGCAGATTCTTAACCACTGCGCCACCAAGGAAGCCCTGTCAGTTTACATTTTAAGATAGTCTTACCATATGTGCTGCTCTCTTTTAATTCCAGTAATTAAAGTTTATGAACATATACTGTGAAAATGTAGCTGTAACATTGTCAAATTGATTATTAGGAGGCTTTCTTACTGATAAGCTATTTTTTTAAAGGGAAATTATTACAAAGATGGAACTTATCCTAGAATTTCATTCCTCTTTTGTTAAAAAATTTTGTTGTGCACTTTTCAAATCTCTTAAGTTCAGCCCCAAAATATACCCTACAACCCTGGGTATGTGACTGTACTTAGGTTATATCTATATTGGTGTCATTATTTAATATGTGAAATGTACCAGTAATTTACCAGAACTTCTGCCTACTAAGGAAAACTTATATTCTTTTTAATCTTCCCTAACTTTTCAGGTTTCTCCTGCAGCAGCTCTGAAGACACTGCACAGGTTGAGAAATGCCTTTCTTGCTTCTTTCACTCGCCACTCGGTACAGCATCCAAATTGATTATGGTATAGTTGATGTGGGTGAAGTTGTTTTTCTCTTTTTGCACTTCCCTTAAATATCACCCCAGATCGGGTTTGATTTTCCACATCCAGGTTGGATTTGAATCAGCCCTTAGGCATTAAAAATAGTAGACACATTTTTATTTAAGTTTTAGCAACAAAGACAACAATTCCCCAACTATTCTCAGAAAGCCTATCTCTTGATGTCAGTTCGGGAAAGGAGTCCATCAGTTGAGACACTGAACATGCACACAGACAGTGGCCCTACCATATGTGAACACAGAACGTTGATCCATAAACCTGCAGCAACTAGCCCAGGAATTCGGCCTGCTCTAAGTCAGACTTACAGGAAGTCAGGCTACTCTCTGGTAGCAGTGCAGGAAACCAAACAATAACCTCTGTACCAATCAGTTCAAAGTGGCCAGGACTTGAATAATAACTGACAGCTTCCTTAATTTTGTCCCTGCTTTCGTCTTAGCACCAACCAGAGAAAGCCACACATACACCCCTAACTGATCACATCGGATGGCCCGCTTCTAGTTACTCCATCTACAACTTCCTCGGGCCAGCAGCCTCCAATCAGCGCACACCTGAAGCCTTCCTTTCTTTCCTCTATGAAGCTTTCCCACTCCTCTGCTGCCTTTGGTCTCTGCCAAAACACAGGTGCTGACTCCCGTGTTATAGCAAGCTCTGGATATATCACCTTTGCTTGATCTCATTTGGTTGGTCTTCATTTATTTCTGCACAATCAGGACATTAAGTTTATACTGAGTGTCTGCTATAAATGCACATTCTGGTGGAGAACATCTAGGACCTGGACCCAAGAGAGCAGATGAGCTAGTTGGGAAGCTAATACAGCAAAACAACAGCATGTAAAACTGAACAGTTTTTGACGTAGTAGTATAAATTGATGAGGCTGATTACCATAAACTGTGACTGATTTTTGCTACACCATGAACTCCTTTAGGGAGAACACCATGACTATACTGTTTCACAAAATTCTCAGACTGGCTTGAACAGAAATGGGAAGTTCCTCTTTCACATGCCCGAGATGTCCCGTTGGACATGGCTTCCGGGTTGGTCTGACAGAGAGAAGAAACAGTGTCAGCAGGATTCTCCTCTCCACCATGCGTCCCCTAGGCTGGCTCCTTGCTCAGGTTTTATGGTGGCAACTCCTGGGCCCACTTCTCAGAAGCTCTGGGCTTCTGCATCCGTGTTGCAAGATGCTGCAGGGAAAGGCAGGCTTCACACGTTTGCACCCAAACTTGATAAAGAGTGTAAGCCTGTCCTTCCCAGAAGCCTCAGCCAGTGTCTTCATGTCCTCCTGGGTCCTCTTGGGTTAAATCCCCACCTCTGAAGCAAGGAAGATGGGAAGTGGTGATTGGCGTGAGCCTATGTGAGCTCACTCTTGCAATCAGAGGTGGATGGGATCCGTCTCATACAAATCTCATATATAGACGAGCAGAAGTGGTTTTCCAGAGGAGGCTGGGAGTAATGCTTCCCAATGAGAGAACATGGAGACTAGTTAAGAAACATCATATTTTCTCTACTTGCATAACTTGCATGCATTTACCCAACAAAGTATTCTGAGCTGTACCTACTTGTGCTTCCAGACGACGTGCTGTGCTTTGGGGATTCAGACATAAGATACACTGGCCCTACCTTTGAGGAACTTATCATAACAGTGTGGAGGCGGAAAAATTAAGTATTTAAATGTAATAATGTAATAAGCTCTGATAAGGGATGCAGAGGGTTCCATGGGAACGACCCCTTTAAGGTAGCAGTGAACAGGAGGAGAAAAAGAAAGGTGGAGGTGGGGGGAGGAGCGAGATGAGGAAAAGCTTTCCAAAAGGGGTGGAGCCTGAGCTGAGTTTTTACCACCTGTGGTCATGAGCCTTACCTGCGAGGGAGCATCTTCCAAGGCACAGAAACCTAAGACTGCACGGCCCATCTGGGGAATTTAAGTAGATCAACACGACTGCAGAGTTTGGTGAAGAAGGGGGAATGTTTTGAAAACGGAATGAATAAGCAGGATCCTGACCATAAAAGGCCTTAAATACCCAATGAAGAAGACTGGATATTATTCAGAAGGCGGAAGGAAGCCACTGAAGGATTTCAAGCAGATTTATGTTTTAGAAAAATGACTCTGAAGAATAGATTGGGGATATGTCTCTGGGAGGTGGAGGGTGGGAGAGAAGCAATGCAAAAGGCAGGAAACCAGTTGGAATCTGTCGCAGTCAGACGTGAGGAGGACCTGAAATGAGGGAGGAGAAAGAGAGATGGAGTCAAAGGGACAAACGTAAGAAGCAATGAAGGAGAAGGAACAGCAGGATGGGTTGGGTGTCTACTGCCATCTATCAAACCATCCCAGAAGATTATAGCTGAAGTCAAGAAGTTGACTGATGTGTTTCTTTTTGGTAGTTTGGGCAGGGCTGGGAGGGAACTGCTCATCTATGTTCTACTTGGCCTTAGCTATGGTTCCTTGACTGAGGTTGGAGGATTCACTTCCAAGATGGCTCATGGAACATCAGTGCATATGGTTGATGAGTTAGTTAGTGCTGGCTGTCAGCCGGGTTGAGCGGGTGAATGTAAAATCAAGCTACCAACACTTCTAGCTTAAGTTAAACCTGGGATGACGCTGCCTTCTGTTCTTTTCTATATGTGCCCACACCCACACCATTTCCTCTGACTCTAAGCTCTGCCATGTTCTGCTGCATCCCTTGACCTATGGCCCAGAGAATCCTCACTGCAGTGGCCACTCTGTCCTCACTTGAAACATCCCAGATCTGGAACCAACCTGATTCCTGGCAGGTGGGAATCTAAGGAGTCCTAGCCTGGTCTCTAGATAGTCTAGCATCTTAAGACCTTTCCATTCATCCCTCCATCCATTCAAAAAAATATTTCTACTTGTCTTCATGTTGCCTAGTCATGTATTCGGTAAGACCTTGCCAGGCTGACTTTTTATTTGGTTTATTCATTAGATTCTTGCCTTATACATTATGACTAAGGCCAACCTTGTACCCACTTTCTTGTTTCAAATTTCCTGAGTCTTTTTCTTCTGCCTGGTATTCCAGTTCCTCTGGAAACCAAACCCTACTTGTTCTTGTCACCTTGGGGTGGAGGGAAGTTCAAGTCCCGATCCTTAAGCTCTCCCGGTCTCAATTATGTCATGTGACCGTTAAGGTCCTCGTGTGAATCACTGACCACGTGCTGTTTCTGAACTTTTGGCCCCTGCCCAGTTCTCCCGGTGCTCGGCTGTCCCGGCTGTTTCCTTTATCTGTTTACTCTGGCAGAAGTTACTCCAGTTCTCGGCTCCTTGCGGTTTGGCCTGGTTCCTTGGCTTATCCCGGATTCCTGCTTTCTGCAGAAGGAAGACATTTCCCATCCAGCCCCCAGTGGGGCCAAGTGGATGCGGGTGTGGTTTCTGCTCTTGAGGCATGTTTAACCCAGAGAAAGAAACAGACAGTAAATCCTTAGCTACAGTGCTAGGTAGACAGAGCTGGGAGGGTGAGGTCTCAGGGTCGCAGAGGAGGATCTCATGGGACCATCAAGGATGGGGTGGCCTAAGTCAACGGGGGACTTTTCTACCTGTTGTCAGGAATAGATGGCTTTGTTTCAGGAACTGTGGTGTCTGCTGTCTTCCTAGAGTTTGTATTCATCTTCCCTCACCGTTGCTTTTTAGAGTGTCTCTTCTCTTTTTAGTCAGAGCCGTGTCTCCAGTTCCTAGCTTATTGGCTAAACGCAGACAAACGTGTCCTGAGCTCTGTCCAGAACAGACTCACTAGTCACCAGCTTTCCCGCAATGTTGGTACGTTCCTGAGTTCACAGACTCACACAGCTCAGCTGGGAGGTGGCAGCGGGGAGCCAGGATTGAAGCTGGGGCAGCCTCAGGGTGGCAGTTTTAACCAGAAGGGGTCTTACTGAAGGCGGCCAAGGGGGTTCCATGCCAGGTGAGCTAGTGTGACAAATCTGAGGAGTTAGGAGAGGACAGAGATGTCAGAATAAACAGCAAAGTCCGTGACCAAGAAATTTGAAGGTGGGCTTGGGCAAGGGAAGAGAAGTAGCTCTCCAATGACACAGTGAATGGAGGCTATACCATAAGCCCTTGTTCTATATTTGCTCATTGAGGACAGAGCTGCCCTCTGCAGAGCGAAGCGTGGAAACGTCTGCATAGGCTTCAGGGATAGGGCAGTGACTTCAAGAGGTTTGGCTTAAATACTGACCCCTCTGCATTAACGCTTTTCAATGTATGTTTTCTGCTTTCCAACATACACTGATGCCCCATGAAGGAAGCACCAGTCCCATCTCTTATATTCCAACATTTAACCCAATGCTCTCCACAAATGCTTCTTTTTATGGTGTGAAAGAAAAGAAACAAGAAAGTTGATTAGGTGGGAAGATAAATTTAGGGCTTTGGTAGGGAAGGAATGGGACCCTAAGGCTTACACTGGGGATTTCTAGGTGGATGAAACTGCTATATTCCCCTGAGTCCTGTGGGACTGCAGGAGTGGCCCACACTGCCTGGTTGGAAGATGGTGGGCCTCCTTGCTTGGAGACCATGTGGTAAGAGGGTGCCTTACAGGACAAACCTTGTCTTCCTCAGGATCTGCCTGCAGCTCTGATCCTGGCCACAAGATCCATAATTAGGGCCGAATATCAGCCCGACCTGACTGGGGGAGAGCTGAGCCCACTAAGGGACCAGAGGGATTCTGTACCAAAGTGGCTACAGAGCCTGGCCGTCGCATCCCGGCAGGACCCCGTGAGCATGCCTGCAGGAGGGTGCAGCTCACAGCTGGCTAAGGGAGAGTGTGTCAGCGTGGGGCTCTCTCCCGTCACGCAGGATTTGACTCCCAGGCAAGGGTGCCGGGGGTCGCCTCTAATATCCTGCTTGGATGACTTCTAGGAACTTGGAAAAAGTGTTGGCCTGCATAAGATGAAGTAAAGGTGGCAGAACTGCCATAGCAGACTCTGGAGCAAAAGAATCAAACACTCAGAGAAGTGGGCGTGCGAGAAGAGGTCCCTCTGTACGATCAGCCCACCGTGTTCCCTGGTGATGAGGAATGCACGGGCAAGGGGCACCAGCATCGTTGAGAGACGGGGTGGTGGCTTCCTCCTGCAGACCAGGGCTGACAGTGGAGGTGCTCTTACAGAACTGCTCTCTCCGGTAGCAGTAGGGACAACGGGATCCCCAAACTAGCAGAGGCCAGGTGGCAGCACTTAATAATTGTCAGAAGCTAGATGGCATGATTGCTGTAAGGTTAATAAGTTTATAATGACATGAGGGTGTTGGTTTGTGGAGGCTAGTCTATGGGGGGCTCTGTAGGGGGGTCTGTAGTGGCTAATGGAACATGCGGTTTCTAGGGGCAAGATAAATGGGCAGCCAGCAAGGGGCTTGCTTAACATACTAAAAGCCTCAGTGCAGTTTTAAGCTTTAAAAAGAGATCAGTTTCGTGGCCTGGGTTCAATCCCTGATTGGGGAACTGAGATCCCGCAAGCCACTCGGCGCGGCCAAAAAAAAAAAAAAAAGATCAGGTTTGGGTATGAGGAGGCCAAAGTCAGCCATCTCCAATGGAAAGGTACAACCTCTTGCACAATTTCAAGACCTAAGCCGGTTTTCAACCCAGAGCTCATTGACTGAAGGAGAGGCCAGGTCCCCATCGGTAAGGTCCCGGTATATAGAGTATATACAGAACAGTCTGTACAGTATTGAGTCCCCCAGTGCTTCCCAAAGGAAACTATGGCCACCTGTGTGGGTACCATATACGAGAAAGAGGGGAATACCCAGATCTTCCCAGGGCTGTTAGATACAGCACTGGAGTTAACACTGATGCCCTGGGAGCCAAATGCCCTGGTGACCTCTCTGTTAGGGCAGGGAAACGTGGGTGTCAGAAAATAAAGTCATTGATAAAGTCTGCCTCACACTGGGTCCACATATCCCATCCACACCCTCACCTCCACCTCCCACCCCCAGTGATTATTTTCCTGGTTCTAGGATACAGAATCAGATGATCACACTTGGCAACTGGCAGAATTCTCACAATGATTCCTAGACTGTGGAATAAGAACTATCGTAGTGGGAAAGGCCAAGTGGAAGCTACTAAAACTACCCCCTCTGACCATGATAGTAAATATCTCTTTTCAGAAGGATCGCAGAGATTAGTGCCACCCTCAAGGACTTAGATGTCTGACCAAATCATTCAAAGTGGTGGTCCACTTTAGAATTCCATTTTAATGCACCAGACTGGCCCCCGCAAAATCTGGATGGATTATGGCAGATGACAGTTGGCTGTCACAAACTTCACAAACTTAACATGCAATACCCCCATTTTAGCTGCTGTTCTGGATATGGTATCTTTTTTTTTTTTTTTTTGGCTGTGTTGGGTCTTTGTTGCTGTGTGTGGGCTTTCTCTAGTTGTGGCCAGCGGGGGCTACTCTTCGTTGTGGTGCCCAGCCTTCACTGCGGTGGCTTCTCTTGTTGCGGGGCACGGGCTCTAGGTGTGCGGGCTTCAGTAGTTGTGGCTTGCAGGCTCTAGAGCGTAAGCTCACTGGTTGTGGTGCACGGGCTTAGTTGCTCCACGGCATGTGGGATCTCCTGGACCAGGGCTCAAACCCATGTCCCTTGCATTGGCAGGCAGATTCTTAACCACTGCGCCACCAGGGGAGCCCTGGATATGGTATCTTTACTAGAGCGGATTAGCTAGGACTGGATAGATGGTATGCGGCTATTAATCTGGAAAATACATTCTTTCCACCCTCATCAGGAAGGAGGATCAGTTCTCATTCCGTGGGAACTAGAGTTTGCTTTCACTGTCTTGCCCCAGAACTATGTTATTCTCCTGCTCTAGCTTATTCCTAATAAATATCAGGTTTTGGGGAATGGCAGCAAGTATTTGAGGGTTTATCAGCTAGTTCTGCATATTAAGGTAGAACATAAACCTAGAAAATATGATAAGCTTTTCAGCTGAAGTCTATGCTCATTATTCCGTGGGAGGCTAACCCAACAAGCCCGTCATTGTCGAAACTGTAAGACTCAGAGTTTTGACTTGAGAGATGGTAGTAAATATATTTCTATTAAATTTCCGGCAGCAAGTCACTGGAAATCATTACATGGTTGTTATGGGTACTAATAAGTTTATGAAAATTGTCCAAAGACTGAAAGCTTGGGCAATCCCTTTGCTTTAAATGACCAGTGTACCTCGGTGTAGAAAAGCAGGTCTACACTCACAGTCATTTTTTTTTTCACACAAGGTACACTTACAGTGGTGGCAATTTGATGATATTTACATATTTCACTATTTCTTTCAATACTCATTAAGATCAAAAGGCGTCTATTTGTCCACCAACTGTTCTCCATGAATAAAGAGAGGACGGATTGACTAAATCATCATTTAATTGGTTAAATAATCATTAACTAAACAAGAAAATACCTGTTTACGTAGCATGGCTTTTCAGAGTTACATAGAATCAAAAGCCATAGAGAACGTCTTCCCTGAGGATATGTTGCACATATGCTGGGAGCAGATCTGCCCTCTGTCCCTCAGTGCTCTTGTCCAACAGGAAACGGAAATATCTCGCAGCAGGAGAACGTGGCAGCAATTACTCTTTCACTCTGTCTGCCATTGACCTAGCGTGATGTCCACCAGTAGCCTTGGATAGAGGCATTTTGCCAAGAATTGTTCTGCTTTCTCTTTGTGCATAATATTGGCCATTAACTTCCAGGCTGGTTTTACATTTCTCTTTTTTAAAATTGAATATTTTTGGCATATAACATTGTGTGAATTTAAGGTGGGCAATGTGTGCATTTGATACATTTATATATGGTAATGGTCTGTCACTGACACCTGTTAACTGTCACTACCTCTTCTTTGTCTTTAGGGATCAAATTAATCAGATTTTTACTTAGGAAGCAACATTTTGCTTTCATTCCAGAAAACCTTGTATGGATGCTAGAAAGGTCACTGACTGGTCAGAAAATGATGCAAAAGTTCTGATGGCTTCCTGTCATCATGCAACAAAATTTCAATACAGGCAGTGCCCAGGGACAAAGAGTGAACGGATTACTAGTTGAATGAAATCCAGTTTTCAGATATTCATTATCCGTCGTCCTATTCACACTTTTCTTTTCCAGTGCTTGTAGGAAATCACCACCTTCGCAGACTCAGTTGTCCCGGCATGCACGAATTCACGTTCTATGTTTGTACTGGGGTCTCGTTTATTACATATGTGTGTGATGTTGTTTTGAGTCGTGGTATGTATGTTATTATTTCATTATTGTTTTTATACTTCAGTCAGCCACTCTGAGCCACTAATCCACTTTTGTGAAATGGAGCTAAAATTCAACATGCGAGTAAAAATAAAAGGCATGTTCAAGTAAGCACTACCATGTGAATGATTTGGAAGCACAGAAACCAGAAGGTAGCAAATCCTATTTACTGGATGATGCCCCCTCCAAAATGACCAGCACAGTGTGTGGCTTCTGTACAACCTCTGAACTCATAATATTTTTAGTTCTTTCATGCATTTCTGCAAAAATCATAGTTTTATCTTGCGTTTAAAGTGTATAACATATATAAGAACAAAACTGGTTTGTAGCTCTTCCTCTGCAGTTTCCTGCAGGCTGCTTGATAGTCTACAGGGGGGTGACCTGTAGTCTGTGGGTTTCTGCCTTTCCCACCCCAAGGATTAGAGAAATATCTGCCTATATATATTTTTTAATTATGAAACTTTTATTAGAGTATAAAGTGCATACAAAAAGAGAACACATCAAAAGTGCACAGTTCTATCAATTTTGCACAAATGAAACACACCCCTGCAACCAGCCCCTAGATCAAGGGACAAGCATTACCACCTATATTTTTATAGGTGCCTATATTTTTAAAAAGTTTTTCTCATAGTTTCATTTTTTTACATTTAATTCTTTAATTCTCTGGACTTTATTTTGGCATATGAAAAGATATGAGTATCTTTCTCGTCCCTCAGAAACTTAGCTTATTACTTAGGGTTATTTACTGAATAATTTTCATTTTCTTCATTTATTTCAAACGCCACATTTTTTGCATATACTTTCTTATATACCTAGGCACAATTTCTGGGGCTCCAGTCATATTGGCTGCATGTGGATCTTTCTTTTCTGTTCCAGTCACTGGTTCCTCGTTCTATTCTTGCATCTGCACCAGATGACTTTATATATGCTTAATATGTTTTAATATTTGGTAGCGCGAGATCCACCTAATTTTTCTCCTACTTTCAAAATTGTATTGGCTATTCTTTCCCAAGGGATGTGTGTATTACTTAGTGATTTTTGATTTGGGTTTTGACTTTTATGCCCTTGACTATGAGAGCATTCTCCAAATATGGGATGTTTTTCTCCTTGTTGTGTTATTATTACTATTAACAGGCAATTTAAATAAGATAAAAAACATTATCTCATCTTTGCCATCTCAGTTTCTGAGGGTGCTGCCAACGTGAAACATTTTATAAGAACCCCTTCATATTGTGACTCTAAGTTTTCCTAGTCTGGGATGCTGGGAAGAATGACCTGATGTGCATCTCATCAACCAATGCAACACGCTGGCTTTTTCTCCCGTGGCTTGTGGAAATACTGCCACAGTATATGGACCAAAGCCATTATGATTCAGACTACATTTCTGGGGTGCTAAAATAGCCAATTGAAAAGTGAACAATTCAGTCAGCCAATCAGTTTCTTTGTTTCTGTGATCCTAAGCAATCAAATGTCTCCCACACTCCACCCCCCACCCCCCACCCCAACCCAAACCACCTTCTTGAATTAACTAACTCAGCAAGTTCAGTTTGGGCACCAGGAGGCCCAACTTTAAAGTAGCAGCTTATTAAAAAAGTACACACCAAAAACCTGTGGGTCTTGCTAATAAGCATTTGCATACTCTCTGCTAGAGTGTCAGCAAACATCTTAGAGATCCAGACGGTTCACGAAGCATCTTGTGATTCAGTGATCTGAAGCGAAAGACCCATCGGTGGCCTAGCATGGTTAGTAGTTAAATATGATTTGGCTTCTGTAATCAGAATTCATGAAACGAAAACAGCGGGTACAACGGTTTTACTTGCTGGGCCAAGTTAGGTTTCTCTGTGGACTTCAAGAGGTTTTTTTTTTTAATGTTGTTTTATTATATTTGCAATTAGCCCTTGTGAAGCAGGCTCTCTTACGCTCTGCAGTGATGCATCGCAGCTTTCATTACAACAAATATCCATGACCCCTGTTGCCTAACTGCAAACAGTGCTGGTTACCAGCCTCATTAGGAAACTAGCAGATGGCTTCCAAAGCCCTTGCTGGAGTTGAAATCCATTGGCAGCTTGCAGCACACAAATATTTATCTTTAAACAGTATAAAATATGTCAGAAGGGGTCTGAGTTCTGCTTTTGTTAGTATTAAATGCAGTCTGATCCTAACAAGAAAAATTGCTTCGATTACACTTTTTTGTTTGTTTGTTGCTTACTCTATGTGAACTGATTCTCCAAATTTTTTTCTGGCTTTCCTTTTAGAAGAACAGAGTTTTCTCAACTTCTCACTTTTACTTATTCCACAAATATTTATTAAACTCCTACTATGAGCTAAGCTGAAATATTAGAGATGCAATGATGAATACGATATAGTAGATGCTCAATAAATATGTGCTGAAAAAATTAAACTGAAGGTCAGTTTTATTTTATATAGTGATGCTCTTCAGCTAAGTAGTACTTGAACACTGTTTCCTAGACATAGAACCATATCAGTTTTGTCTATAAACATTTCCTTAAACTATAAAATGTTAGAAATTAGAGAAAGTGTTAAAAACTTTTCTTAGTCCAACACATGAAATTTTCAGAGCTAAGACTCACCCGGATAAAATAATAATGGTGAACATTAACTGAGTACTTACTGTGTTTCAGCACTTACCTATGATAAGGACTTTATTTCCTCACTTAATTCTGTACTGTTTAAACAATCCATGGGGAAGGTACTATTTTCCCATTTTACAGATAAGATTAACTTTCAAATGTTAATCGAGTTGCCCAAGTTCTCCCAGTGGCAGAGCCCAAATTCAAAAGGAAGCAGTCTGACATGAGACCCCATACTACTTTGAACTATTACGCATTAATTTCAACAGCTTTCACATCTAGACCTCCATATACCTACAATAGTCTGTTCCTACCCAGCATTTTGGGGGAGAGCATATTACTAGTACTTAAGTGTTCGGACTTTGGAGCCAGCCTGCTTGGTTCAATCAAATCTTGGCTCTGCCGTTTAAAGCTGTGTGACTTTGAACAAATTACTTGATCTCACTTTGCCTTGTTTTCTTCATTTAGAAATTAAAGATAATTATAATACCTACTTCATAGGGTTGATGTGAGGATTAAAGGACTTAATATAATGCATGCAAAGTGCTTAAGAGAGAGTGTAGGACGAACAGTCATGCTATTATTATACAATTAGCTATAACTGCTGTTATTATTGTCATAGTTATGAAAGAGTCAGTTGCTCCTATTTGAGCTCAACGTGGCCATACAGGAATCCATGCCCAGTGTTGCTACATCTTCTGATTTCTAAAGAGAAGATGGAAACCTAGGTTGTTTTCTTTTTTTTTTTTTAATGTGAGTTCTCTTATTTTTAAATGTTAGCACCTAATGCAAGTTTTCAAAACTGCTGAGTGAGCCAAAGAAATTGTGTCTGTGGGCCGTATTCAGGCCATCATAGCCCATTGTGGCCCCTGGTGGAAGAATGGTAGTGAAAACCAACAGAATAAGGGCCAGGGAATGCAGACATGTGGGTGGGAAAGGTCCGAGCCACTTGGAATACCCAGGTCTTTGGGAGATTCAGTCACTCAGCCTAGAATTTTATAGACTTAACCGGGTCTGACTGGCTTGGTTTCCGCCATTTTGTTTCTAACTAGTAAGAATTCTATTAGGCACCATACCCTTCATGTATTCTTCTTCTCTGAAAGATGATCAATTTGAATCAATTACTTAAAACAAAACAAAAAGGGATTGAATGGTGAAGGAAAGTTTACAAGATTTCCATTTCCAGAAACTAAAATCCTCAAATTATCCACAGAAAAAGAGTTGCTTAGAATGAAAACAAACAAACAAAACAAAACTGTGCTATGAGTTTCCGTGGCAATTAAAATGATCATATATCATATATTTATTTCCATTTCTGTGATGGTTATACCAGTGTTTCTGGGCTTGGTCATAATATACTGTGGTCCATAAGACAACACTTAACTATTTTTAAAATGTATCTAACTGGAAGTTAGTTTATCTGCCAAGTGTACCAGCACTCGAGTCCTTTACAACCTGACTGTCTGCAGTCACAGCAGAAGTCACACTGGTCTGGACTCCTGCCCCCAGCCTGGCTCCCCACACCCATTCCAGCTGTTCTAGCAGCTGCCCAGGGATGCACTCCAGCTGATACAAATATCCTGAGATAGATACTTGGCTTGAAAAGCTCAGTGGTGGTTAATGAGCATCCATGCTAAAGAATAAATAAATAAAAGGATTCATAGGATTAAGTAACACTGTGTGGTCAAGAGATGTCAGTGAAAGGAAATAGGATGGTCTGTGTGTACCGCTACACCTTTCCTGCATGGTGTCCAGAAGGACTGAATATACTTTCCACTCAAGAGGGAAAATATCCTACACAAGGGGTTTCAGTCTCTCTCTTCTCTGTTGAAGAATACCAAGCTCAGCATTGTGTTTTTATGAGTAATAACTTGTTCTATTCATTCATTTGTTAATTGATGTATCAAACATTCACTCCTCTCCTCTCACGGGGGTGGGGGTGGTGAGGGGAGCTGCAGATACAACAGTGAGTGAGATACAGTTCCTGCCCTCAAGCAGCTCAGGAGCCGGTGAGAGAGGCAGACGAGTGGAAACAAGACGCATGGAGATGAGAGCTGGGAGAGGGGAAACCAGAGGAGGCTTCACAGGGGAAGAGGCATCTATCTCCTTTACTCTGTGGTGAAGTCTGATCTTCAAATGCAATAGTTCGGTCTGTCTGATTAGAAGGCAGAATGGCCAGCCCTGAGAAGCCTCCTGCAGTTGGAAGGGAGTCAGAACCGGAAGGAAGGATTCCCCGGGAGGTATTATAGGAGCACAGCCTGCTCTGAGCTCTCCGCCTCCTCCAGGACAGGTCCTGCCTTGACAGTGCTGTGGTGCGAGGACCCCGCAGGCCAAGTGCACACCAGGGCCCCTCTTCCTGCGGACAGCGGAGTAAAGGACACGGCGCTGGTCCTTCCCTCCACCCTCTCCTCTTCCATCATCCTAACTTCTTTGTATTGATCTCACTGCTGTCTCTCACTCTGGAATCTCTTCTCTTTCCCCTTTGCTTCCCTCTCCATCAATCGCTCACTTTTCTTCCCAGGGTAGAGCATTTCCTTTTATCTCGGGGCCTGGGGGGTAGGAAGGGGGCTCATGGGACCCCCAGTCCCATTGCGGCTGCACTCCGCTGCTCAGACTCGGCCGCCTTCAGGAGAGCGATGGCCCTGCAAGTGGATCCGATGTGATTTCTTGCCTGTAGGAGGTGAAAGAACAAGTTGCGTCTCCAGAACTGAGCAGAGCTGGTCTCCCACGTAGACGGAAAGTTTCTCCTCTAGATATCGGTCCCAGCCTGTCTCTGTTCTGGGTGTGGCATTAGGGGGGGTTCAGAGATACCAGTGTGTCTAGACGGCTAAAAGGTTGCACTGGGCCAAAGAGGAGAGGCTAAATGAGTATGTCACACACAAAATACAACTGTGCTCTCGGCACTTGGAGAAATGAGTGGCTGTTTCAGACCAAGCTGCTTCTTCAAACAGGGACCCTCGCTTGCCGGGAGCCGGAGGAAGGCCACAGATCCGCTCCAAGGTGTAGCACGTAGGCTTGCCAGCAAAATGCTGCCAGCGGGCAAGGGTGGAGGTGCTCGGGGGACTAATGACTTGGGTTGGAGTGAAAACAAGAATAAAAGACTTTGTATTCCACCTGCACTCCCTCGACTCACACTGCCCCGTCGGAGCCATCAATAATTAATGATATTTCCATGCAGCAGGAGGACCCCAGAGATGCGCAAATATTGATGAATACTTCTCCATTTTTACTGCACTTTTTAAGCGTGCCAAAAAACGTTAAAAGTTCATAAGAGAAAAGAACTTGGCTTAATGGTGACTGATCTCATCCCTGAACACGGTCCATGGTACCACAAGCTTACCAGCCATCTGTGCTGATTGGGAGGGACAGTCCCATTCCTCACTAGCTGTGGTCCCAGGTATCTGGACCTTCCAGATAAACTCTTGGGTTTGGGGATTAGCTTTTACCAGAAGGAACACAGTCTTGGGAGACTAAATTCCATTTGATTCCAGAAATACCTTGAGGAAGGAAGTAGACATTGGTAAATAAGAAGCTGAATTTGTCAGTTGATGAGTATTTATTATACCAAGCAATGCCGATTGACCTCTTAAGCTTAAAATTGATTCCTCAAATTGTGGCTTGGCCACGGCGGACCACACAACAGCGAAGCCCTCAGTGGCTCATAACGCCTGCTGGTCAAGCCAACTGCGCTGAAGTTCTGCTGCTCAGCAGCAGGCAGGGTGCACACCTCTCTATGCTTCCTCATTCAGGAGGGAAATAGGTTTCTAGTCTTATAACAAATCATTCTAGTTAGTCCCCCACGCCCACCCCCAACACGTACACACAAAACCAAGAGGAAGCACAGAGAAGGAAGCCATCACCTGACGATGCTGAAAGGTAGAGTCGACCAGGTCTAGCTGTGCATGGCAGGGGCAGTCGTGCTCCCCTGCACACTCAGTCCCAGTTCTAGGCAGAAGTGAGGAGGACGAGCGCCCCTCTGGATGACGGGTCTAACAGCGGTCCTGGAAGCCGCGTGGAGTTGGGGAAGCAGTACTTTGAAGTGACCTGGCTCAGGGATACGGAGGAGGCCACTCTGGAAAGTCACCAGGCCCCCCTCAGACTTCGTGGAAGCTGGAAAATGAAACTTTAGGAAACCCTACGTCACTGAGATTACAGGATTTATTTGTTACCCGAGCTTATCATCACCTACTACATGAATAGATTGTTGAGGAAATTCCCTGGCCCTTCAGTGATTAGGACCCTGCGCTTTCACTGCTGAGGGCCTGGGTTTGATCCCTGGTGGGGGAACTAAGATCCCCCCGGCCATGTGGTGTGGCCAAAAAAGAAAAAAAAACAAGAAAAGAGTGGACAGTTGATCTTTTCCTAAAACAAAACCACAAATCCATAAGTATACTTGTTGTGCCCTAATTTCGTGCAAGGCAGCCTAAGAGTGAGATCCCTCCCTGGAGAGCAGTTTCTCCTTGGGAGACTCTGACTCACCAGCCATTGTTCCCAGGGGTGCCCAAGGACACCCCTAAACTCTGAAGGCTGGTGACAGTCCAATTCAGGAATATCCGTCACTCACCACCAGCTCTTGGGGAGAAAGCATTGTCTCTGATGCCAGAAACTCAAATTGCATTTGATATTTAACATCATTTAATCCTATCTATTTACTTATTTAAAACAACTGTGACTTTCTTAGTTTGAAGTACACGTTAAAGCACATTTTGTACTTGCTGGAAGATTAGTAACTTTTGAAACACATCATTTGATGTAATTTCAGATGCCTCATTTTCTTCCCAAATTAGATTGCCATAAAGCCCTACGGCTGCTCCCATCAGGAAAACTTCCAAGGCATCCCCCTCCTTGCACCTTCACTCCTAATGGGCCAAATTTTAAAATTAACTCTGACTTTTGGGTGTATAGTAAGGGGTGGGCGGAGCAGAGCAGAGAAAGCCAGTCATCTTTGAAAGTTTCATGAGAGGCTCGCTTGTTATAAAATCCTTTTGGTGGGTACCTGTTGGAGCTTACCCTTGGAAAGAGAGAACGAATGCTTTCTATTTTGTTGGTATCCTCACCCTGGAACTTTAAGTAAAGGAGAGTGAAACCTGATTGGGGAAGGAAAGAAGGGAGAAGAGAGTGATGAATGTTTTCAATTCTCAAGTGCAAAGAAATTTTAGTGAGCTGTAAACTTTGAGTGCGTGTATAACTTTTTATTTTCCCTTGATGTATGATTACGTTTACTAGCTCTTTTTTAAAAATAGATCTTTATTGGAGTATAATTGCTTCACAATACTGTGTTAGTTTCTGTTGTACAACAAAGTGAATCAGCCATATGCATACATATATCCACTCCCTCTTGAGCCTCCCTCCCATCCTCCCTATCCCACCCCTCCAGGTCATCGCAAAGCACCGAGCTGACCTCCCTGTGCTATGCTGCTGCTTCCCACTAGCTAACTGTTTTACATTTGGTAGTGTATATATGTTGATGCTACTCTCACTTCGCCCCAGCTTCCCCCTCCCCTACCATGTCCTCAAGTCCATTCTCTATGTCTACATCTTTATTCCTGCCCTGCCACTAGGTTCATCAGTACCATTTTTTTTTTTTAGATTCCATATATATGTGTTAGCATACGGTATTTGTTCTTCTCTTTCTGACTTACTTCACTCTTGATCGTTAACATTTACACACCAGCTGTAGCAGCAACACGTTACATTCATTTGCAAATTAGCTTCCAATCTAGTATATCTCCAGAAAAGGGAATAAAATCCTATTAAAGAACACAAGACAGCTCTCATCAACCAGAATATTCTATTTTTGACAGAAACTAAAGGGAAGAGGGAGAGAGGAGAGCTCAAGATTTGCTAAGCATTTAACGTGATGGGCACTCACTGCTGTAATATTGATACATATTTCATCCTGTAATTCTCACTACAGCCCTGAAGGTAGAAAAGATCCCCATTCTATAGATGAGGAGTCTGAGCCTTGAGCAAATATGGGAATTCCCTAAATTCAGCCAGCTGGTCTCACTAGGGAAGGGTGGCGCTTGCTTGCAGATCCTGGTGAGGTTCACTCCAGAGCTGGCTCGCTTTGCCAATCTGCCAGACCGGCTACAGGAAGATGCCACACCACAGCTCTGTCTTCAAGTCACATCTAGTCCAACTGGCTCTCCAAAGGAGTGAGGGCATGCATCTTCAACACGGACCATATTGCCCCCAAGGATGCAGCAGTTGGTTCTTGGGAACAATAACCTTATAGTTATTATAAAGTACGAGTATACATATAGTACAGAAATAGATATCTAGTGTACCTATACAATTAAAATTTCATGGAGGGGAATGATTAGGAAAAAAATTTCTTAAAAAACTCCTTATGATAATGATAAAAAGGGTTGTGAACACAGGGCAAAGGGAAAGAGTAGAGGCATGGGTGGCCGTTAGACCTGCCGTTGTGCACTTGATGGTCTGGAGCCTCCACGGGGGAGTGATCTGGAACCCCGGGGTCCTCCAGCTCTTTCTCCCCCTTCTGAACATGGAAGTCCAGAGGAGGCACAGGCCACGGCTGTATAGAGAGTCTAGTGCTAGATTCAACCCAGACCTTTCACTCTTTGCACACAGCAATGGCAAAAAGTCTTGGAGGAAATGAACAGGTGCTCCTTTCCTTAAGCAGCGTGGGGACACCTGAAGTGGGAACACTCACTGGGGCAAAGATCCAAAGACCCTTACATCCATCTCGTTCACAGAACCTCTGGATCAGGCCACATGTGGAGCTCTCCAACTGCTTTGGTGTAATTGGCACCAAGGGTGAGGTAGGTGGAAGGCTTTTCAGAGAATGAAACGTATCTTTAGGTCTACCTAAAGATTCCTCCACCCAAGTGGGATTTGAAGCTTTTCCCCTGTGAGCTCAGGGGTTTACCCTCTCACTCCTACAGGGGACAGCGGAAGTGGCTGCAAAGATGGAATTCTTTTGTGTCACTTCCCTGTCCTTGACAGAGCAGAATTTATGGCAGGCATCCTCTGCATTATGGTCCTGCTCAACTGTCATTGCAAAAATGACATTAGCTGTAGTCCTAGGATCAGTTAAAAAAAAAAAAATGGTGAAATATGAAAACTAAAGAACAGGGCTCCAATGCCTGCGCCTTCTCTGCATTGTGATGGGGTACTACGTGTTTTCACAAACTTCTGTCTTTGTCTTGAGGAAGGGAAAGGACTGTTTAAGATTTTTAAATGCAAGACAAAGGAAGATTCTGTTAAGGGTAGGAGGAAAACTATACATTTAGGTCACTCACTAACACACTTAGAAGAAAATGTCTCCAGTGACCATAAATTATTGGATATCTTACAGGGGGCACACAATGCGCCAGATAACTCCCTTCCCCTTTATCTGCGTTTTTTGATACCTGGTAGGAGGGAGTGGGGGAGAGACACTTCACAGTGAATGGAGGTAGATAAAAGGGGAAGATCTGACAGTTGCCGTTATTACCGTGCTGTATCATTTACCTCAGCCAGGAGTCACTAACGCAGCAGGTCACCCCCGAGGTCGAGGGCAAGACGGGGAGTTTACATAGCCAAACAGGGTAGCTTGCTGGCTGGGGGCACACATCAAAGTGTGACAACAAACATGAGAAGAAGATTTGTTCAGGTACAGAGATCAAGATAACAGTGCTTTCCTTGCAATATTCTACCACTGTGGTGGAAGGGATGCTTTAAATTTCAACATCAGTTCTTTCTGATCTTTTGAGAAGGAGCAAACACAATTAAGGGTTTAGTGAAATATCCTGTTTCTTTAGAAGTGGGTTCTTCCTAATAATGTATTGTTTCACTAATGTCTTCCTCTGCACCAACTCCAAATTTGAAGTAGAAATCTCCCTCTTTTTTACGGTGGCGAAATATACATAACGTAAAGTTTACCATTTTTAAGTGTACAGTTCAGTGGTATCAAGTACATTCCTATTGTTGTACAACCATCTCTACCATACATCTCCAGAACCTTTTTGTTTTCTTCAACTGAAACTCTGTACCCATTAAATACCAACTCCCCATTCTTCCCATAACCTCATAACCCCCAGCCCCTGATAACCACTACTCTACTTTCAATTTCTATACATTTGACTAATCTAGGGAACTCATAAAAGTGGATCATACAACATGTGTCCTTTTGCATCTGACTTACTTCACTTAGCACAATGCCCGCCAGGTTCTTCCATGTTGTAGCATGTATCAGAATTGCATTCCTTTTTAAGAGTGACTGATATTCCATTGTATGTATAGACCACATTTTGTTTATCCAATCGTCTGTTGACGGACATCTGGATTGTTTCCATCCTTTGGCTATTGTGAATAATGCTGCTATGAACATGGGTGTATAAGTATCTGTTTGAGTCTCTGCTTTCAATTCTTTCATATACCCAGAAGTGGAAAGCTAGATCACATGGCAATTCCATGTTTAATTTTCTGAGGAACTACCATGCTGTTTTTCTCCCCCCTCCGCATATTTTTTGTACCTTAAACCTATGTGGCTTTTTTATTGGGCATTATATGAAATTGGTTCTGTACACTAAATAGTTTGAAATAGGTTATAGTTTCCACAGTGGCATTGGTTGCCGTTTATAGTCTCCGAACAGTAGGTATCTGGGCAGTCAGGTAGCAGGTGAGAGATACCCAGTGAGCACTGTTTCCCATGAGACATTCTTTCAGTGAGATCAAGCGTGCAGTCCTTAATGTCAAGCCAAAGACAGCAACAAAGTAGATGTTACTAACCCAGGGTGGCTGTTCTCCACTTGGAACCTGGGACTTGCAGCCACATACGAACTCCTATGTGTTCTGAATTCAGTTCGCCGGTGCAGAGTCCCCTGAGACCTTGAAGTAGTGGCAGTACAGGGAGATTTGGGAGACCTGGGTGCTAATCCTAATCCTGCCATAAGCAATGTGTGGCATTGAAAAAGACCTTTAGCCTCTCAGACACATAGCTTCCCTAAGGACATTTGAGTTCAGTGTTCTCTAAATTACTTAGAGTTTTGTACTCCTGTGAAGTAACAGTTACCTTGATACTATGCTGTTGTTAAACACTGATGACTCCTTTTTAATCTGGCTCCTTTAATGAATCTAGTAATTTTCAAAAAACCTGTAACAATTCTTCACTTTTTGTTCCCAGTTACTGAAAGCTCGGTTATGGAGGATTTCTAGTTGCAGCAACATTTCAGCAGTTCCATTGGGTGTTTTTGGTTTTGCCTGTTTGCTTAGCACTTGTGAGTTTCCCTGGTTTCACCTCTCTCAACATTATGAGGTCTGAAAAGCACCCTTGGAAAGAGAAAGACATTGGGGGCCTCCCAAAGGCTGGGCAGGTCCAGTGAGTGTCTGTAATTGACTGTACGAAGATACCAATTTCCCTGCAGTTGAAATAAAATTAAGCACAGAAAATAAGATTTTATGTCTGTACAGAGTCATAGGTTATTTTCCTCTCAAAGGCTACTGTGAGATAAATATGATTTCTCAGGTTTTCATGAAAAAGTGATTTGAATATTGGACCTAGAGTTCCAAGTTCAAACTATTTGTTTATTATAGTTCTTGGTATAACAGTGCTTGAAGGCTGACCAAAATTTCTAGGGCCATTGGGAAAACCCATTGATGGGAATTTTTGATTTGCAAGAAAGACAATACCAACTTAAAGTATACTCTCTTATTAGCTAAAATCTTGGCCAAGCTTATGGTAGAAAAGGCTGATCCTGTGAAATGTGCCATCCAGGTCCTCTGATTCTGCGAGGGGTTCATTTGTTCTAAATGGTAGGCACAGATGTTTGTGTTTTGTTTCTGATGTTGCTTAACTTTGTGTGACGAGTGGTAGGATTTCAAGCAGTCTCAAATTTCTGCGATGCTTAGGAAAACCAGCAAATGACTGTGTCACAGCATTAGAGAGATCATGATATGATTAACTAATGAAACTTTTGCACTGCCACTACTGGTAAGGGGGTATTTGTGTTACACTGAAATCTAAAATACAACAAAGAATATAAAATATATATGTATGACAAAGACCAGTGTTCCAAAGAATCTATCACCCAAAGGAAAAAATAGAACATTTCTAGTGTCTGGGAAGCCCCATGTGTCCTTCCTCCAGTACCTCCTATTGTTCTCCCCTGGAGGAGTGGTTTATAGCCCTCATTACACATTAGCATCACCTGAGGGGCTTTTGAACCATACCCATGCCAGTGCTGGTTACACATTAGAATGGGGAATTATTCTAATATAATAGTCAGTTTTGATTCTATTATACTGCATATAGCTAAGGGTAAAAACCACTGTACTAAAGAGTTCTTCTCAAACTTCAATGTGTGTTCAAATCCCCTAAAGATCTTGTTAAAACGTAGCCCCTAAAGTCTTGTACATCCTCTGTAAGATTTCTTCCTAGGTACTTCATATTTTTCTTACTATTGTAAATGGTATTTTAACTGTTTGTTACCAATGTGTTAAAATATATTGGCTTTTGTAGATTGATACTGTCCAGCAAACATGCTGTATCCTGTTATTAATTATGGTAATTTATCTATAGATTATTTGGAGTTTTCTATGTAGACAGTTGTATCATCTTGCAAGTAATAACAATTTTGTTCCTTTCTGCCCAATCCTTCTATATTTTCCTGTTTTTTCTGCTTTTCTTCCCACATGGCTAGGCCTTCAAAACAATCTTAAAGAGAAGGAGTGATGGCAGGTATTCATGTTAGTTTCTGATCTTCAAAGGAGTGTTTTTAATATTTCATAATTGAATATGGTATTTTCTCAGGTGTTTTTTTTCTTTTTATGAGGCTGTGTTTTATCAAGGTTAAAGAAGTTGTTTTCTATTCTCAGCTTGCTGGATTTTTATTATGAAGAAAATAGAATGTTATCAAATGATTTTTCTCCATTATTTTGTTTTTCGTCTTTAAAGATACATTATTGTGAATTACATTAATTGGCCTTGAATTCTTAGGATCAACCCAATAAGATAATCAGGTACTGTATTTTTTATATATCACTATATTTGGTTTGTCTACATTTTGTTTAAAACTTTTATATCTATGTCAGGCTAGCTTTACAACCTCTTTTTCTATTCTCTGGAAGAGAAATTATCTGAATAGAATATAATATTTGAATATTTGGTAGAACTAGAACTAGTCATTTGAGGCTGCTGTTTTCTTTGTGACAAGATTTTTAAACTATAGATTTAGTTTTATTAATGGTTGAGACTTTTTCTGGGGATGTGTTTTAGTTTGCTAGAACTGCCATAACTAAGTACCACTGAGTAGGTGGCTTTAACAACAGAAATTTATTTTCTCACTGTTCTGGAGGCTGGAAGTCCCAAGGTCAAGGTGTGGACAGGGTTGTTTTCTTCTGAGACCTCTCTCGTTAGCTCGTAGATGGCTGTCTTCTCCCTGTGTCTTCACATGGTCTTCCCTCTGTGTCTGTCTGTGTCCTAATATCCTCTTCTTATAAGGACACCAGTCAAACTGGTTTAGGGCCCATCCTAAAGATCCCATTTATACTTACTTCTTTAAAGATCCTACCTTTAGATCCAGTCACATTCCAAAGTATTGGGTGTTAGGACTTCAGCAAATGAACGCAATTCAGCCCGTAAAATGATGTATCCATTTCCTCTAGGTTTTCAAATTAATTGGCCCAAATTTGTTTATATCTTGTTTACTGTCTCCAGCCTCATTTGATATGTCCACACATTAATTCTTGATTAGTTTAGTTGTCTCCCCCTCTGTGTTTCTCTTTTATTAATCTTACTGCTATCTATTTTTCAGTCTTGTCAATTGCAGGAGTTCTTTATATATTCTGTGTATAATCTTGCTGTCATATAAATATGTCAAAAATATTTTCCCCCAGTCTGCAGTCATCTTCTTAGCTGTGTCTTTTGAAGTACAGAATTTTAAAGTTTTCATAAAGTCCAATTTGTCAACTTTTCTTTTCTGTTTAGTGCATTTTGTGTCCTGGCTACAAAAGCTCTGCCTACCCCCAGATTATAAAGTTTGTCTCCTATGTTTTCTTCTGGAAAATTTATAATTTTAGCTTTTACAATTAGGTCTATGATTCATTTAGAGCTAATTTTTGTGTGTTGTGAGGGAAAGATTGAGTTTTATATTGTTTTCCATATAGATAATTAGCTGTTCCAACACCATTTGTTGAAAAGATTGTTTTCTTCCCTCATTGAATTACCTTGGCATATTTGTCAAAAATCTGTTAATTATATATATATATATATATATATATATATATATATATATCTCATATGTATATATATCTCATATATATATATGTATATATGGCTCTTTTTGTACTCTATATCTGTAACATTGATCTAATGTTTATCTTTATACTAAAACCACACTATCTTAATTACTGTAGCTTTAGAGTAAATCTTGAGAGCAAGTAGGGTAAGTCCTCCAACTTTGTTGCTGTTTTTCAAAAGAGTTTTGGCTTGTCTGTGTCTTTTCATTACCATATACATTTTAGAATCAGCTTATCAGCTTCTATAAAAGAAGAGTCTGCTGAGATTTTTATTGATACTGTGTTTAATCCAAGATCAATTTGGGAAGAATAAATACCTTAATAGTATCCAATTCTTGAGCAAGGTATATAGCTCTATTTATTAAGTTCTCTAATTTTTCTCAATCTTGTTTTATAGATTTTTAATGTGTTAAGATGTCTTGTATATATCTTATTAAATTTATCCCTAAGTTTTTCATGTTTTTATGCTATTATAAGCAGTATTGTTTTAAAATTTCATTTCCATTATTTATTGTAGTGTAGAATTATAATTGCTTTTGATGTGTTGCCCTGCCCCATGACCTTGTTCAATTAACTAAATTGCACTAGCTTTTTTGTAAATTTCTTAGTATGTGATCATGTTACTTTCCCCTTCCAATCTCTATGTGTTTTTTGTTTTTTTTTAAATTCTTCTCTTATTGCACTGGTTACGACATCCAGAAGAATGTTGAATAGAAATGGTGAAAGAGGACATCTTTGCCTGGTTCCTGATAAGGGGGAAAGCCTTCAGTCTTTTGCTATTAAGTATATCAGTGGTAATGTTTTTGTAGATGCTGGGTCAAATAAACAGAAAACCCATTCTAGGGTTTTCAGTATGGTGGAACTAGCAGTTGAATAACAGGACTTTACTGAGCCTTCTTCATAGTTGTACATACTGATGCTCAGATTAATAGTAAGGGTACAGAGTTCTCACTTCAGAGTGAGGGTTATGTCATTCTTATCAGATCTTTTCATAACATCATAAGGTCTTAGGTTATAAAATGACTCTAATATCTTGTTATATGAAGACCTCTGGGCTGAGAGGATCCTGGCTGAACATCACGCTGAAGATTTTGATGATTAGCAAAGCAGCACCAGTTACAAAATTATTCGGCTTTAGCCTGTCGTATTTTGGTCTATAAGTGCTATATATTTACTTTGTTTTTAATTTTCTCTTCTCAGGCTTAATTTTTAATTTAACAGTGGGTTTCTGGTGTGACTAACTACCAGTAAAGGGAACTATCTTTACAGTTCATGCACTTCACATATTACATTTCAGACCATATCTAGGTTTTAAAAGAAAATTTTTAGTGTTGATAGACTTTATAAAAATTGTTTCTTATACAAATTTTCCTTTAAGCCCTAAAATAAAAACCAACAAAGATTTAAGATGCATGACTTTTCCAATTATTCTTCATTTATTGTGGAAACTAGATTGAGTTTTGTCTTTAGTCAGGACATATGTAAGATATGTCCAGTGGATGCAGTATCATTTACCTTTATTGTACTTACAGATCTTGGTTAGAGAAAATAACTGGATTTATTGAATGTTACACAGAAGAGAAAATTATTAAGTTATTGCTTGCCAGGGTTCTTCTTTCATACCTCTTCTGGAGGAAAATTGTCAATTCAGAATTTCTCTTATGGGTCTCAGAGGCTAGTAACTTATTGAATACAGAAAATGTCTTGTTTTAAACTTATATGCATGTGAAAAATCACCTCTTAAAAAGTCTCCAATGTGATATAATGTACAGCTTATGCAATAGCTGTAGGCAGATTTAACTATATTTTTAGGGATGCACAGATATATGTTCTTGGGCTTCTCTACACGTCTTAGAGGATTTTTCATCTGAGGCCTATTCCCAGGGCTTTTTGTTTAGATGAAAGAAAAGATGACAATTTGGCCTTCATTGACAGTCCCCATTATTTATGAGTTTCAGTCTAAAATTTAGTCTAAAAAGCAAAACGTGCCTTCTTCACACATGAGCATTAGAAAAGACCCTAAGGCACTGAATACTTATAAGTTTTCAGAACTTGAGGAACTGTATTTGTCAATTATTGCCTGAAACTGGCAAACTGAGAATTTGGTTTTACCTTCATAATTTTGACGCACTTGGTGCTACAGATACTTGATGGAATTCTACTGTCTGTGATAATGAAGTAGTGATTCAAGGTTCCTGTTTGTTTAGGGCACACAGGAAGAGGAGGCCAGATGAATCTTTGCTGTGTTTTTGATTCGCAGCCGTAAAGCTCTGCTGTGAAACTATACAATCAGGCATTCGTTATGTAAAAATGTGAATCTAGCAGGAACTAATCCCTTTCTAATGTCACCCTTTTTTCATAGAATATTAATATTAGGAAATATGGTTGCATGGGGCTTCATGTTGGATTCTGACTATCTAAGCCTTTTTTGTCCATAAACAAATGAAAAGGATTTTAGGACTGAAATGTAATTTTAGCAATCCTGGGAACTTTCTAGTAATAAGAATACATATTTGAAAACAGCCCCGCTTTTTGTCTATGTTCACATATTTTAAAAATAGTCCTTCGTGAAAATCCTAGATGGTTTCAAAATGCCTTTAGGCATATGCCAGATGCTAGTGGGAAAACAGGAGGCTCCTTCACTTTTTTATGATAGAAAAGGGAACATTAGGACCTCTTGTCAAGGGAAACTTGCCGAGTGTCCAGATGCCATAGGAATTAGCTCAGCCAGCTTTGTGCAAGTCTGCCCATGGATATACAGAATTAAATAAAACAGTAAAAGAAGAAATACTGAGAACTAGGATCAACATTTACTTAACAAAGTGGATTTGCCTGGAAAAAGTAACTTTAGCCTTGTTGTCACAGTAAGAGTGACACAGTTCCCAGCTCTTGGTTCTGTGGGAGAACAGCTAATAAGGTTGCAGATATGAGGAATGTATTCTTCCTTGGTAGGTGTATGTGACGCTAACAGAGAATATTGAAAGCATGCCTTTTTCTTGTTAGGTAGCTGCTTCAAATCCTCCTGGCTTCGGAGGTGAATTTTGCTGCTTATTAATGAACACTGGGAGTCATAGCTTTAGGTGAGGGATTTATTTCCTTGAACTACACACAGGCTGAGAGAATGTCAGCAAAAGGCAGAAGAGCAGCCTCCGCTCCTTTATGATTCTAGAGGCTACTGTATTAGCTAGGAAACTATCACCTGCTATAGCAAAGCGCACAAAAAAACGCGGTGACTCACACAAGATAGCAGTTTATTTTTCATTCAAGTCACAGGGCATGTGTTCTGGGTTGGCAGGTGACTCTACATGTGTGTCATTCAGGAACTCTGGCTGACAGTGGCTCTGCTATCTTCAATATATGACTTCCAAGGTCAGCGTAGACTCTGCCATCTTAGCTGAAGAGAATGATGGAATGCCAAGTCCAGGGTTAGAGACTGTCTGTTAGGTAAGTGAGAAGAAAACTGTACTCAGCGCTTCTGATCACATTTCTTTAGCAAGCGCTTGGGCACACCAAATTAGGAGGGCTGGAAAGGCAATCCCTAGCTCACGTAGTCTTTCAGTGGGATGACCCAACCAAAGCGCTCAAAAAACCCTCAACAAACCCAAACGCCCTGTCAAACAACAATCTTATAGTACATAGTACATTACTATGCTCTTATAGAGCATAGTAATCCTTAAAGCAGTAATCCTCAAATTTCAATATGACCCTGTATATTTCTAAATAAGCCAGGCTAGAATGAGCTGTAGAGTTTTATTTTTAATACATTGAGGAAAAAAAAAAAGATATGTAATTGAGATATGTATTTGACAATTACATGAAGTGATCTGAAAAAGGTACACAGAAGCTTAAATGTCTCTACACTAAAAGTCTCTACACTACATCTTAGATCTGTGAATGGAAGGTGCTATGGAATGTTGACTCTAAAACTGTGAAAGGTCAGATGTTACATGCACACACACATTTCAAGGCATATCATCATGAAATGCCATATTTCCCCCTCTTTGTGCAATTATTGTTATATGTGTTACATCCATAAATATCACAAACCCAACAATACATTGTTCCAATTATTAATTTATATAATTTTATGTATTTTAAAGAAGCTGAGAGAAGAAAGAAGACCAAGTATGTATTTATAGCATTTGTTATATTAATCTTCCAATTTACCATTTCTGGTTCTCTCAATTTGTTTTTATGGATCTGAGTTACCATCTGGTGTCATTTCCTTACTTCGATATAGCATTGCTCACACGCACCCCCTTTGTGCTGTTATTGGGAATTATACAACATTTATATATGTTTTTGGCCCAACAAAACAATTATATACATATTATTTTATAAAATTGCTTTTAAAATTATTTTTTTAAAAAGAGAAGAAAGAAGAAAAAATGCTTTTACAGTATCTTTCATAATTATATAATGAACTTTGCTGGTGCTTTTTGTTTTTTCATGGAGATTAGAATTACTGCCTGGGATCACCTTCAGACTGAAGAACTTTCTTTAGTTTTTCTTGTAGGGTGGATCTACTAGCAATGAAGTCTCAGTTTTTGTTTACCTAGCAATGATGTTACTTTACCTCCGTGTTTGAAAGCTAGTTTTGCTGTGTATAAGATTGTTGTTTGACAGGGCGTTTGGGTTTGTTGAGGGTTTTTTGAGCACTTTGGTTGTGTCATCCCACTGCCTTCTGACCTCCGTTGTTTCTGATGAGAAGTAGCTGTTAATCTTATTGACATCTCCTTGTGATAAGCTGTTTTTCAGTTGCTGCTTTGAAGATATTCTCTTTGTCTTCCCTTTCAACATTTTTACTTACTGTACCTGTGTATGGATCTCTTTGCATTTATCCTACATGGAGTTGAGATTTTTGAATGAGCAGATTCCTGTTTTTCATTAAATTTGGAAACTTTTCAGCCATTATTTCTTTGAACGTTTTCCTGCTCTTTCCTGTCTCTATTCTTCTTCTGGTACTCCCATTATGTGTATACTGGAACACTTGGTGGTGTTCCACATTTCTCTGTGGCTCTGTTCATTTCTCATTCTGTGTTTTGGCTGCACTCACCTGGAGTGAGATCTCCTCATGCTGAGCTGGAAGTGAGGACATAAGGAGAGAGTTGGGGTTCACATGGCATAGACTCTTGCTGTCCTTGCTGAATTTTGGTAGATTTTCTTAAATAAATTTTTCTTCACTTGCTGTATGCCTTTAGGACAATTTTTAAAGACTTTACATTTTTATGATTTTCACCAGTTAGGCTTATTTCACTAAGAAGTGGGTCTGTAGGGCTCTTCACATTGCCATTCTGAAAGTGGAACTCTTGCAATATACTTTTTTACAAACTTATTTTTTGACTTGTGATAAAATATGCATAACATGAAATTACCATTTAAACCGTTTCTACGTGTACAGTTCAGTGGCATTGAGCACATTCATATTGTTGTACAGCCATCACAACATCCACCCCCAGAACATTTTTCATCTTGCAAAATTGAAACTCTGTGCCCATTACACAATAACTCCCCATTCCTTCCTCCCTCCAGCCCCTGGCAACCACCATTCTACTTTCTGTCTCAATGTATTTGACTACTCTAGGTGACTCATATGAGTGAAATAATGTGGCTTATGTCCTTTCGTAACTGGCTTATTTCACTTAACATAATGTCTTCAAGGTTCATCCGTGTTGTAGCATATGTCGGAATTTCCTTCCTTTTAAGACTGAATACAGTTTCATTATATGTATAGACCACATTTTGTTTATCCATTCCTCAGTTGGATTCTTGGAGTGCTTCCATCTTTTGGCTATTGTGAATAATGCTGCTATAAACATGGGTGTACAAATATCTGTTTGAATCCCTACTTTCGATTCTTTTGGGTATATACCCAGAAGTGGAATTACAGGAACATATGGTAATTTTATTTCTAGTTTTGGAAGAACTGCCATACTGTTTTCCATAGTAGCTGCACCATTCTACATCCCCACCAACAGTGCACAAAGGTTCCAATATCTCCACATCCTCACCAACACTTGTTATTCACTTTCTTTTTTTCTCTTTTAAATAATAGCCATCCTAATGTGGTGTCTTGTGCTTTTCATTTGCATTTCCTCAATGATTAGTGATGTTGAGAATCTTTTTATATGCTTATTGTTCATTTGTTTATTTTTGGAGAAATGTTTACCTAAGTCCTTTGCCCATTAAAAAAAATTTTTTTGGTTTGTTGTTGAGTTGTAGGAATTCTTTATATATTCTAGATATTAACCACTTATCAGATATTGATTTGCAAATATTTTCTCCAATTACATGGCTTGTCTTTTCACTCTGTTGATGATGCCCCATGATGCACAAAAGTTTTAAATTTTGATATAGTACAATTATTTTCTATTTTGTTGCCTGGGCATTTAGTGTCATATCCAAGCAATCATTGCCTGCAATATTCTTTCAAAGATAAATATAGTTAGGTAGGTAGAGAGATAGGTAGATGGACAGAAGATAGATAATAGATAGATAGATAGAACGAACCTATGTGGAAAAATGTTATTAACTGGTGAAGCAAAGTAAGAGACATATAGGTATTCATTGAACTGTTTTTCATTTATTTTCTAAGTTTGAAAATTTTCAAAATAGGTATTGGGGAAATATTATAATTCATCAAGTTAAAGGAATAAAAGAAAATTTATAAAGTCAATCAATAGATGCATAAAAGAATCTGATAAAAGTCAGGATCCATTCTAAGATTTTAAAACCTTAACAGTAAGTCATAAGATTGATAAACCAGTCAACTAATAATAAGAAATTCTGTTCATCAAAGTATTTTATTAAGAGAGTTTAAAAGCAACAAAGTATTTTATTAAGAGAGTTTAAAAGCAACAAGTTTAAAAGCAACAAATATATGTAACTAAGGAATTGTTTCCAGAATTTACACAGGACTTCTGCAAATCAATAAAGAAAGATAGACAATGCATCAGAAAAGTGGACAAAAGTTTTGATCACGCCATTCATAAAGGGGGATATTAAAGGGCCAATAAACATATGAAAAGGCACTCAACCTCATTATTTTTCAGGGAAATACAAATTAAAACCACAGTGGGTTACAATTACAATTCACCAAAACGGCCAAAGTTATAAAGGCTGACACTATTACAGGATGGCAAGGCATGCCTTGTGGTAGCATAGTGGTACAACCCCTTTGGAAGACTGGCATTATCTATTGAAGTTAAATATATACTTGTATATACCCTATGCCCAAACAATTTCACTATGAGCTAGAGACCCAACAGAATGCATACTCATGTGTTTAAAAGACATTAACAATAGTGTTCTTACAGCATTAGTCAGCCCAAACTAGAAACAACCAAATCTCCAATTAACATTAGCATGGATAAATAAATTGTGGTATACTCCTGTGATGGAATGCTATCGGTGATGAAAATGAACAAACCGCTGTTCTACATAACAGCAGGGAGGAATCTCACAGACATATTGCTTAGTGAGAGAAGCCAAACACAAAAGAATATATATTGTAAGTCTACTTATGAGTTTGTTATATGAGAACATATAGAGTCCATTTATATAAAGTTCAAACGGAAGCAAAACAAATCTACAGTGTTAGAAGTCAGTGTGGTTGCTACCTGTGGGGCAGAGGGAAGAAGTGGTGATTGAGTGGGGCAAGGTAAGGGTGGTCTTGGGAACTGGTAATCTTTTATTAACGTGGATGGAAGTCACATGCGGGTATTCACTTGGTTATAGTTTATCAAGCCGAACACTTACGATTTGTGCCCTTTTCTATAGCGTGCACACCACTATACTTCATGTATGCTGTATATGCTATCCACCAATAAAATACTGTGTGTGTGTGTGTGTGTGTGTGTGTGTGTGTTTTCAAACCTCGGACTGGGGAACTGAGCAGGGTTTCAGCTGAAAAGTGCAAATCACTGTCACTTTCGTTGACCAAAGCCTCTAGTAATTTCACCTTACAGCAGCTTTAAAAAAATTTATTTTTTTTAGGAATGAACAAACTTCGAAAGGTTGAATCTGCATACCTAAAGCAATGAAATGATGACAAATGTCAAGGGTCTTCACTTATGCTTTAACATGCAGACATAATGATAATTAAGAAATATCTCAAGTAAAGTTTCTTATCTTCCTTCCTCATTTTTTGAACTCTGCGTTACTTTTCAAATTTACAAATTGCTGCTAAGCACATGCTAGCATTAAGTACATTAACATTCCTCAGAACAAATGTCGCAGTGAATACAAAACCTGTCCTCTTACCTAGAACATATGGCTTTAACAACCGTGATAATTTTTCATGTACCAGAGATGAACAGTTTGGCTTGTGCCTTTTTTTATGAATTCAGTCTGTTCTGGTCCCAAGCTTGTAGTATGCCTCTTTCTCTCTGAATGGCTCTCAAAAATGAGATGACAATCTGTAGACATTTCCCTTTACCACCAAGGGTCCTAATCTTTTGGAAGACGTGGGAACAGATGAAAGTATTTGGTTCTGGGAATGGAAATTACAGATGAATAGAGTCCCATTACAGTGAGCTTCACTGGCATTTTCTATTGAGCAATTAGCCCTTGTCCGACTGAAAAGGCTTCCTGCAAAGTCCGGAAGGGAATGCATAAGGCAATGTCAGTTTTTATTTATTCCAGAAAAATAAATATTTTTTATTTTTAGCTTCTTTAAATTCCAGATAAATGTATTCTTTTGCCAAAGAGGATGATTTTCCACATCGAAGACTAAGACTCTGTGTGTGTGTCTGTGTACATAGTATGTATCCCTTATCTTGTGACTGGAATATAAATGTGACTGTAAATAAAAGGTGTATTAGAGGTACTATTTGTTCCATTAATTTGCTTTATAAATTATTTAAAACCCAATTAATTTAATCTAGGTTTTAATATAGTAGAAGCTACATGCCAGAAGGTTGCGTGACAAAAATGCTCTAAATGATATAGTAACTCATCTAAAACAAGATTTTCTCAAAGTAGCACAGACACAATAAAAACCATCAGGTGTCTCTTATTTGGGTATATGCTGTCATTAGTCAAAAGTAAGTACACATGCAAGGAAAAATACTAAGAAAGACTTGTTTTATAAAACTGACCAAAATATTGATGGATACTCTCCTTTTTGTGGACACTCTCAGACCTTTTAGAATAAAGCATATCAAAACGCTACCAGTTATTCTGTGTACTTCTGTCACTAGTTTTTCCCAGTCTTTAAAAGGCTATATACTATGACTCAGACATGCCAAGAACACATGGTTTATTCCTATAATTGTTATAATCTTGTTTCAAACCTCCAGTCTATGTGTATAGCAGGCTTGTGGGAGAGAAGGAGGAAGGACTTGCCAATTAATGCTTTCTCTTCCTGTTTAAATACACTCCTCCAGGTAAATGCTCAGGTGTTCAGAGTTTTTCCCCCTTGCTTTTTCCTCCTCCAGATGTTGGGTATAGAGACAAGCTTCAGTGTCCTCTTGGTGGTCAGGAGAGGAGGCCTCAGGTCCTCAAGTTCAGGTCCTGTGCTGTCCTCTGAGCCTTTGCTGGTTTCGGGGTTGAAGTCCCCATTGCCTGCTGCCTGCGCTCCGCTGGCAGCCACTGTTGACACCTGTGGCTGATGAGCTTGTGGTCTATCCTCTCGGCTGGTCAGGGCTCTGTTGTCGTCCCGTGCTGTCTCAGTCCTACCTCAGCTCTTGCCGTTACTGATGCTATGACTCTTAATGGTTTCCACCTTCTGCCTTTGCTTCCTCCCTTCTCTCCTTCCTTTCTGCCTTTCTCCCTCCTTGCTCCCTTCCTCCATTTCTCTCTCCCTCCCTTCTGTCTTTCCTCCCCTAATATTTGTTGAGTATCTGCTATGTGTAAAGCACTGCATTAGGTACATGGAGTCCAGGAATAACACTAAGACCCCTGCCTCCTTGGAGGTTACATTTTAATGAGGGGGCTCAAACAATAAGCAGCAAGCAGTAAATCAAATAGTATGTTCAAAGGTGATGAGGACTATGGGAAAAAGAAAAGAAAAATTAAAGCAGGGTAAATGAGATCACCATGGGGGAAAGGGCAGTAAAGCAGTAAAACAGAGTGGTTGGAAGAGGCAGGGACAGCCAGGTTTTGTGGTACCCAAAGCTTGTAAAGTTCGGGGGGCTTCCTCCTTAAGAAATAAATGCAAAATTGGGAATTAAAAACTTAGTCCCCAAAGTGAATATTTATGGAATGAGAAAAGATTATAAGAAATTAGCCATATCAGAGTTATAGGTCCCTATCTTCTGATTAAGCCATTTATCAGAAATGTTTACATAGAAATACTTCCTAATTGTAAACCCGTGTCCTGTTCTCCACACTCGACTACCAGCAACTTGCAGCCCTCGCGGAGGCTTGTGTGAGTGATGTGTCTGGCGATTTAAACTTCACTAGCTTCACACATCACTCTGCCTCTGCAGGTGTGTCTCACTGAGAAGGGAAGATTTGTCCAGGACTTGAAGGACAGAGAAATCTGCAAGAGACTGTTCCAGGAAGAGGGAACAGCTAGAGCAAATGCCATAACAGTCTCCATCTGTGGCACCTGGCTGTTTTGTTCATGAGCACTTTTGCAAGCACTGGGGTGGCAAGGACAGAGGCTGGCTAACATCAGCTGGATGAGCCATACCATCTGTCTGGCTGTTTAATGCCCTGTTTGTGGCAGAAGCTCTCTGATAGGCATTACCACGCAGCAGAAAGAGCCTCACACTTTGTATCCACTTCCGTAGGTTCATCCATATGTTTCTTCCCTAGACCTCCTTGTCCCCTTCCAAACCTACCCCTCTGATGCCCATAACAAATGTGCCAAAATTATTCACCACTGCCCAAGAGTCCGCATATTTACTTACCTTCGACCACTTCTCTCTTGATACAGAGGGACCACTAGGTACAGTGCCCATTGCTTTGCCCAGTGTAATCGCTGCCTTTCAAGGGCATCTCTGAGTGGATCTACAGGGCAGTAGCTGTCTGAAGTAAGTAGCTTACTTCAACATAGCCTGTTGACTCATCTTTGAACCAGTCCATATTTTCTTCTGGTGAACTGACCGTAGGTGTGAGATGAGAGAGAGGTGATGGTGCATGAATTCGTTTTCTAGGGCTGCTGTAACAGAATATCACAGACCGAGTGGCTTAAAACAACAGAAATTGTGCACTGTACATTGGTGTCTGGCCAATGGTGAGAATGGAGACTGAAATGCACACAGTGATTTTCAGGGCTGTATCTACACAAAGGGAGGACTTTTTCTAGTTGCACAAAGGCTAACAGAGGTTCTGTGGGAGAAGTTTAAGGTGCACTGGTGTCAGGTAGTTTAGCCCTACTTTATCACGGGCAGAGCCAAGGTTAAGGTGATTTGAAGGTTACCCAAAGATTTTTTACCTTAAACATCCCAATTACTTTGTATCTTTGGAGTCAGAGTGGGGTCCAAGAAACAGAAAGCAACATATCCGAGTCAAAAATCAGAAAGAAATTTGGAGGATAAGACTCAACAGCAACAAAGAAATTTTTTATTATGCATGCGTCCAACAAAAAATAAAAACAAATTTCAAGGCACATCTTGAAAATGGGAGAGGAAGTACCTGAAAAGTTCCCAGTATATTATAGCTGGCAAATGAAAATAATTTATAGTAATTATTATTACCAGTTACATATATATGTGCATTTTATTACTATTTCCTTAATTGATTGCTGTTTCTTATCTAATATTTATTACTTATTTTGTGGATACAGAACTACTCAGAGGGGTCTCAGTATTTATTATTTTATTTTTCTGAACACAAAAATTCATACAGCTTTCACAAGTTTGGGTACAATCCTTGCCCCACAATTCTGTTTTTTTCCTATAAGGTTTTAAGTTATTCAACTATGTGTCTCCTACTGTGGGCTTTTTCAGGATCTTAACTCTCTTGTTCAAGAAGATAATACTGTAGATTCTGCTTTATTTATGTGGGCCTTTTTGTCAGTGGCAATTACAGTGTGGTTCACGTCTCATAACTGATTCCCCTTGTTTCTTCCCAGCCAGCCTAGCTCAAAATTTCCACTTATTCTTTGATATTTTTTCATTCCTAATATTTAAGATTCTTCTTTTACAACATCTCTTGCAAGTATGACTTTCTGCTTCCCCCATGTCACCACCCTAGTTGATATTTAGATTCTTGCAATAGCCTCTTAACTAGCCTTTCTAACTTCAACATCTACTCTTTCCAATCTAACCCCTATACTGCTTTTAGATTGTTTTGCCCCAGATTCTCCTTTCATCATGTCATTTCCCTGGCCAGAATTTTCAGTGGTGCCCCATCATCTCTAGTAGTAATCTCAAAACTCATTTGATTGTGTACATATCAGTAAAAGTATTTTGAGCATGCACCCCTAATATATATATATATATATATACATATATATATATATGTATATATATATGTATGTATTTATATATAAATTATACATGTGTACTCCTATCTCTACATATACTTAATATTAATTAAGCTTAACTTTAAACTTTTTTAGATAAAAATAATTATAAATGGAATTTCTAATATTTTTCTTCTGCCATCCCAAAGGAACATTTAGTGCAACTCATTTTGGGTAATTACATGTAGGCAGAATATTTTTAAAAATCAGAGAGGGGGCAGTGGAGTGCTGTTCCACTGTCCGTGGTGCTGAACTATGATTGCACATTACCACATCATTGTGTCTCCTGACCTTCGGACACTGGGGATTCCTGTCTAACTTTCCCCCATATTAAAAAACAAAACAAAAAACTTCCTGTTTATTTTGTTTGTTTGTTTGCTTTTGGCCACGCTGCACAGCTTGTGGGATCTTAGTTCCCCAACCAGGGATTGAAACCGGGCACTCGGCAGTGAAAGTGCCACATCCAAATGAACTGGACCTCAAGGGAAGTCCCTCCTCCCTATTTTTTAAACAAAAGGAAATGCTATAGACTATACTCTCTAGGATTATAGTTCCTAATATGGAATTCCAGAGGAGTAAAGATTCTTTTTCCTCCGTACTGAAGAACAAAATATCTCTTTTCCTTGGAAAGAAGCAGACTGAGAATTAAAAAAAATGGAGGGTTTAAGAAATTCTCCATATTAGCTGAATCATTTCATTTCTCTGTTGAAAAAATACAGCAAGGAAGATGTTAAAAGAAGATTCTAATACTCATGTTTTCTTAATTTTATAGCTTCATAACCAAGAATGATTGAAAATAGGAGAAAGAAGTACTGTCAAAGATAATACAGTACAATGAAGTTGTACAGTGAGGCTCACGAATATAAATGTTAGCAGGTACATGAATACTTCTGTGACTATAGGCTATTAGAAACAAGACTGTAAATTTCTGCCTTGAGGAAGATTCTGATGATCTATAAAATGTCAACTGGGGCTTCCCTGGTGGCGCAGTGGTTGAGACTCTGCCTGCTAATGCAGGGGACACGGGTTCGAGCCCTGGTCTCGGAAGATCCCACATGCCGCAGAGCAGCTAGGCTCGTGAGCCACAATTACTGAGCCTGCGCGTCTGGAGCCTGTGCTCCGCAACAAGAGAGGCCACGATAGTGAGAGGCCCACGCGCCGCGATGAAGAGTGACCCCCGCTGGCCACAACTAGAGAAAGCCCTCGCACAGAAACGAAGACCCAACACAGCCATAAATAAATAAATAAATAAATAAATAAATAAATAAATAAATAAATAAATAAATAAATAAAATGTCAACTGATGTCACAAATCAGTGGTTCACATGAATCTCATAAAGATTGTAGAACTTGCAGCACTTGTTATATAAATGATGAAAGAGTGTTTCCTCTTTAAATCTCCAGCTAGCAGCAGTTCAACTGAATGCAAAGTAGAAAGCTTAAGTGACATCCAGAATGTTGAAAAATAGTTAGGTTCCTTGTATAAGTAAAAAATATATTGAGAACTTAGAAGAACAGAACAGTATCTTGTTATCAACGGTTCTACTGTAATGTCATTAGAGAATTTACAACCATTATAGCAAATTCCAGTAGACCATTTTAAAACTTACTTTTTCCTTTCTATGGCAACAAATCTCTGGTCACTTGACACTGAGAAAAACTAGTGCTTTTCACCACCAATGTTCAGCTTCAGTATTAACTGTAACACTTGAATCACTCAGTGCACTGAAATTCTTCTTTGATGAGAGTTTTTAACATAGATTTCCATTTAATAAATGTTTGTTTGCAAATGTTATATGCCAGGCCATGCAGATACAGAGATTAAAAAGACAGAGTCTGGGGGCTTCCCTGGTGGCGCAGTGGTTAGGAGTCCACCTGCCAGTGCAGGGAACACAGGTTCCAGCCCTGGTCCGGGAAGATCCCACATGCCACAAAGCAACTAAGCCTGTGCGCCACAACTACTGAGCCTGCGCTCTAGAGCTCGTGAGCCACAACTACTGAGCCCGTGTGCCACAACTTGTGAAGCCCACATGCCTAGAGCCCATGCTCCGCAACAAGAGAAGCCACCACAATGAGAAGCACGCGCAACCACAACGAAGAGTAGCCCCTGCTCGCCGCAACTAGAGAAAGCCCATGTGCAGCAACGAAGACCCAACACAGCCAAAAATAAATAAATAAATTTATTAAAAAATAAAAATAAAAAAGACAGACTCTGACTTTAGGAATTTCATGATGCAGTGAAGGACACAGACAAGAAGATAAACTAATATCACTATATTATATTGCATGATAGACATACAAACAGAATAGCATGTCAGCACATAGAGAAGTACCTAATCAGACTGGGACAGTCTTCCCAGATGAGCTGATGCTTCAGCTCACTCTTTCAAGGACAGTAGGAGTCAGCTAGGAAAGCAAATGGAAGAAAGTCATTGCAGAGAAAGAAAGCAGTGTATGCAGGTGCAAAGAGGTGTGAGACAGCAGAGCAAGATTTGGAAATTAAATGCAGTTCATTATCGTGACATAACAGGTATGAATGGGCAAAAATCAAGATCAGAAAGAGCTATGTAGGGGATTCTACGGGGTTTGGATGCTCCCTGAGAATAAAGGGGAGGTATTATTAAAGGACTCTGAGCAGTGAGGGGACATGATCTTATTTGCATATTAAGAAAGTCCGGGCTTCCCTGGTGGCGCAGTGGTTGAGAATCTGCCTGCCAATGCAGGGGACACGGGTTCGAGCCCTGGTCTGGGAAGATCCCACGTGCCACAGAGCAACTAGGCCCGTGAGCCACAACTACTGAGCCTGCGCGTCTGGAGCCTGTGCTCCGCAACAAGAGAGGCCACGATAGTGAGAGGCCCGCGCACCGCGATGAAGAGTGGCTCCCGCTCGCCGCAACTAGAGAAAGCCCTCGCACAGAAACGAAGACCCAACACAGCCAAAAATAAAAATAAATAAATAAATTTTTAAAAAGTAACATTAAAAAAAAAAAAGTCCTTCTGACAATAATGTAAGGAGTAGATTCACAAATAGTCGCAAAAAAGGGAGATGATTTTGGAATATTACAGAAATATTGAGTCATCAATCAAGTCATTGAAAGTGAAGATGGAGAATAAGAGACAGATTTAAAAGATATTTATGGTACAGTTTCAATAGACATAATGAACAATTAATTTTGGGGCAAGGAAGAGAGAAAAGTCTCAGATAATCCCAAAGTATTGTGTGGGAAAAAGGCATCACTTGCTGAGCACGGGGATGCAGAAGGAGGAACCTAGCCGGGGGACAGGTAATATGAGTTTTGGACATGCTGTGCTTGAGTACCTACGGGTCATATAAGCAGAGATGTCCAGCAGGAAGAAGCATACTTGATTTTGAAGTTCTGAAGAGCAATGTTGGCTCAAAGGAAATATTTGGGAGTTGTCAGTGGTAGGTGGAACCATGTGTAGGATCCTCAGAGAGAATGCGTAGAATGAAGAGAGAACCAGGTAACGTCTCCAGGGAAAGATAATATTTAAGCAGTGATTGGAGGAAGAGGAACCATCAAAGGAAAAATAAACTTGAGTAAACAGAGAGGTCAGAAGAAAACAAAGAGAATGTGTATCATCATGGAAGCCAGTGGAGGAGGAGTTTCCAAAAGTGGAAACAGTCAACAGTGACTAGGAAGACAGAGTCTGTACCTGACTCACCCTCATTGGTCATTTTTTGACCAATTGAAATTTATATTCTATTCATATTAGATACTAAATATAAAAATATTATGTTTAAATAAATTACTTAAAATATACATGGTCAAATTACAGACATTACAGCTAACAGTTATGACCAGACCAGTACATCTTCACTCTTGTATTCTTATGGTTATGCCAGAGGCGTTGTTTCTTATTGTGCTTGAAGCAAAGCCTGGAACCATATAGAGCAACTATTCCTGAGATTCCCCGGTGTAAAAATGAAATTCCATGTTCTAGAAATGAACTCTAATATATGACTGAAAGGATCCTTTTGAGAGATTCTTTATAATGCCATAATATAACTACTTTGCACTCACAAATTCAGCCATTCAGGTTTTTATATTTGTCATAATGTCAGAAATTACCCTGAGGTGTCCAGAGAGTAGAATTACTTTGAATATGATGGAAACATTTTCAGAGTTCTCAACACTGTCACGTAAACGTTGAATCTAAATAATTGAATGAGAAAAACACATTTTAAAAGGTTTATTCCATGAGTTAAGGTCACAGCATTTTATAATAACCTCAAAAAGAATGTTGAAATCTAAAACTGGGATACTAGTCTTTCAGGGCTAAAATACAAGTTAGTTGAAACTCAGAAAATTACTTGTTAGATATGGTGCTTGCATGTGTGTGTATGGGTGTGTGTCGGTTTTATGGGATGTCTGCCCAATGACACATCTAGAGTCTAGATTGCCTCAGAGGCAGGATGGCATATATGAGCAGGAAATGGTGCACACTTCCCAAAGGGGTATAAGTTTTAGATGATCTGCTCAGTTTCCTTCTGGTTTCTCAAAGGGGATGCATTCTTTTTTTTTTTTTTTTTTTTTTTTTTTAGCCGTGCAGCATGCGGGATCTTAGTTCCCTGACCAGGGATCGAACCCGTGCCCCCTGCAGTGGAAGCGTGGAGTCCCAACCACTGGACCTCCAGGGAAGTCCCGGGGATGCATTCTGATATCCCATATAGCCACCCACTTAAAGAAGATGTGGATTGAACAAAAGTCAACCAGTTTTTCACAACTAGTTAATTTGTTAGAAAATGAGTGTAAGCATCATATCTGTGAAAGTTTATGGTGGTTGCCATAAATAACCACCCACAAAAAACATACTAGTTTCTTCAACTTATTAACTTGAAAATTTACAAAACAAAAGTTGAAAGAGTAGTGCATTTATTTACCTTTCTTCTAGAATCATCAGCTGTTTAGCCACATTTGCTTGGTCAGTCTGTATGTAGGGACTATTTTTTTTTTAAATAGTTTTCTTGGAACCGTTTGAAAATAAGTTGTAGACATCATGACACATATTCCTAAGAATGAGGAAATCTCCTGTATAACCACAGCAGCATTAGCAAACCCAAGAAGTGTACACATTGGTATAGTAATCTTGTCTATCCATATTTAGATCTCCCCAGTTGTCCCTTTAATAGCCAGGATCTAATCAAGAGTCACACGCTACATTTAATTATCATGTCTCCTTAGTCTCCTTCAACCTAGAGCAATCCCCACCTATTTTTTGTGTTGGTGCTGTTTATGACATGGATGTGTTTAAAGAATCAAACTAGTTGTCTTGTAGATTATCCTACAATCTGAATTTGTGTGTTAACAGTTTACTAGGGCTACTGTAATAAAGTACCACAAACCAGGTGGCTTGAAACAACAGAAATTTGTTGATTCACAGTTCTGGAGGCTAGAAGTCCAAGATCAAGGAGTTGACAGGGCCACACTCCCTCCAAAGGCTCTAGGGGAGAATCCTTTCTTGCTTCTGCCAGCTTCTGGTGGCTCTTGGTGTTCCTTGGGCTTGGATAACATAACTCCAATCTCTGCCTTTTTGTCTTCACATGGTATTCTTATAAGGACACCACTTGTTGGATTTAGGGTCCACCCTACTCCAGTATGACCTTATTTTGACCTAACTAATTATATCTGCAAAGACCCTATTTCCAAATAAGGTCACATTCTGAGGTACTGGGGGTTAGGGTCTCAACATATGAATTTTGAGGAAAACACAATTCAACCTGTAATAGTGTGATTGTTTCTTATGATTGAATTGAGCTTGAAGATTTTTGTCGAGAATATTTCGTAAGTGATGTGGGGTACTTCCAAATGAATCAGTTTGTCCCATTATTGGCGATGCTAAATTTGTTCACTTAGGGTGGGGTCTGCCAGATTTCTTTTGTTATTAATAAGTAATTAATAAGTAATCTGTGAGGGTGGGAAAACAACGAAGACAAGATGCAAAGCAAGTCATTATTTGGAAGCTCCTACACGGGTAGGAGAGGGAAAAAGTGAGACAGGGCAGGAAAGCAGCCTATGTGGGGTGGCGCGTCAAGCTAATCATCGCTGTGGTTGCAGAGCTTAATCCCACTGGGAGCCTGTGTGGAACAGAATATTGTCTCAGTCTCCAGTTGGGGGCCACTGGGGTGGGGCTGAGTTGCTTAATTCTCTGGAATTTCCACCCTCCTGTGCCTGCAGGCAGAGCTGGCTCTGGGACTGGAGAAAGCCCTCAGGTCTTTGGGTGCTTGTGCTTCACAATGTTAAGGCTGAGGGGGATGGCCAGGGCACAGACACCATCTGCTACAATCGCCTGCCTTTACTTATTTATTTATTTATAGTTGATTTACAGTGTTATGTTAGTTCCTAGTATACATCAAAGTGATTAGGAATATATATATGGAATGTAAATGTACATGGAATATATATATGGAATATATATATATATACACGTATATATGTATATATATTCTTTTTCAGATTTTTTTCTATTATAGGTTATTACAAGATATTGAATATAGATCCCCGTGCTATACAGTAGGTCCTTGTTGTTAATCTATTTTATATATAGTAGTGTGTATCTGTTAATCCCAAACTCCTAATTTATTCCTCCCCCATCCTTTCCCCTTTGGTAACCATAAATTTGTTTTCTATGTCTGTGGGTCTATTTCTGTTTCATAAATAAGTTCATTGCTATCATTTTTTTAGATTCCACATGTAAGTACTATCATATGATATTTGTTTATCTCTGTCTGACTTACTTCACTTAGTATGATAATCTCTAGGTCCATCCATGTTGCTGCAAATGGCATTATTTCATTCTTTTTTATGGCTGAGTAATATTCCACTACAATGACCTTTTAAACTTACTTTATGAGCAAGTTATAGCTACTTGGTCTTTAGCCATACTTTTAAGAGTTTTCCCTATACAATGTCCTGACTTGTCAATTTCGATTAATTTTGGTTTCATTTTGATGACCTTAGGAACCAGAGTTAAGAAAGAATCCACTTCTCACACTCTACAGATTCTGAGTTATCAGTGACATGGCAGGGGAGCAAGGGTGTGAAGTGAATTACCAGATGACCAAGAATGAATGGTGAGGAAATGCATATGGTACGACTGCAGGCCAGGAATGTGTCCTTCTTCCTCTCTACACAAGCTTGCCGTACGTCCCGCTGCTGCCACTGTAGCCCACACTGAGGACAACTCTCTGAGTAGCGGTCGAGGCCTGGTCCTGTCATGGACTGAATTGTTTTCCCCAAAAATACAGATGATGAAGCTTAACCCCCAAGGTGACTGTATTTAGAGGTAGAGCTTTTAAGGAAGTAGTGAAGGTGAGGTCATAAGGGTGGGGCCCTAAGGATATGACTGGTACCCTTCTAAGAAGAGGAAGAGACACCAAGGATACGAGGACACAGAGGAAAGGCCGTGTGAGGGTGCAGCAAGAAGGTGGCCACCTGCAAGCCAAGGAGAGAGGTCTCACCGGAAACCGACCCTGCCACCACCTTGATCTTAAACTTCCAGCCTCCAGAACCATGAGAACATAAATTCCTGTTGTTTAAGCCACCATGTCTGTGGTAATTGCCATGGCAACCCTAGCAAATGAATACAAACGGTTATGCTTGCTTCCTCTTTTCTCAGCTGTCTCCTCATTTACCTTCTTATACCTCTCTTTGAACTTAAAGGAAGAGATACCTCACTTCCTGGCTCTAAATCCCTTTTCCTGCCCAGGAGGTAGTTTATTCCCAAACATATCCCATTCGTTGTCTTTCCAATTCTTTAAGAAAATAAGGTAGAATGTAAATCATAAATAGTTAATAAATAACATTCTTTTCTTTTTCTTCTATTATCTTCATCCTCTCCTTCGCCAAAGACTCTGTTCCTTTTCTGGCCTGAGGCATGCGGATGGCTCCCAGGTAAAGCCTGGCAGGACAGGAGGGCAGGTGGTTGTGTATTTATCACCGAAAGGAAGATGCTCTTACCATGAGTGAACTACGAACGTGAATCTCAAGCAGTGCTTCTCAAATAATTTCTGAAAAAAAACCAAAACAAAACAGAATTGCCCCCCACAATCTCTACCAGATCTATAGTTTTGTAAAATGGGATAAAAATGAATTTCTAGAAAAAAATAAAGACATACAAAATACAAGTCCCAACATTCAACGGACAGAAAATTACTCTGTCAAATTGCTTTTGAAGTTTCCAAACCGTTGTTTCTGTACTCGCCACATACACTTAACAAATAGTTCAAAGACAGGCACAGGTGTATGGACCACACTTTGAGGACAACAGTTTCAAAGGGCAGGTGAATCATTTCCTTCCTTTCTCATTGGTTCCTATCATCTCATTCAGGGTCAGCCGAGCTCTATGTCTAGGAGAGCTTCTTCCCCCTGACTCTCTCTCTCTCTCCTTTTCTGCGTCTCTGCCTTCCTGTTGGCGTTCATCCTACTGGACTTTCCTGTATGGTCAAGGGCATGGATAATTGGGTTATTCCTGGGTGGGTCTTGGGAAGACCGCTAGTACTCTGTAAGAATTAGGTTTCTCAAATCCCTCTGACTGGAGCGTCTATAAGATAGACCACTCTCTCTCTTGCTAAGATCGATAGCCTGGCATATTTGACTCTGTGATCAATCTCACTTTTCTGAAACTCTTCCTTTGTCTCCTTCCTATCAGTCTATCCACGGGCAGTCAGACTGGCAATGTGTCAGATGAAGCTAGGGTAACAGATTTCTGGGTCTAGGAACTTCACCATCTGTAATGGTAAGTGGGAGGGCAGAGAGATTGGCAGAGATTCCTGGAACTCTTGAAGAGGCTTGGAGCCTCAAGATCTACATAATTTACTGGAATAAACCCTCTCCAGGGAAGTGACTGTCCAGACAGTACGTTTAGTTTATTGCCCAGCAATAAATGAAAGGTTGAAGGACGATAGTCGTTATGTGCTGGCATACTGAGAGTGTACAGCCAAAGCCCAAGCGCATGGTCAGTACTCACAGTCTCCCATTGTTACCTGGACAACAGTCTTTATCCTGTCTCTCACCTATCTCATGAACATCTATGTGACAATTGGCCTCTAGTGGGGTCAGCTTTGTGAGGCTGGAGCCCCCGGAATTATTCCAAGTGGTTTAGAATATAAACCTCTTATAAGAGATCACTGCATCACCATGGTGTTTCCCACACCAGGACACCCTACCTCAGCAAGAATACATCATATCCAGCCAGAGCACCTGGTTTCTAGAAGAGGTGATGCACATGCCATTCCTGTTCTCTTGGATGACAAACAAGAACAGTGCTCCGGGAGCAAAGGTCATGTGGTCAGGCTGTAACAGATGCGGGTAAGTCTGGTCTGAGCCTAGCGGACTAACCCTGACACTAGCTGATTCCAGTAAAAAGCGGTCCCATCATTCACCCTAACTTGGCCTTGCCTAGAATATTCTGAGATGTTAAAAGATGGAAGATTCTGGTTTTTTTAGGAAATGAGTGAAGGGAAAATTGAAGATGAAATAAGGGAAAACTAAGGAGCAGATTCCTTGAGAAGGGATGGGATCCTTGAGAAGGGATGAGATCCAGAAAACACATGAAGGATTGCCCTTGATAGGAAAGGAAGCTGTTTGCTCAGTTGCCAAAGGAAGGGAAACATGGACAATGGCCCAAGTGCAGGTAAGTTTGTAAATCAGATGGCGCGAAGGTCCTATTTTCTCAACCAAGTAGAAGGTAAAGTAGATGGAGAATGTGAGGAAGCCACTAGGAAGGGCAGAAGGTTTGAGAGAAGAAATGGTTCTCTTGGAGACAAGGACAATAATCTTATTTGCAGACAAGCACTGGGTTGTAATGACAGCCCATCTGGGGTGTGGGATGGTGAAGTGTAAAGTGAAGCCAGTTTGCCCAGTTGTGTGAATCTGGCAGAGTTCAACTGCTGGGTGCAGACTTGGAGCTGGTGGGAATCTGGGTCTGTTCAGGCAAGTGTGATGGAGGGAGAGAGAGGCTAGGTGATTAAAGGATAAGCTGTGGAGTCTAACCTGGAGAATAAATTCGAAGAAAGGAAAGCTAAGTTCAAATGCTTGCTGGCTCCGCCATTTACTAGCTGTGTGATCTTGGCCAAGATTCTTAAATCTCTGACTCAGTTCCCATATTTTAAAGACGGAGAGAATAGCAGAACGAATTATGTCCTCAGTCAACATGAGGATTAAAAGAAATAATTGTATATATAGCAGCTTACCACAATGTCTGGCATACGATAAGTACTCAAGAAATTTTTCTCTTTTCTTTAAGGTATTATGAAAATTTCCCAACTATTAAGTGTTTTTTCAAACATAGGATTCTTTCTGGTTGTTTAGCATTCCAGAGTATTTATGAACTCTATGTCCATCCCTTTTGGTTAACAGCACAATGTAGAAACTAGGACAGCATAGCATATTGGCAGGCTCCAGAGTCAAACAAAATGCCTGGGTTTGACTCCTGGCTTCACCACTTACTATCTGTATGACTTTGGGTGAGATACTGAACTTCTAAAATCTCAGTTTTCTAATCTGTGAAATGGGTATAATTCTATTTCTCCCGAGTTGTTGTGATAATTAACTGATGTAATACTTGTGAATTCTCAGTAAATCTCAGTGGCAATGATGATGATAATGATGAAGATGTTGGTGTTTCCAAACATTTAAGACATTTTGGACTTGTAAGCAAGGGAGAATTGCAGGAAAGGGATTTCGAAAGGTAGATTGGACTCGCCCTTAAATCACATGAAAAGCGGCTGAACTTCGCCAACGATGCAGTTGGCCAAAAAGGGCGTATGCGTTTTTCCTGAATATATTCAGGAAAAACGCATACGCCCTTTTTGGCCAACCAAACAGGCAGGCGATGCAAATCAACACTACAAAAAGTATCACTTTGCATCCGTCAGAAGGGCCATCCTCACAAAGTGTAAAAACCAGAAATGCAGCACAGGGCGTGGAGAAAAGGGAGCCCTGTTACGCTGATGGTGAGAATGCAAATTGCCAATGGCCACTCTGGAGAAGTGTACTGTGTTTCCTAAAAAATCTAAAAAGCAGAGCTACAGAGCATACGGCACTTCCACTCATGGGCGAGTGTCTTAGGAAAACCAAAGTCGACAGGACACAGGCACCCCAACGTTTAGTGCTGCTCGATTTACAAGAGCCTCGACTTGGTACAACCTAAATGTCCTTGGAAGGAAAAAATGGATAAAGAATATGTGGTATGTATGTACAATGGAATGTTACTCAGCCATGAAATCAATGAAATAAGGCCAATTGCAGCAACTCGGGTGGACTTAGGTACGATCATTCTAAGTGACATAAGTTAGACAGAAAAAGAGACTTATCATAAGATATCACTTATAGGTGGAATCTAAAAAGGGCAACACATGAACTAAATTACAAAACAGAAACATAGTCACACATTTAGGGCTTCCCTGTTGGCGCAGTTGTTAAGAAACCGCCAGCCAATGCAGAGAACACGGATTTGAGCCCTGGTCCAGGAAGATTCCCCCATGCCGTGGAGCAACTTACCCCTGTGCCACAAATACTGAGCCTGCGCTCTAGAGCTCGCGAGCCACAACTACTGAGCCCACGTGCCACCACTACTGAAGCCCACATGCCTAGAGCACGTGCTCCGCAGCAAGAGAAGCCACCGCAATGAGAAACATGCACACCACAACGAAGAGTAGCCCCCGCTCGCCGCAACTAGAGAAAGCCTGCGCGCAGCAACAAAGACCCAACACAGCCAAAAATAAATAAATAAAATTATTTTAAAAAACAGACTATTAAGAAGCCGAAAAAGAATTTATTGATGTCTCTCTGTAAGTGAATCTAGTGGATGTACACCAGCAAGTAACACAGCATTGAAAATCAGCTATACACCATTATAAAAATATATAACAACAACAAAAAAAAGACAGTGAGACACAGAGAAATTCTTACAGAATTCATTCATGGTCTGTGATGCAACCTGGACTGACCACATCTAGACCCACAGCTGGATGGGACCTAAGGCTGGACACTCGTGAGGCCGAGAGGCTTGGTGAGGACGGGTCAGCAAATGCAGCCCCTTTAGAGTATGACTGCCTGCTCCCCATTCTATGGGTCCCAAATCTCCAGGTGCAGGGGACCCTTCTTACAGCTAGAACATGCTTGGGACCCCTAGAGGATGGTACACCGTCTGATCGGGAAGAGTTTGGAAAAGGCACGTCATCTCCTCATCTGCTGGTGTTCGGGTTCCCCCCTCCAGACTCTTTCCTAACAATCTCCCCACTTGGGGAAGTCAGCACCTTCAACATCCTGTTTCGCACAGTTTGGAATTTGTCCGCAGGATGAAGCGGAAGGCAGGGAACCAATGAGAGACAAGCCCGAGGTGTTTGGACAGGCACATGCCACTCTAATTTCCAATCAGGAAGAGGAACTGACCAAAGGCTCAGCTTGCCCCCGGAAGCAGAATAGGGCATGAAGCCATCCTGCTGTTTTGTGGCCAGTTCCCAAAAAAACAAGTTGAAAAATGGAGCTCAGGGGCACTGCAATTCACAAACCTGGAGAACTGTAAATGATACCTATCGTCAAAAAAAGTCTCGAGGTAAGTCATCGAAAAGGACTTGTAAGCAAGGCGGAATTGCAGGAAAGGCATTTTAAGAGGTAGATTGGACTCGCCATTAAAGCACATGAAAAGCAGCTGAACTTCGCCAACGATGCTGTTGGCTGAAAAGGGCGTATGCGTTTAATTTTAGGGACTGTGGCATCGTCTCTGTAGAAGGAGGTGGGTCAGCTTGAAGCCCGGTTCCCTCTTCTGCACGTTTCTTCTTTCTCTCCCAGCGACGGTGCTGTCCGAGTTGTGCCAGAGCAACCAAGGCAAAAGCGTCGTGCACAGAATGACTGAGAACTTTGACCAGGTGCCGTGGGCTCCTCAGAGGCAGTGACCCAGGACTGAGGTCCCAGAGCCTCCTTCTGAGTGCCGCGGCCCCGGTGCCCCTCTCACGGGAGTTGTGGTCAGGCTTGATGGTTGAAGCAGCCATGGTATCGTGATTTCACTGGTAGAAACTATTCCTTTTCTTCCCTGGGAGAAGCAGGTCTCCTTCTACTTTGCTGGGGAGACCCCCTTTTTAATAAACAAAAATGATAAGCTGTAAGTACATATTAAGGATTAGGTTATATACATGTAAAGAATAATCATAAAGATCAAGAAACAGAACATGATGAGTGGATACGCAGGAGTGCCCTTCCCTCATCACAGTGTCCTCCCCAACGTGAGGCAGCTGTTCTCCTGATTTTGTGTCAGTGACTTGTCCTCATAGTTTACGCCCAGGCACGCATCCCTAAATAATGCAGCCCAGCTTTGCCTAGTTCCAAAATCTGTAAGTGGGTGTACCGTGCTTGCTGCTTTATTGCTCTTGATGGCTCAGCATTGTGTCCATGAGATGCTTTCATCTGTGAATATAGTTTCTTTTTTTAAAATAATTTTTATAGTTTTACTAACTTTAAACAAAATGTACTCCATTGCTGTGGAATATTCCTTCATAGGAGCGTGCATGGTTCATTTCTGCATCCGCTTGTGATGGCCTTCAGGTTCTTTCAGGTTTGGCTCCTGTGGCTGCAGAGTCCGTGTCCGTGTGTCCTGGTGCAGTGCTGGTGGGTTTGTGTTCAGCTGGGAGGAGCACTGTGGGTCTGTGTGCACAGACTTTGCTATCTGAGGCCCGATTGTTTCAGAAGTGGTTGTACCCCCCGCTGCGTACCAGGCTTTCCATTGCTCCACATCCGGCTGATATACTGTGTCTTTCATGTCTGCCATTCTGGTAGGTGTACGCACGGTTTTTTTCTTATGGTTTTAATCCTTGGGTTATTAGTGAAGTTGTGCATCTTGTTGTATTCATGGACTATTTCCTGTTGTTTTTTAAAAAGTTTTTAAAATGTGGTCAAATACACATAACATAAAATTTACTATCTTAACCCTTTTTAAGTGCACATTTCAGGGTCATAAAGTAATTCGCACTATTGTGCAACCCTGACCACCATCCTCCTCCAGAAATTTTTCATCTTGCAAAACTGAAACAGTCCCCATTAAACACTCACTCCCCATTGTCCCTCCCTCAGCCCCTGGCACTCAACATCCTACTTTCTGTCTCTATGTTTCCGACTGCTCTAGGGGCCTTGTATGAGTGGATCAAGCACTATTTGTTTTTTTTGTGTCTGGCTTACATCACTGAGCATAATGCCCTCAAGGTTCATCCCTGCTGCAGCCTGTGTCAGAATTGCCTTCCTTTTTAGGCTGAATATCATTCCCTTGTGTGGATGGACCATGTTTTGCTTCTCCATTCATCCGTTAATGGACACATGTAATATCTACATTCATTTCTCATGTCTTATAATATTTGTGGAATAACATCAGAAGGTCCTATGAATCAAAAGTCATCTGCCATTAACTTTTTTCTTAAACTCTTTATTGTGAAAAACATCACAGCTAAGAAAAAGGGAAGAATACATGTCAGCTTCACTTCTGTTCAGGAATTAATGCTTTACGGTATTCACTTTGTTCCCTGTGTGTGTGCTACGCGTGTGCATGTGCCTGTTTGCATACATATGCCGTGCGTGTGCATAGGTATGTGCATTTGCACACATTAGTGTGTGCCTGGGCATATGCATGTGTGTTCACATGCTAGTGTGTGAATATATTTGTGCTGGGTACGTGCACGTGTCTGTGCGTGTGCTGTGCCTGCCTGTGTGCACACCTGTGTGTTTGCTGGGACCACTTGCAAGTTGGCTGCAGACTGAATTGTGCCCCAGATATGTCCTCACGCACCTGCTCCAACAATCCTGCGCAGCCACGTAAAGGTCACAGATCTCGGGGATTTAAATGGATGGAGCAGGATATCCTGACACGGAGTCTGTCTTCCAGTGGCTGTCACTGTCTCAGTAACACCCTTCACACCTCCTTTAAGCCCCATTCAGGGTCCAGCCTAGGCCCCCATTACATTCAGTCACCTGCCCCAGGTCCCCTATAAGCTACACTGTCACAGTTGGACAGCCCGGCCAGGGCCTGGGGTGCCCCTCCTGTTGGCCTGGCCTCCAGGCCCTGCACTTGGCTCCTGTGTTCCCATCTCTCAGCCAGGCCCCGACTTGGATGGGGCCGCCACCTCTTTCCACACAGGGTCCCATCGCCCATTCAAGGGGGTTCATTCTCCCCAAACACAGCATCAGGAGTGGGGGGGGGGGTGACAGTCCCCACTGGGTATCCTTCATGTGAGACCCTGTGCTGTTGAAAGAGCAGGCGCCCTGCCCTCGAGGGTGGGGGGCTGGGGGGGTGGCATGGGGCCCACGATGGGCAGGCGGGTCCCCGGGTGGGGACGAGCCAGTGTGCAAGGAGTTCCGCGGTGGGTTCGCCTCTCCAACGGCTTCTGTGCCCCAACCTCTCCCCGTGCCTCCCCTCGAAGACAGCGCGGCGCCCTGCTGTGTGTCAGCCCCCACGGCATGAGGTCACCTGACCGGGAGCCATAGGAGCCGTCAGCCACCGCCCCCTCTACACGCACACGCACGCACGCACACGCACGCGCACGCTGCAGGGAAGCAGGACCCGAGTGCAGGGCTCTCATCCGCCCTGAGCGCCTCGCCTGGAATCGGCCTGCGGAATGGACAGACCGGCTCTCCGTGCCCGGACCATGCAGGACTGTCCTGCCTGGGCCTCCAGTGTGGCCGCCTCCTTCTGGAAGCCTGGGAGGCTGGAATCAGGCCACTTCCTGTCTGTCCTGGCAGCAGACTGGGCTGCCCTACAAGAAGTTCCGGGCTCACCCGTGCGTCCTGACCATCAGGTGGGCAGAGAAATTGGTAACATTTTTGTTTTGCCTGTTGAAATGTTTAATGACAAAGATTTTGTTCAGTTTCCTGACGTGGGTGTCCAAAGATGAGAGACCCATGTGTGTGACCTGTACCTCCTATGAGATCAGCCCTAAGCTAGTTGAAACATGATCAAGTTCTGTCTACACGGTAGATTTAGACCTCTGCATGTCCTGTCTACTGATTATGTTTAGAGCTGACCATGTGTTGTCTATAATAAGAACATTTAGACCTGACCATGTTCTGTGTACGCTAGGACTGTGGGGACCTGGGTAGCGACCCGGCCTGGCCTCAGTACTGGGAAGCTCCGTGCCTGCATCTGAACGTCGGTGCTTACATGTCTGGGGTCTGGAGCTGAGGTGGGTTTGTCTAGGTAACAGCCTCTCTTCTGAGTGTGGTGACCTGGTCCTCCCAAGGGTCAGTGCTATGGTCAGGGCCTTAGTCTTAATCCCTGCAAGGTTCACCTTCCCTGGGGCTTGTGGAGAATCCTCAGTAGGGCTACCTGGCAATAATCCCAATTCACCAGCATGCGCATGGTGTGTAGGGAGGCAGGTTTAGCTGGTGAATTGATTGCAGGGCACGCAGATCGGGCAAAAGGCCGATGGGTGACAGCTGAGGCTGCTGCTGAGCTCTCCTTCCAGTCTACCGTCCCTACTCAGCAGAGTCCAGAGCTGCCCCTAGGCTTTCAGCCCTGCTGTCCTGTGAGTTTTCTCAACATGTAAGTGAGACGAGAAAGGACTGAGCCTGCCAGCACCAAGGTCGTGTGTTCAACTCTAGCATGAAAGCTTTAAAAACAGTTAAAAATCACACAGAACCAAAGTGAGAAGAGGAGGACTTCTCTGGGACAAGTGTGGGGAGAGGAGGCCCACCTGACACTTTTTCCCATCCCAGGAGGTCCCAGGAACCCAGCTTGTTTCCACATTAGGGGAGCAACCAGCAGAGCCATGGTGTCCTGACCAAGGGGACGTGTGACCCCAGGTGCGGGGTCTGGGGAGGTGAGGTCACCCTGGGACTGTGGACATGTGACCCAGGTGGAGGGGTCTGGGGAGGAGGGGTCACCTGGTGAGAGAGAACGTGTGACTTTAGGTGCAGGGTCTGGGGAGGTGGGTCACCCTGGTGAGTGTGGATGTGTGACCCCAGGTATAGGGTGCGGGGACTGTGTGGGTCTCACCACACCTGCATGGGTCAGGATCACATGTACGGGGAGAGCGCATATGTGCTCTTTGCCTGCAGTGTGTCCTGTCCCCTTTGAGATTTCCAACCTCTGCATTAAGGGTGTTGCCCTGATTAACCTGTGGTTCCTTTGCTTCTCTTAATCTTGTCACAATCATATGAGGTCAGGCATGTTTGAGTGGGTTGCTGCTCTGTGTTCTGGTGAGTGACAACACTTGGTGGTATCATATTAATACTATAGCATATCATATGTCTAATCTATGGGGGTCACCACTGCCTGGGTCCCCCTGGACAGAGGTCAGGTGAGCACAGACTAGCCCCCCCTAAGAATGGTCTCCCACGTGCTCTGTGAGGGTACCGTGATGGCCCCTAAGGTAGGGGACTGTGTCTGGGCCTCCGACATTTGTGATGAAGGGGAGTCGAAATGGAATCTCAATTAACAAGACATTATTTTAAGAATTTATTTTAAGTGAAATAAAACACACGTCACATACCCTTTACCATCATCACCATTTTAAGTGCACGTTTCTGAGGCATCAGATATATTCACTTTCTCTTGGAGCCATCACCACCATCCCTAGAACTTTTCATCTTGCAAAACCAAAATTCCACAACCATGAAAGTCTCATTCCCCATTCCCTCCCACTGCCCCTGGCACCGATATCCACTTCAGTCCCTGAGTTGTCGACTCCAGGGCACCCACTGGAGTGGAATCCTGCAGTGTTTGCTGACGGGTCATTTTGGAAGAGCTGACTTTCAGTCTGAAGCTCTGCCTGTTTGCATCTGAAGAATCTGCATTTAAGGAGAGGGTGTATGAGGAAGGGGGTGTATGCGGGACAAAGGTGTCCGGGGTGCAGGTGAGCCAGGACCTGACCGGCTGCCTTTTGGGTCCTCTGGTCCCATCTCTTGGTCTGTGCCTCATCTGCATCATCACTGTCCCCGCTGGCACCCCTGGGGTGTTGTTGTCTGAGCGAGATTCCCTGGTGCCCCTGCTCTCCTCCCCTCCTCCTGCTGGTTGGGGAGGGAACTGCTTGCTGTGTGGTCTCTACTCCTGAGGCACGAAGGACCCTGCAGTATGGACCTGCAGAGTGTGGGGTGTGGTCCCAAGAGCATGGGGCCCACATAGGACACAACATCAGGGCGTGACAAGTATTAGGGCTGCCTCATCACTGACAGGGAATGTTGCCCAGATCCTGCTCGGGAGGGTGTGGTGGGTGGCCTGGGACCCCAGAGGCCCCATTCCTATCCTGGAGCTTGGAGAGTGCATCCCCATGGGCTCCAGATTCACCCCATATCTCAGCCATATCCCTCTGTCCTGTCTTTGAACTCAGGAAAACGAGCTCTCTTGTCCACAACATAGGCCTGGTCCTGTCGGTATTAGGATTCTTTAATTTAGGCGTCCTGGGATAGCAGCTGTTTTAAGGCCTAAGAAGGAACAGCTCAGGAGGGTAAAACATTTTCAGATGAAACTAGTATTCAATGACTATCTCTATGCTACTTGGTTGTTGACTTCTATTAGCCATTATTCTCCTGGTTTTAGCTCTGATGTGGGGATTACAGAGGAGTCAACATTTAAATCTTCATAATCTGTGTATTCGTAGCTTCAGTATCATGACTGACCCATAGTTTTTATGGTTTGGGAAGAGTTACTGATTTCATGTATCATGTAAAGGATTCGCAATGATGATAGGGCAATTAAGATTACAATAATGGCTGGTAAGTTGTTCAAATTTTCTCTACCTGTGCATCTATTGTACGTGTATATGAGTTAGTTTAGTTGTCAAAATTAGTGAAATAATATAGAGGACTAGAGAACTTATTTTAAAAATAACTATTAACGTGTGATGATGAAAATGTAAAAGTTCTTCCATAATCGGTGATGTTGCATCTTGAGAGCCTAGGTGAAATTGATATGCCTTAATGATATACAGGATTTTAGCGTATGATTTAACTTTGACAAAGTTACATCACTTTTTACTTTTATCTCATTTATTGAGAATGTTATTACATAACAACGTAATTGTTATGGTGTTGCCTTGAAACTGGTTGAAAAGGGCTTGAGTCCTTCCTTATTTTACATTTACATAGGATCTTCAAACATAGGATATGGTGGAGGGCATCCGTGTAACCATTCTAGGTTAGGAGTAGCAGTTTCCACTGCTGAGACTTCTTGTTTGGACGCAAATGCTTTTCAAAGTATGAAGATTATGAGCATTACTGCTGCTACTGAGATGAATGAGCCTAAAGACAAAATATTTCATGTTGTGTGTGCCTCAGGGTACTCAGACTAACGTAGTGACATCCCTGAGAGGCCAAGAAAGTGCTGCAGGAAGTCATATTTACTACTACAAGTATACTTGTGAAGTGAATTTTTGCTCATGCTGAGTTAAGTGTATACCCTGAGAAGAGTGGGAACCAGTGTAGCAAGCCTCCTATAATAGTGACGACTGCTCCCATGGACATTACCTCATGGAAGTGTGCTACTACATAGCATGTATCCTGGAGGACGATGTCCGGGGATGAGTTGGCTAAGATGATTCCTGTCAAACCACCTACTGTAAAAAGAAAAATAAAGCCTAAAACTCATAATAGAATGGGAGGTCATATAATATTACCTCCGTGAAGAGTTGCTAATCAGGGACTTCCCTGGTGACGCAGTGGTTAAGAATTCGCCTGCCAATGCAGGGGACACGGGTTCGAGCCCTGGTCCGGGAAGATCCCACATGCCGCGGAGCAACTAAGCCCGTGCGCCACAACTACTGAGCCTGCGCTCTAGAGCCCGCGAGCCGCAACTACTGAAGCCCGCGCGCCTAGAGCCCATGCTCCGCAACAAGAGAAGGCACTGCAATGAAAAGGCCGCGCACTGCAACGGAGAGTAGCCCCCGCTCACCGCAACTAGAGGAAGCCCGCGAGCAGCAACGAAGACCCAACGGAGCCAAAAAAAAAAAAAAAAAAAAAAAAACTTAAAAAAAAGAGTTGCTAATCAGCTAGACACTTTTACTCCTGTAGGGATAAAAGTAATTACGGTAGTTGATGCAAAGTATGCTCCTGAGTCCACAGCTATCCCGATGGTAAACATATGATGGGCCCACAGGAGAAATCCTAAAAAGCCAGTGGACATGACTCATACTAGTCCCAAATAGCTGAAAGGCACTTTTTGTCCTAAATAGTATGTAATGATACGTGAGGTTATAACAAACCCTGGTAGGCCATGAATACAGACTTCAGGGTGACCAAAGAATCAAAATAGGTGTTGGTATAGGATTCGGTCTCCTCCTGCAGGGTCAAAGAATGTAGTGTTTAGATTTCTATCTCTTAACAGTATGGCAATTCTGGCTGCTCGGACTGAGAATGGTAATCACAGTAATATGGCTATAGTTGGGGAAGATTAAACAAATAATGGTGTTTGGTATTGGGATGTGTCTGCTGGTTTTGTATTAAAGACTATAGTCATAAAAGTAATAGCACCAAGAATTGAAGAGACACCTGCTAAATGTCAGGAGAAAACGGTTAGGTCGACAGAGCCTCCTGCATGGGCCAGATTGCAGGCTAGAGCTGAATATACGGTTCCACTTGTACCAGAACCAGCTTCTACTATTGGTGATATGAGTAGGGGTAAGAATGATGGGGGAAGTCGTCAAAAGTTTATATGATTTATTTGGGGAAATGCTACCTCAGGTGTCCCAGTTATTAGTGGCCCAAGTCAGTTTTCAAACCCTGCAATCATAATGGGTACAACTATAAAGAAAGTTATTACAAATGCAGGGACTGTTATGACTACCTTACAGATTTGGGCATCTCCAAATAGCGCTCCAGGTTAGCATAGCTCAGCCTGGATTAATATACTTAAGGTGCTGCCTGCTACTCCAGCTCAAGCACCAAATAGTAAATATAAAATGCTGATATCTTTGTGATTTGTTGAAAATAATCAGCAGTGTATGAACAGAGGTACAATGACTGAGCTAGCATTAGACTGTAAATCTAAAGACAGAGATTGAGCCCCCTTTCTGGCAAACCCTGTGGTGAATCAACAAATTGAACTGTAACTTCAGAGAAGCAGCTTCAATTCTGCCGGTGATTTTCCTGCCTTTTGTTTTTTCTTTCTCAAAGGCAGGAGAAGTAGATTGAAGCCAGTTGACTGGAGGATTTGAATGTTAATTAAAATTTCCTGGGGTTAAAACTCATCAATCTCGTAAGGATTTGGCTTAATTACAATGTTTGCTTTGCATTCAATTGATGTAGGATAAAGTCTGGCAATCCTTATTTTTTTTTTAGGAATTAAGTAAATTGTACTTGTTTAGGGTTTTGAAAGCTCTTGGTCTAAACTAACCTAAATTCCTAGTCCAGCACTGATAGAATGGGTATTATGGGTAGTAATCGTGTGTCTATTATGATTGGTAATGATAAGAAGGTTATTTGTTTTGTATGTTCAAATTGTTTTATTTTTGTGTTGTTTAATGAAGGGAATAGAGTTAGTGATGTGGAGTATGTTAGCTGCAAGTAGAAATATATGCTGAGGACTGCTATGATGGCTATTAGTGTTGGTAGAAGGATGTTGTCATTTTTGTTATCTCTTGGATAATTATTCATTTGGGTAAAAACCCTGATAGTGGGGGGGTGGGGGCGCGACCTCCTAATGATACTATAATGGTGAGGATAGGGATTGTGATGGGAGGTGTTTTATCTCATGTGTGTGATAATGATACTCTTGTAGTACATGATCTGGGTATAAAAAGGAAGAAGATAGTGTTGTTATGATATAAATTAGTATGTTTAGGACTGTTATATTTGGAATACACATTATAATAGCTGTTATTCATCCTATATGGGCAATTGATGAGGAGGGTGTAATTTTTTCCAGGTGAGTATGGCTAAGTCTGCCTCAGCCTCCAACTATGATTTATAGTATCACTATGATTAATAGTATGTTTAAGTTGATGGATGGTGACATGTGGTATAAAACTGATAGGGGTGCAGTTTTGTCATGTTAATAGCATCAGGCCTGCTGTTCATGGAATGCCTTGTGTTACTTCAGGCACTCAGAAGTGAAATGGGGAAAGTCCTACTTTCGTGACAAGGGCGATTGTCATGAGGGTGGATGCTGCTGGATTAAAGATTTTTGTAATTCATTGTGTTCTTTGACCAGAGTATATTAGATTAATGATAATAGCCATTATAAGTAGTATTGATGTGGTGGATTGTTTTAGAAGACATTTGTTGGATTCTTCTGTAGCTTATGGGTTCATGTTTTTTATTAGAATGGGGATACCATTAACCAGTGTGAGCTTGTTACTACAATTATATTTCCTGAGAAAATGGTCAGTAGAATGATAGTAAAAACAATGAGAGTTTATTAGTACAGGAAGGATATACAACAATATTTTGGGGGTATGGGCCTGAAGCTTACTTAGAGAACCTTACTATATAGCATGTGGTGTAATGTGGTAGCATGGAGAATGTAAAATTCTTAGGAATAAGTTCAATTCCAGGAATAAGAGCATTTAAACCTCTATCATTTACTCTATCAAAGTCACTCTTTTGTCAGACATATTTCTTAAGGTTGTGGTGGGTTGCCTAGTATGATGACAGGTAGTGAAAACTCTCATATACACAGGGCTAATGTTAGTAGTAAAAAAAATTTTTGTAAGAGATGTACATGTTGATCATATCAGAATTGTGGGTAGGATGCCTTTATTCATAGAAAGGAGATTGTTAGATGTGTTTTAATGATGACTTGGGCTGTATATAATTCTGGCACGTAGGGATTGTCGAATGCTCCTAAAAATAGATTGTTGTGGAAATGTTTATTATAAGGAAATTGACATATTCTCTAGGAAGGACGGGGTGAATGGGCCTGCTACATTTTCTACATTGAAGCCAAAAATAGGTTTTGATTCTACTTCTGTTAAATCAAGTGGGGCTTCACTGGATTTCTGCTACTGCGGAGATAATCAAATTCTGGGTAGGGGTCAGGAGAAAATTAGTCATAGGTGTTCTTGTGTAATAATTACTGTTGAGAGTGTAAATGATCCGTTTATCAGTAAGACTGAGAATAGAATACCTGCTACATTACTTCATATGAGATGATTGTCTGTGCTATTGTTCCTAGAGCTCCAGTGAGTGAGTATTTTGAATCTGAAGCTCATCCAGATCAGAGGATGAAATAAATGGCTAGGCTTGATATGGCTAATATAAATAGTATGCCTACATTTATATTAATTAGTGGAAAAGATATGGGAAGAGGAATTCATGTTGTGAGAGCCAGGGTTAAGGCTAGCATTGGGGCAATAATATATAAATTGATGATGTTGATGGACATAGTGGTTCTTTAATAAGTAATTTGAATGCCTCAGCAATGGGTTGTAATAATCCATGGAGCCTGATGATTTTTGGCTCTATCTGGATTTGTATATGGCCTAGGATTTTCCATTTAGTTAATATGAGGACTGCTATAGTGAATTAAATTGGGTAATTTGTGAAAGAATGTTGATTATAAACATATTCTTAGGAAGAGGACTTGAACCACTGCAGATAAAGGTTTCAGTTTTACATAATTACTGGGCTCTGCCACCGTAACAAACCCTGTTCTACAGTAGGGTATGTATCAATTAATTGAATGTAGATTATATCATCATTTAGTTTGAAGACATTTTGTAAAGTAAGCCGTATTTCTCTTGTCCTTTCATACTGGGAGAAATCTGTAATAGACACCAACCAGGATGACTCCAGTCTGAACTCAGATCACGTGGGACTTTAATCGTTGAACGAACAGACCATTAATAGCAGTTATACCACTGAAATGTCCTGAGCCAGCATGAAGGTCATAAACCGTATTGTCGATATGAACTCTAGAATACGATTACACTGTTATCCCTAGTGTAACTTGTTCCGTTGATCTGTATTTTAGAACAACAGGTGATAAAGCATTTTGACTAGCTGGTCTAAATTTTAATGACTCAGAGGTGGTTTTATTCTCCAAAACGTAGATGGCACACGGGCTCAAGGTGCACTGGCTTCAGTAGTTGTGGCACGGAGGCTCAGTAGTTGTGGCTCACTGGCTTAGTTGCTCCGTGGCACGTGGGATCTTCCCGGACCAGGGATCAAACCCGTGTCCCCTGCATTGGCAGGCAAATTCTTAACCAGTGGGTCACCAGGGAAGTCCCAGAATTGCAGTCGCCCTTTTAATATACCTTAAGCCCAAAGAATCCATGGAAAATTGTTACAGAAAATAAGACAATAAAATATTGTAAGGACTATAAGAGAAGCATATAGTACACAGTTCATATAGACACATCCCAAGCAGTTACAAAGTATATTAAAAGGGAGGCTGCAATTTTAAAAGAATAAAATAAAATATACCCACAAACTCCCAATTTTTCCTGAAAAGTTGTAATCTGAAACTCTATTGTAGGAAGCAGAAGATTCCAGGAGACATTCTACAAATGAAGGAATTGTAACATTCTCTAAACCCTGGGGGTGGATAAGGAATTCTGGAAGGAAGGTATCCTCACCCAAGGAGAGCAGGTTCCTGTAGTTCTCTAACATCACATCCCTGTACAATTCCCATTGATCTTGGCTCAGGCATTCCCACTCCTCTTGAGAGAAATCTATGGCCACATCCTGGAATGTCGCCTGTCCCTGAAATTAAAAGTACACATGCCATGTGGCCACGGGAAGAGTTCATAATGTGACCCAAGAAGAAAACAGCAAGTTAAGAGAACTGGTTTTAATTTAGAAGAGTGTCTTGAATTATCCACACACACACACATATATATATATATATTTTTTTTTTTTCACAAAGTAACATTCTCTACCTTATTTCTAACTACAAGAAAAGAGTATGGCATGTGATCCACAAAACCAGTATAGAGACTATACTTATCTGGAAAAGAAATGATAAAATGATGGTTTTAATAAAGGCATATGCATTTTTGAGTGTTTTATTTATATCAAATGGATAAAATGTGTGTATTTCTCAGACAGAAAAGACATGTCAAGGTAGAAATGTACCTTTCAACTATTCTTGGGTACACAAGTACACTGGGGAGATTATAAAAGTGCAGATTCTGATTCAGTAGTTCTGGTGGGCCTGAATTCCATTTTTTTAACAAGCTCATTTTTAACTCGTGATGCCACAGTCTCTGATTCGTTAACCACAATTGTGAATAGTAGAGAGATAATAAGGAAAGGTAAAAATTCATATTTAACTTTGAACATAAAGTGTTTTATGGATTTTACACGTTTAATAGAATAGTAAGCACAGCAGCAACAATCATTTGTGAATATTTACCGTAGACTGTGTATCTTTCTAACTTTTTTGTGTAGGATTCCAGGAAAAAGGCCTGGGCTGCGGCCACAGTGGGCGTGGCCCCCAGGCGGGGCCGCCCCTCCAGGACCCTCGACGGGGCCCTGCGCTCCTGGCGGCTCCTCCCCCGGCGTCCCGCTCCCTCCAGGAAGGCCTCGGGGCAGAGCGGTCCCGCCCCCTGCGCCCAGAACGGAGACCGCGTTTCCGCAGAGCTGCAACTCCGGGCTCGGGGTCTCTTCCCTCCGCCGTCACTGAACTGCCCCGGAGCCCGAGGGGAGGGCGGCCTCACTGAGGCTGCCGGCTCTGGAGGGGCCCCAGCGGCCGAAGCCGCGACAGTCGTGGGGACGGCGGGCCGGGTAAGTGGGCGCCGACCCCCCGCCTGGTCCGGTGCCCGGGCTGCAGCGCAAGACCAGGCTCTGAGGGGCAGGGGTTCGCTGCCACCCGCCGCTGCTGTGCAGAAAGAGCGGCCCCCCAGCGTCTGGTCCCGGGGAACTTCGGCCCTCCTCTCGCCCCTGCCCTCGGCCTGGCTCGCGAGGCCTGGTGGGCGTGGGGAGGGGGTCGGCCTGAGCGTCCTGAGGGAGGGGAAACGGGGCAAGGGAGGCGCAGGGTCCGATTGGAGCGTCAGCGCTCCTCCTCCTGACTGCGGGGAAAGCGGCTGAAAACTCACCCCCAGGCTCGCAGGCCCCTTATTCAGCCGAGTCCCTCTGCGCTCCTTCCTCCCTGAGCTAAAGTACCGGGGGGGAGGGGACAGGGCAGGGGACTGGCGCAGGTAATGGGGAACATCAAAAGGTGATTGTTAACTAAGGAAAACCAGCTCTCCCAAGGTGAGGAATGGAGCGCTTTTCTTTGTATGGGAAGATGCAAGAGTCTGGGCTCACTGAAGTCCTTCCTTTGATATGCACCTCAGCTCTCTGGGGCCTGCATTCTGTATTTGCATATCCTGAGTGCCTCAGGGCCCGCCGGCTCACATTGGAGGGCTGCAAGTGCTGATGACTGTGACATCCTTTGTTTACTGATATGGCAAGAAATATTCCATTTCTCACAGGCTTGAGGGGCAGACAGTGAAAAAGAGTAGGAGAATCTCACTCAGCATGTACTTTGGCTTATATATATATAATATTTATATTTAACTGTGCTAATAGAGGTTCTCAAGTCCAATCAACTTGTACTACTGCCCTCTATGTATTAATTTCATCAATATCATAAGATAATGCCTATAGAATTGACTTAATCCATTTAAACAGGATAATGATTTTTAAAGGAAACATAATAGAAATATAACAACAAAATCCTTACCAATAAAGGCTGGGTCTGGAACAACCTAAATAAATGTTCCATTGTTAAAATATTGAAAGATGTATTCAATACAAATATCAACAAAAATGAAAAATAATAAGGGCAGCGGAATGCTGAAATGTTCTATCTTTATCATTAAAGTGGCAGAAAATCATTTATTAGTAGGCACTGGGGGCAGAGGATGCCTGATTTTATATCTTTGTCATATTTGTGCAGTTGTTTGAACAAGTAACTTAAAGACAAAATGGAAAAACAAGGAGGTTTGTGCCTGAGATCATGTTGATGTGAAACCAGGGATGGCCACCTTGTGCCAGGTGAGTGAAGTTTACCTGGCCAGGTAGACCGCAGAGCTCCTGAGAAGCCAGGTTTGGAA